>NC_142011.1:57818376-58140876 GCF_049901735.1 Notechis scutatus | reverse complement strand
CATAGGAACTGAGAAGTGGTCTGTGGTCACCACCTGCAAAACCACTCCTTTACTGGGGATGTCTTGCTAACTGCCTATGCTTTCCACCTGTCGTCTATTCCATTTGCACAACAGCATGTGAAATTGATTGTCAATCAGTGTTGCTACCTAAGTGGGCAGTTTGATTTCACAGAAGTGTGATTGACTTGGAGTTACATTGTGTTGTTTAAGTGTTCCCTTTATTTTTCTAAGCAGTGTATATATACATACATGGTGTGGCTCCGATTCCCGAGCCTATGCTGTTAGAGGAAGAGGACTCGGAAGATGAGGAGGAGGAACTGGGAATGCCTTCCTCCCCAGAACCTGCCTCTCTGGCAATGCCTTCCTCCCTGATAATGCCTCAGGTTTCATCAGACAACCGAGAGGAACAGCCTGAGATTAATCAGGAGGAAGGCATATCGGAGCAGCCCCTGACAGGGAGTCAAGAGGAAGAATATTGGCTTGATCCTAAGCAGCATTGTAGGAAGAAACGTGAGCAGCAACGTAGGAGGCGTGGGAGGGTCAGAGAGTGAGCTGAGTCATTGAGCCACATCCCACAGGGGATAAAAGTGGGTGTGTTGTCATCTGGAACTTTGTACGGGACAAAGTTTAATCTTGCTTCAGGTTTTCTTTGTGAATGATTCTTATGGTCTGCCTTGTAATTTTCTGGGAGTAGCTTTTTACTTGTTATCAGTTCGGACTTGGCAGGCAGAGCGTGTTGGAATGCCAAGGACATTATCAGTTCCAAAGAATTAATTCTGTGAAGTCCGAGCCAGCTTGCCTGCCTGTGTTTGTGTGAGTTTGTACTCTTTCATCTTTTGGAAAGAAGAAAGATGAGATAGAACACATACATATACATACACATATACACACACACATACATACACACATATATATACACACACACTATAGGGGCAGTGCTCATCTCCGTTTTATACACATACACACACACATATATATAAAATGGAGATGAGTACTGCCCCCTATAGTCAGCAAAGACTAATGGAGTACAGGTAGTCCTCAACTTACAACGGTTCATTTAGTGACCTTACAAAGTTACAACAGAACTGAAAAAAGTGGCTTATGACCATTTTTCATACTTACAGCATCCATGTGGTCATGTGATCAAAAGTCCAATATGCTTGGCAACTAATTCATATTTATGACAGTTGCAGTGTTCCAAGGTCATGTGATCCCCTTTTGCGACCTTCTGACAAAGCAAGTCAATGGGGAAGTCAGATTTGCATAACAACCACGTCAGTAACTTAACAACTGCAGTGATTCACTTAACAACTGTGGCAAGAGGAGTCATAAAATGGGAAAAAACTGACTGAACAAATGTCTTACTTAACAACAGAACAGAAATTTGCTCAATTGTGGCTGTACATCAAGGACTACCTATAAAATCAGTAGGGACTCCTTTACCTTTTTTTTTTTTACGTTTACACAGGTAAAAGTGGAGTGTGTACCTTTACTTTAAAACAGTGATATACCTGTATTTACAATCAGTCCATGTAACACAAAACACCTGTTAGGCCTATGACAGTAACTGTTTCTGCGGGAGCCAGATAACTAGTCTCTTCAGCCGATCCAGCAAAAATGGCCATGAAGGGCCAGTGGGAAAACTTGTACTTGCAGTTTTTTAAAGCAACGAACAATAGCTAGGCAAGTCCCAGCCCAACAATGTGATCAGCTCCTCCATCTGTGAGGTATGTACCATACTATAGATTGTTTGCACAGCAAAACTTGTAAGAAGAGAAGAAGCACGGTTTTAAAATGGAAGGGCTAAAGATAAAATAAGGCTGCCTTCTCAGAGGGCAGGCAGGGGATGAGACAAAGCCAGTATCGTGGGTATCTTTTTAAAAGAATTAGTAAGGCATCCTTGTGCCATAGTTAGCCAGATGTGAGGCTGAGTGCATTCTCTACTAAATATACAAAATTCAAATGGTTGCTGGCAACTCAGTTATTTTCATCCAAAAGAGTTTACATCATCAATGAAATGTTTAGAAGCGAAGGGAAAAAAAATAAAAAAGAGCTAAACTGGTGAATAGTAATAATGCTTTGGTACCAAACACACAAATAAAATGATATGTTTTCAAAGAAAGGACAGGCTGATATTATGATCTTGTTCACAGCACACATGCTACAGAATCACCTGTTCACTGTATAGAAAACTTTTGTCTTATACATTCACAGGAACTTGGTAAGATGCTACTGTAGGTAAAAAGCAGTCAGTATTCACTCTGATTTGTTTACTCAGAGCCACCTGCGCTCATGTGACAAAGAGTTTGAATGCCTTTTTGTTCCCTCTAATAATGGTTTGAGAAGAAATGTTCACCTCTAAGTAGGAATGTTATCTATAGAGTAGACTTAATGTTGATTCTTGAACAAGAAAATGAGCTATAGTCTACAATGATAACCGCAGTGTATACTGTGGTAGCATACAGCTTTTCTGAAATCAAAGGTTCAGGTTAAATAACAGTCCTGTGACCTTTTCAAGGCCCATATTGTCCTATAATCATTTTAAGGAGACTCCCTGGAAATATCCAAGATGCTATAGCATGGACAAACTTGTGCACCTTTTTTTTTTCATTTCCAAAATCTCAACAGCTTCTCCAACCCATTAGAATTTGCACCTCTCAAAACTGTAGCAAGTATGGACTTGCCATGCTCATGATATTGCCCCAGTCTGGTTTAAAGTACAATTCTTCCCTTAAGCCAACACTATCCTACTACATCTTCAAAGGGTGTAAAATCTGTAAAGCTTGGTGGTATATTATTTTGGAGGTAGGACCGGCTGATTAATTGTGGATGTGATACAACAATATTTGGCTAATGCTGAAAGGTATTCTCTTCTGGCCAACTTCCAGAGCATCCATTTATTTTTCTTCCAGCATTTGTTCTCTCCATTAGCAATTTGTTTCTTTAATGCCCATCACTTACCACTTTTGACATCAATTTCTCTCCAGGCTTCCAACAAGACAGAGGAGAGGACATTAACCTCCACAGGGTGTTTTTGTTAATAAGAATGGGAATGTTTTTTGTGTTATCTCAAAGCATTGTGAAATTATCTTTGACATTAGATATAGCAGCCCCATTTTTCTGTTTTGCAGTGTTCAGAAGATGAGGGATGTTTAACTGAGTTGTCCTACCTCATTCTTGTTTTGCAGTGCTGTTAATGGTGGGGTTTTTTCCCAGCCAGTTAGTGACATGCTAAAGGAGGACAAGATAGCAGCAAAATCAAAAGAGAAAACCAATCACTCCGCCTATCATAAATTGGCATGCTCACAATTCAGGACAATGCCATTCAACAGTAGTTTGGAACATATACAGAAAGGCAATGGCAGCAGAACATTTTATATAGGTATTATTTTGTGCTGACTCAAAGACGGGAGGATAGCACTTAACATCATTAGTGGAGAAAACCCTTAGAATAGCAATATGTTTGTTTCTTCCAACACAGGAGACCTAATAAAATCAACAAAGGACAGGCAGTCGGTTTAAGAGATTCTCCTCCCAGAAATTACACTGGCCTCTTTTTTATACTCCTGGATTAGAGGAAATTCTCTCAGACATTATCCCAGATTGGCTGCTTCAGCTTGTAGATCTCCCACCTCCCCCCACCCCTTCACAATCTGATTTCAGCTCAAGTGAATATCCATAAATTGCTCCTACTCTCTGCTTTGCAAAAACCTCAGCCAGCAAGCAAATACAGTAGATGTTTGAAGAGGCCCCAAACAATGCTGTTTACAACTCCCCTTACTTCATTATCTTTTACTTCCATTTAAATTCTGAGAGTTATATGGTCATTCCCCATCCCCTTACTATCTCCCAGGCTGTGTATTACTTTAGTCTTCTATTATAACATTATCTCCTGGTTCTAATATGCATTCATCTTTAAATGAACTTTAAGAAGAGATAGTATTGCCTGGATAGAAAATTACATTGGCATGCTTGAGAGAGGCCTGAGGGTTTTTCTGTGGATTTTGGTAAAGCTCATAAGCTTAGTAGGGATGAACGGTGATTTGATTTCCCCTGTTCTTTTCTTCTCTCTCCTTCCCCTTTTCTTTCTATAATCTATGTGTGTTAATTTCACTTTTTTTCTGCATATGCAAGCACTTTAAAGAACAATGGCACAAATTAGATACAGGATAAGAGTAGGATTCAATTGGACAATTAATTAGTAATGAACCCAGTAACTATTTTTGAGTAGACACCCACTGACAGAAGCAGTGAGCACTCCTCCCCATCTCCAAGAAGTCCTTTTGCATACTTAATTAAGGTTTCAGATAAACTTAATGAGATAAGTAGATAAGTGATGTTGTTTAAAAAAGACTTGCTAAAATTTTAAAAATAGGCTTGGACCAACTGGGCAAAAGAAGCTTTACAACATTCAAACTCGTAAATCCTTGAAGCAAGTGGGGAGTCTCATGATAAAAATGCATAACAGCTTCTGGGAAGGCAATAGGATTTACACCACATGTTGGGATGAGAGTCATTTTAGCTTACCCTAGAGAAAGTCAATATAGTTAGTACCTTTTGGACACCAATCAGTCTGCTATACTTCTCTTTGGTGCAAAGCCTCCTTGACTTTTTAAAAAGATGCTTTTGTTTAAAAAAAAAAAAAGCAAATGGGAAACTGCCCATTTAAATAGAACACTTAAGGGTTTTCAAACTTGGCAAGTTTAAGAACTGTGGACTTCAACTCCCAGAATTCCTGAGCTAACATGACTGGAGAAGGAATTTTGGGAGTTGAAGTCGACAAGTCTTAAAGTGTCAAGTTTGAAGACCCCTGAATTGCTCTTGAAATTTCTGGACCCCAAAGCATTGGAGTGCAAACAAGACCATGTATAGTCAATATTTTTATTCAACAAAGTTCATTTATGTTTTATGATTTTTCCATGTCCAGAGAACTAGAACTTGGGGTATATGTGTTTTTTTTTTTTTAATAAACAGATAAAGCCAGCACATATTTTCTCCTTTCTCCTGATTTTGAGCTAGCTAATTCTTATGAGAATAAGAATGGCATGGCAGCTACCAAGACAGATTGGCATGGCAGCTATGAAGACTGAATGGCACTCATATGGGCAATATCCATAAAACATCCTAATCTTATTTAAAAGTACATTTATAAGCCAGAAGACAATTTACCAAAGAAATCAACATGAACTGATTTGATTTGTATGAAAAGATAGAAAAACAAAATTCCCCAGCTAAAAAACAATGCAAGTTTTAAATCTAGAAATAGTCTAAAATATGCTTGAAAGTCAGAAACTCATGAAGAAAAGAAATTTGCTATTGGTGTGTCTTATTGCTTTCAGTTGTTACAACATAATAAGACATATATTATACACACAGTCCTGTCAAGTTTAAGCTATTTCTAAGAAATCCTGGAGAATATAAAAGATGCCATGTCTATAGGTTTCTGAAAACTAAAAGTCAAATATAATTAAGCTAAGGCTTCAATATTTTGGATACATAATGCAAAGACAAAAATCATTAGAGAAGATTCTGATGCTTGAAAATACTGAAAAAGAGGCTGATAAAAGGCAAAAAAGATACTGTCACTGGTCGGAATGGGACAACTTGCCACATCCAACTCACCATGGCCAACTCACCACGGCCAATTCACCGTAGGCAACTCATCACTGCCATAGGACAACTCGACACGGCCACAGGACAGTTTGACATGGCCACAGGACTACTTGCTTGAGGACAATTCAACAATTGAATTGAATTGAAATTCAACAATTCAATTATTTAAAATAATTTTTAATTATTTTTTAAAAATTGCCATTCATATTTCATTTTGTCCCTCCTTTGGCATGCTTTCTTTAATGATTCTATTCCACTATTTCTTCTATATTAGTGTAACTCTTGTCCTACGGTGAATTGTCCTGCAGTGAATTGGTATGGCGAGTTGTCCCACGATTAATTGGCCGCAGTGAGTTGGCTGCAGCAAGTTGACTGTGGCGAGTTGGCCATGGCGAGTTGACTGTGGCAAGTTAGCCATGGTAAGTTGCCATACACCTATCATTGGTAACACAAGCCTGAGAAGCGAAAGAAGCAATTGCTGACAGACAATCTTGGCTTAACCATTTATCAATAGCCAATAACCAAATATGTTTATCTGGAAATGAAGATATCCGTTTAGTATAACTGGATCCTAAATTTGTCAACGTTTCAGAGGGTTTGAATACCTGTTCTCTAAATAGGCCCCAAAACAGCAAATGTTTAGAAAGGATACATTATTTAGGGACTTGGCATCTTATTTTGGATCCCTGGGGAATATATTTATATAATGCATGTGATTCCAAAACTGTTTATTGCATTTGTTGCATTCATACATTAGACATTCAAAAAAAAACTGGGGGAAAGAAACAAGGACTTAGTTTAAAATAGTATGTTCAAATTAAGTTTATTCAATCCAAAGCCAGTTGTCTTAATTGAATTGTTATTGAAATTGGTTCTGTATGAGTTTCAGAAAGGATGAATGATTTTTGAAGTAAAAATTCCTTCAAGTCATGTTTGACTCCTGGTGTCTCCATAATTGCTTCCATGAAACATTTTCATAAACAATTTGCTCTTTGTCTTCTATGTTTCCCCCCCAATTTGCCAATATAGCCTACATAGATTTCCAGGTGGCACTAACCAGATCTCACCCTGCTTAGCTTTCTTCAAAATCAGCCAAGGTTGCTAGCTACTCTATTTCTATATGCAAAGCAAAATGAAGATTTTTTTTTTACTAGCCTCTGAGATGTCTTTGTGCTGATGTAATCAAAAGAATTTGATAAATGATCCCACTGGAGATTGCAGCCTATTACATGGTTCCAGAGGAACAAAATGTCAGCTGTGTTTGCTGCTAATTAATTTTGCTGTTTAGATTTTAAAATAGTGACATTGGTTTACATCTACTACACTCAGATAATAGTTGTTGCAGCAGTCTGGGTTTATTTTTATATTTTCTAGTAATTAAGAAGGCAACACTGATTTCTGTTGCAAACAGTGTTATAGTCACAGCTAAGCAGGGGAACCTGGTCTAAAGAAAGAAAGGTTACATGTTTCTTTCCTGCTGCTTTTCTAAAGGACTTCTCTAAATGTTGTTCGGCACAGGAAAAATCTTCAGTCTATAAATACTGAACATACTACTTCAAATTCAACCACAGGGTCTTTAAAAACCTAAATAAATACTGTTTTATATCAAAAGGATTTTCCATATTTCTCCAAAGTATCTAAAATAATTAACTATTAAGCTACAGCTTAGTGCCAATTTATGAATTCAAAATCATAAAGTGAGGAATATTCCTTAAATACAAGTAGAAGTCATCAATTTCAATTATTATCCTGTACAAATATTTAATTATCTATAAATACACAACAAATTCAATGCTAAGGAGAGGCTCCAGTATCCACCCATTAAGTCTTTTAGGATCAATTGTAGAAAGAATTAGTTTTTTAAAAAAGAATTTCCATGGGTATTGGTACTTTGTCTCCACACATTTTAATTAGTGATGAGTAATTTTTACACTGACACTACTCCAAATCAGGTTGGTATCCTTTCATCCAACAGACCTGAATGCTCTTATGATTCCCTTTGCTGGAAGATGGAGGTCAATCTGAACCTCAATACTTTTTTTTTTTATTTGTTAATTGCTTACAAGATAATAGGTATAAGTAAAAACATAGTTATGAATACATGGATACATATAAGAAAAATAAAAAATATATAAAAGAAACAATAGGACAGGGACAGTAGGCACATTGGTGCGCTTATGCACGCCCCCTACAGACCTCTTAGGAAAGGGGTGAGGTCAATAATAGACAGTCTAAGGTTAAAGTTTTTGGGGTTTGGGGAAAAAAACCACAGAGTCAGGTAGAGTATTCCAGATATTGACCACTCTGTTGCTGAAGTCATATTTCCTGCAATCAAGTTTGTTGCGATTAACCTTGAGTTTGTATCTATTGTTTGCTCTTGTGTTGTTATGGTTGAAGCTGAAGTATTCATTGACAGGTAGGATATTGCAATGTATGATTTTATATACTATACTTAGATTGGACCGAAGGCAGCGTAGTTCTAGATTTTCTAGGTCTAGAATTTCGAGTCTGGTGGCATAAGGTATTCTGCAATGAGTAGAGGAATGGAGAACTCTTCTTGTGAAGTATTTCTGGACTTTCTCAACTGTGTTAATATCAGATACGTAATGTGGGTTCCAGACTGATGAGCTGTATTCAAGTATTGGTCTAGCAAATGTTTTGTATGCTCTAGTTATTAGTGTAATATTACCAGACAAACTGATCTACTAGTTTACATGTATCACTCTCATTTACTAAAAAATAATCAGCTTTCCTTGATAATAAATTATTAATTGTTCAGTGGCTCCTCAGCAGCAAAATTAAAATATTAAGTTGGAACAGTTACAATAATAGTCACAGATAAATCACAGATAAATCCTTATCAAAGTAAAAGCAGAAGGGAATTGAAAGTTTGGTTCATTAGCATGTCACATGAAATGCATTTTCATAACAAAATGGTAGATGCTATTCTTAGATCTCTATTCTCTATATAAGAAGTCAAAGCTGTTTTATGTTTTTTGGCTGCTAAAGTTTTAAGATGTAGTTCATGTGACCTCATACAATTTGTTCCATAGACACAAAGAATGAATAAATCATTGGATTCTTATGTGTTCATAATGCACAATGCAACACAAAATGTTGATTCCTAAGAATCCTGGGTTTATTTCATTATCAAAGGCATTTTTGTCTGCAATGTGCATGTCAGGATTATAGATAAATCAGGATTATTCACTGTTCTGTGAAAAGGTTGATGCATATAATTTTAAACATGCTTCTCCTTTGTCCCTGGAGAAAAACTGAAGAGTTTTAGTTTCTATCAAAACTAAGTCAAAAGGATTACCTGTCCTATTTCCATATTCTCCTTAATCAGGTACATATAATAGTCTGGTATGTAAACCAGAATATGAATAATATAATTTGCTTCACCTTTGTTGTTCTTTTGGCACGAGTGGGAAACACACCAAAAAGATAACATCAATCAATTTTACATTATCACCAGAAAGCAATTATTAATGGCTTTTAAACAAGCCAAGATATGAAATTAAGGTGTAAAATTATCTTAGATTACACTGTTATTTATTCAATTGTATATATTCAGTCAAATATACTGATTTATTGTAGGAATAAATTTCGAAGGTCATTGTTCATCAACAAATACCGTGTTTCTCATATAATAAGGCCGGGTCTTATTTTTTTTTTGAGCCCCGAAAAAACGGCTAGGCCGTCTTTTCGGGGGTGACTTAATTCCCCCCCCTTGCATCTTAGGGCGGGCGGCGACGGCTTGGATGTTGACCTCGGCGTTGGTGGGGCACTTTGTATCAGGGTCAACGCAGGCAGCACCATATCCGGGTGTGCAACAAAAGTACTTCCTAACAGCAAGCCCCCCCCCGCCATTTCTCCCCCATTTCGCATGTTTTAATATAGGTCTTAATTTGGGGGGAGGGGCTTAATTTCATTTCATGCCTATAAAACATGCTGGGACTTCCTATTGGGGAAGGTCGTATTGTTGGAGAAACAGAGTAGTCCATTCTCTTTAAGTATTGCAACTTCTTCCCCATATACATCTCTCTAGTAGCATTTGATGAAAGGTATAATCTGATTTCATCATAGTCAACATCTACCAGATTCCTGTTAACAGGAGCTCAATTACCTAGAACAAAAGAAATACTGAATATATATATAATATCAGACAATATATTTTCCTCAAATTTACAATACATTAGTGAGATATTGCAAAGATAATGGAGATGAAGGAGACGAAGGCTGGTGACAACGGTATCTTGATTGTAACATAAGTTCAAACTGTATGGTTCTGCATTATCTGAGAACACAACAATAACTGATAGAAAATTTATATTTGATATGCATAACGTAAAGGACATAACTAAAGGCTATGCAGTACATGCATTACACAAATATTTAAAGTGATTCATTTCTAAAAGCATTTATGCCTCTCTAATATTTATAATTATTTGTTCTATTCTACTAAACAATAACTTTCAGTAGGATTTTATAATCAAGTTTTGTTTTGTTCTTTACTTAGCAGCTTTTCTTTGTCACCACTTTAATATGGAAAGTCTGAAAACACAAGTTGTGATCTTGGCAGAAAAAGGCAAATTTATATAAAGCAATACACTGTCAAAAAGAAATATAATCCAGAGCCTGATCTGTAAGCAATAATCCATTACAGTAATGAAAGAGCATTTTCCCTTGAGAACAGCGTGTATTTAAGGGAGGGGAGAGATTAATATGACTGCATTTTTACACACAGAGGTTGCCTTCCTACTGCTACACAATCTTTTCTGGGCCAAGAAGCTTGATGTTTATTTTCAAGCCTTACTCTTGCCTTGTAAGAGCAACTTAAAGTCATATCTAAAATTTTAGTGTAAAGAAATAGGATGTCACTTATTTTTTATTAATTAAATCGGTAGTTGGGCACATTGAACTCCACCAAAATCTTGATTTAGACCTTCCTCTGAATCCCCAAATCTTTATGAAATACCAATATGGCCAAGTCACCTGGAGCTTCTTGAAATGTCACTTCCTATAAGATTCCCTTATTTTTCACTTTCATAATAAGGAATTTGAGTAAAGCATCCTTCTTTGACTTTTCCATTCAATATGAAGTAACTGAAACTCTTTGAAATATGATCTTCTGAAGAAACAGCTCCTCCTTTGTTATAGCTCAGCTGTTTCTTAAGGATCATGGAAGGGGGAACAATAGAAGTAGATTGAAAGAAAACCTTAAAACCTCTTCTCCCAGAGATGTCCAACCTCATCCTCAGGAAGCAAATACCTTCTTTACAAGACTGATTAGCTTTAAAGAAATAAGAGTCTTTCCTTTACCAAAGAAATCAGCCTACATTGGACAAATACCTATGTGTTGCCAGCTGTAGAGTCAATCTGCTTATTAATGTCAGCAATGGGATAGAGATGGAGGCAAATTTCCCCTCCTTTCTCTCTTTCTCTCTTTCTTTCTTTCTCTCCAAGCCTTCTGCTCTAACAACAGTTTAGCACTGAGCTCCAAAATATTTTCCCAACCAAAGGACAGAATTTTATTCAGAATTTTGAAAGCATGTTAAAAGTATTATTTTTTATTATTCAAATTTCATCACTTTCAAAGGTGGTTCTGCTAGTTTCTTTTCTAGCATTTCATACCGAGAGGCCAGAAAGTATCTAGGCCTGGTGCTTCACTAATTTTATTTTATTTTTCTTTAATATGTACCCAAAAATATAGTACACAATTTGTCATTTTCTAAAAACTTCTCAGAATTTAAAAACAAGACACATGAATATGACACCTAACCAAGGTAAATCATTCTGTTAAAAAGTTCAGAAATTTGTTCAGAGGAGGCACCTGAGATATCTGTCTCTGATACTACACAAGAAAGAGATGTCACCGAAAATATAATTCAATATTGTAAGTTATCAGATGGATCAATGTTTTTCATTCAAGAAATAGTAAGTAATCAGGTAAAATATATTCCCAAGTGTTACCAGCATCAGGGATTTCTCATGATCCTATTTATTTGTCAGTGAAGAACTATTACATTTCACTAGGATGCAGTGAAAAGGAAAACAGACATGCAATTAACTTTCAGGTCCCCAAGGTCTAAAAGAGAATGGCCAGTTTTCAATTCCAACAAATACACTAAAATATATATATTCTGAGATTCTCTGCTGCAACACCATTTACACATAGAAATTTGGTGTGATATTATTTGTACAAATAACAAAGGGGCAGGGGAAGCTTTCAATTAAAATAAAAGCAATAGTCAAGGCATCTTTAACATTATGAAAACTTTGTCCACAGCCATAAGAACATTAACTATGCTAGTCCTTTTATTAAGAGCGCAACGCAAAGGCAATATGAAGTCTTCAGTAATTGTTTAAATATAAAATTCATGTTGTTTGCATATGGCCTAATCGCAGAATGTAAGCAGGCAGAAATCTGTCCAATCTTTAATTAGCTTGTGTTATCCCTTCTATTTCAGGCACAATAAAAACACCTCCTCCCTGCTTTCCCGGTCCTTTATCTGGGTCAGTGTAACCACAATTTCTACCCTAGTGTTTGTTGTCAAGATTCATTAGGGCCAGGATAACAGAAAAAGGATCAAGTGTGCCATCTTTACAGGCTGTCAACAAATGATTTGCTATTATTTGTTATCAGGTTATCAAGGCTAAAATAGAAAAGGATGCTTGCTGGTTTTTATACTCAGATTTTTTTTTTAAAAAAAAGCTTATTTAAGGTTTAAAAAATCCTTCGGTTACAGTACAGCTACTTTAGCTCAACCTTGTCTAATTTACATGCATATTCATAACCTTTATGTATTTAATTAAATTCTCCAGTCCCCTGGAGTATTTTTCCTAAACAATGGTAATTTATCATGTGCAGATAAGGGGGCCTTGGATATATTTTGCTTTGTACTTAGCAAGATTCTCTCTTGATGCAGAATACGAAGTAGCTTCAAATGCAGAAAATCTTTTAAAATTATTCAGCACTAAAATTAAGTTTTCTTTTCAACACCCAGAATTTAAACACTGCATACTTGTCTGATATCAAACAGGGATAGCATTTTGATGTCTTAAATATCTTTGTGGTAGATAATACCTCCAGGACTGCTCTTTAACACCCAAGAAGTTATTTAAATTTCTTTCTTTTACAGTTAATACAAACATTATTGACATCAAGAGGCAAACTTCTGTCTCAAGATGACAAAACAATGCTTCTGAAATTCTATGTCAGGAAAAATACTACTTCATTCAAACATGGCGTAGAGCTAGAACAGTTGGCCTATCTTTCTAATAGAGGTTTCTTTTACATTTCATAATTTAAACATTCAAAAAAAGCAAATGCTGGCAGGATGGGATATAAAACTGCTTTGGGAAAACAGAATCTCAATGTCAATCCACAGTCACAGTTTCCAGCTTATAATTTACACTTTCTTTGACCTCTGCCATACGATGTGTATAGTAGTAGGATGTCACTCTAGTCTAGGCTAAATAATATTTTGTAATTGCCAAAAGCCACAAAATGACACATTGTTGTTTCCTTGTGCCATGTCTCCAAATTATCCTTCTTCGGGGCAATTATGATTTGCGGCAGTTCATCCTGCCTCAAAAATGTGCTCCAGATTGTTGTGGTGGCATTAAGGAAGCCTGAGGAGCCATAGGCCATCACAAATGCCATTTTGCCATGAAACTGTACACCTGCTTCCAGTTTGGTTCTCTGATCAGCACTGTCAAGCTTGCACCTGAAGTGCAACTAGTCTGAATTGACAAGAGGCTGAAACATAGAACATAAGAGTGGCTTGTAGCAGTTATTACCGAGGTTCTGGCCATAAGCAGTAGTGTGTTGATAAATATATAACAACTGGCTCTGTTAACTCCATTGCCACCAGCCACCAAACAACTAACCAACTCACTAGGTGTCACAGCTCTGCTGTGCTCTAAACCAATTCACAGAACATATAACAATAAACCTGTTCTGAACTGGTATGACTGGACTTCAAAACACCACTGGTCATAAGTCATGCAAAGTGTGGTTAAGTTTATCCCACTGGCTAGGTAGATATAGAGCAATAAGTCTAAAAGTTTAGTATTATTTCCAGAAGTTGTTTATAACTACAAACCAGACAGAAAACATTTATTTTCCAAAACTACTTGCTGAAGACCAATGTTTTTCTGATACAAAACAGTTTCTGTTTTCCAAAATAGAGGAATCCAGAGCTTTTCTGATACAGAACAGTTCATATTTTCCAAAACATTTTACTGTTGCTCTATGCTTAAAAAGAAATATATTGAAACTACATCAGTGCCAGCAACTCAGAACAGATGCATTTTGTTAAACCTGTATCTGGGATGTCTCAATATTCTATGGCGATTTGTTCTTCAGTTTGTTAATTCCTTTATTAATAAAAATAAACGATGAAGGCAGCTATGTTCACCGCATATACTCATATACTGTAAATGTATTAGAAATATATACGTACTTGAATGTTTGCATCAGATAAATATATGTAGAATTCTAACCTTTAAAACTTATTAATATTAGAAATATATACATACTAATATATATATGGTATACCGTATAATTATAAAACAAGCCTAAAATATATGTCAGTATCCACTTTCTAGTACTACATTATTAACATACAGAAAGTTAAACCTATTTCTTATTGAATATGTTTGTAGCATCCAATAAACATAAAACTAAATCTTTTGTTGAAGGTGGCACACCAGGATTAACTTGTAAGATCAAGTGTTAACTGAAACAAAATTTTAGACAATGGTTTAAAATACAGATTACTAAAATGATATTGAGCAACAATGTTTAACCCCATTTTTTTGTCCAACAATTTCAGTTCTTTTCAGACTGGGATTTGTTACCAACTTTAACACCAACCCCCTCCCCCCAATTACATAGCTAGAACAGGTTCCAAGCTCCTTCCACAGACCAAACAAATAAATAAATAAGCAAATCCTTTAATCTATAGCAGGGGTCCCCAAACTTGGCAACTTTAAGACTTGTGGACTTCAACTCCCAGAATTCCTCAGCCAGCATTCTGGGAGTTGAAGTTCACAAGTCTTAAAGTTGCCAATTTGGAGACCTCTGATCTATAGCAGGGGTCGCCAACCTTTTGGACCTCAGGGACCACCAAACTCATAATTTTAAATTCCACAAACCAGAGACCCTGGGAAAATCCCAAAAAAAGTCTGCAGAAAAATTCCCCACCTCATTTTCCTACTGATCAATCATTCTTTATTTGGGATCGCAGGATACCGTCTCCAGCTCCATTCTCAGGGAGAGGGAGAGGGAGAGAGAGAGAGAGAGACTGACTGACTGACTTTTGGCTTCCTGCAAGGAAAGCAGCAGAAGCCTTTCTTTCTCTCCCCCAAACTCTGCCAGAAATGAGTCTTTGTGGGACTTGTTGTGCTGGCACAGCCTTTTGGAGCAGGATGCCTTGCAGGGTCCCAAAGACTCATTTCTGGTGGAGTTTGGGGGAGAGAAAGAAAGACTTTTGCTGCTTTCCTTGCATGCAGCCAAAAGCAGAAGAAAGAAGCGGAAAGAAGCAGCCCGGTGGCCACGCGAGGCCCATGGGGCCCGTGGGGCAAGTTCCACCCCTCCACCCTTTCCCCCACTCCCCTCACTACCTCATGTTGTTCACAATCCAAGCAACGCAAGCCTTGTGTTCCCACGGGCCATGTGGGCGGCGCAGCCTTGTGTTCCTGTGCACAGCCTGGATTAATTGCTTTGAGGGTGACATTCCTCTGCAGACCACCAAAATTTTCTCGTGGACCACCTTGGTTCCCGGCCCACTGGTTGGCGATCACTGATCTATAGGATAGTTATATGGACCAAAAACCTTATTGAATTTAACGTATTTAATAGTTTCTATTATTTGTTGCAACATAATGGTTCCATTAAATACAGATAATCCTTCATTTATGACTGGTCACTTAGCGACCAATTTAAGTTATGAAAGATCCTCAAAAAGGGTCCAAATTATGTCCTGGATTCAAAGTTCTGAAGGCTAGGACACAGACACAGACACACACACACAGACACACAGACACACCACAGTCACTGTGTTGTAACCAGTCCACATTTATGACTATTTGCAGCATTGTGTGGTCATGTGACTGTGATTTACTATAGGTCATCCCTGATTTACAACCACAATTGAGTCCAATTTCCATTGCTAAGCAAGAAAGTTGTTAAGTGAGTTTTGACCCATTTTATGACCCTTCTTGCCACAGTTAAGAGAATCACTGCAATTGTTAAGTTAATAACATGATTGTTAAATGAATCTTGCTTCCCCATTATACGTGCTTGTCAGAAGGCAGCAAAAAGTGATCACATGACCCTGTGACACTGCAATTGTCATAAATATATGCTAGTTGCCAAACATCCTGTTGATTATTTGCCAACATTTGCTATGGATTTTTGTTGGATATGTTCAGAAATTGGTTGGCAGAGTGACGCATAATACATTTGAAGGATTCCACCATTGGGAAAACTGTTCTTAAGTAAAAGTTCCCCTTTTGACAACTGTTATCACCCTATAGCAAAGCAATGTGATGAAGCATTAGGTTTGGAAAATAATATGAATGAAACTGGGGTAACTATAGGAAAAAAAGTTAAGCAAATAAAAAGTTGGTTCTTCCTCCTTAATACAGTTCTATGAATTAAATATAAACCAAAGTTGACATTGCCTAGATTGATACAAATATTCAGTCAATAAGCATAATAAGTGCTTTTTCTGGAAACACTAAGTGGTCAAATAAATGTCAAATCATTTAGATACAACTCCAATATTGGAGATGCTATATTCTCTGTATCTTTAGCTAATTTACCAAGCATATGTCTTTCAAAACAATTCATTGTCACTTACAAGTATGCAGTACTGGCTAATTAAATGTTTTGGGTTTGTTTGTTAGTTTGAAAACATTATGGTGTTGTTTACTTTCACAACATGCTTTCATTACCCAAAGGTTAATTATAAATATGTATACATATATTACATACAAATTCAAAATCATTTCCCCAAGGCTACTTGTAATGTTTGTTATGTGTTCCATATTCAGTATATTCAAACTGAGATAGCCCACATGTATTTTAAGGGGAATTTGGGGTAAGGAAAATAATAGTTTCATGTGTGGTAATATATTTTATTGATCATTTTATCATTTTCTGTAAGGCCTTTGTATACTAGCAGTAAGTCTAGGAAGATGTGGGCATTCTTGGTGGGGGTAGGAGTATCTTTGCTCAGAGTGCCTCATTCTGTTTTGATTCTGCCAGTTTAGAAGGAATAGGAAAATGGGTGAAAGTTCAAGGTACAAGATACACAGTTGTGCTTTCTCATGGGACTTTCCAAACTTTCCCATGAGACTTTCCGTGGCTGAATGATCTCACCCTAGCAAGGTAACATCTGGGACTTTCCAAGATTGTGTGTTCTCATGCTGGTGAAGTAATCTCCTGTTGAGGTCATTGTTTTCTGAATATGCATACTGTATAATTTGCTTGTGTTTTTCTCAATAAATACTGCTACCTGAGTTCTCTCAGGGTTGGCATTTTCTCAGAGACAGTTCCCTGTGTCTCATTCAAATGTCAAACCACCATAAATGGTGACCCCGACGTGATAGCTTGGAAGGCTATACGTTTCCCGCATCCTATACTCATCGTCGCGGACGTCGACTGGGCCCTCATCTTCTTTGCTGGACGAAGATA
The DNA here is from genome assembly GCF_049901735.1 of Notechis scutatus. Classification (NCBI taxonomy): domain Eukaryota; kingdom Metazoa; phylum Chordata; class Lepidosauria; order Squamata; family Elapidae; genus Notechis; species Notechis scutatus. The sequence goes on along the minus strand of NC_142011.1, from coordinate 58,123,553 downwards.
GATTCTTTTCGTGAGTATGGGGAGATCTCTCGAAGGCTCAGAAAGAGCACATCAGGGAATTGAGAGGGATCATTGGGAATAGTTTTGGGTTTGGAATTGGCAGTAGGGGTTGTGCTGTAGGAAAGAAAGAAATTGAGGATTTACTACAGTATGTTTGGAAAAATATTAAGTCATATCCGGAGGGAGGTAGTATTAAAGTAGAGTCCTGGAAAAAGATAGGGAAATTTTTGCACGAGGAACCCCGTGCCCCTTCTTCAATTTTGTTAACCTGGAGAGTGATTATGGATGCATTAGCTACTTATGAACAACCGCTCCTATCACCCCCGAAGAAGGTTTGCCGCTTTACCATGCGGTACGTTTGTTGCCGCCGACAGCACCTCCAGATAAATCTGGGGGACTGTCCGGGCGCTAGCAATACTTTGTCAGAGGATAAGAGTTTACCTTTAAGGGTTCAGGTGGATGCAGTTACTGCAGCTATTCAAGAAGCAAAGAATAGAGGGGAATTATCAGGAGATGATTTGGTGGAGTTTGGAGTAGAAGTTCAACTTAATCCAGTAGAAATTGTCATGGATGCTGCATTAAATCCGCGGCGGGAGTGGAAGCCTTTACAGCTCAGAATTTTGAGGGAAGTTAAGCAAGCAGCAAAAGAATATGGTGTTAGAACGCCATATACTCAGGCATTGTTAGAAGCAGTTGGTTATGGAAATAAAATGATTCCGGCTGACTGGAAAGCTCTGTTGAATATGATTTTAACTCCAGCTCAATATTTGGTGTTAGATCAGAAATGGAGACAGCTGGCAGTCCAGAGGGGAACAGCAAATGTTACCCCAGATCAGCTTTACGGAGCTGGTAATTTTACAACAGTGGAACAACAGAGAGATGGTATGCCTGATGAGGGGTTCGTTCTTCTCCCACAAATAATTTTTCAAGCCATAGGGTCTCTCCCTGACGGCGAAGGTGGTGAGAAGACCTTTACTAACATCAAACAAGGGAACAATGAATCCTATGAAAATTTCATTAGCAGACTGAAATTGGCTATTGAAAGACAAATTGATAATCAATTCGCCCAGAAAGAGTTGCTTTTAAAGTTAGCAGTAGAACAAGCTAACACAGATTGCAAAAAGATTTTAAATCCACTTATAGCAAGTGGGGAGAGAAGAAATCGCAGATTTGATTAATGCATGTAGAAAGGTAGGGAGTCAGTCTTTTAACATGGAAACTTTAGCTCTGGCTTTACAAACAGGACATGCTCAAAAGGGGAATTGTTTCAATTGTGGGAAGCCTGGACATTTTAAAGCGCAATGTCGGGCTCCTGGAGGAGGTCAAAGTCAGCAGAATAAGAGATCAATGGGACAGGGTGTTCGTCCTAAATCAGTGTGCCCAAAATGTAAGAAAGGATACCATTGGGCAAATCAGTGCAGACTTCATTCGGAGGGAAAAAACTAGGAAGCAGGGATCAGGGCATTCTCCCTACTCTAAAGAGTGAAGTAATGTCCGAAGGGTTGGAACCACCAGAGAGAGTACAGCTACTAAAGGTTCAGCAGGAATTGATCTTCCATTAGCCGAGGATTTGGAATTGGGGTTTCCGCATGTAGTTTGTTTGGGGTCAACGGATTTCTATGGTCCGTTGCCTCCGGCTTCTGTGGGTCTTCTTCTTCCTAGATCATCGGCTCATAGGCGTCAATTGTTTGTGGTTCCTGGGGTTATTGATTCGGATTATGAGGGTCAGATCAAAATTCAGGTTCACTCACCTGTCCCTCAATCTTTGAAAAAAGGGGATTGTTTTGCACAGCTTATAGTTTTGCCATCTATGTCTTTGGGAGAGTCAGATGGAATTCGTCAGGGTGGATTTGGATTTACAGATAGGTTTAAGGAGTCTAGTGTGTTTTCTATTATGCAAGGTATTAGGCAAAATGACAAACCAAAATTAACTCTTTTGGTTGAAGGCAGAAAGTTTACTGGAGTGCTGGACACTGGAGCAGATGTCTCTGTGATCAGTGAAAGTGAGTGGCCTAGGGAGTGGCCGACAGATCCTACACCGTCTGTTCGAGGAGTCGGAGGACTTCAAGACGCACGGGGTTAGTAGGAAGATTCTTAGAGTTAAAACACAGCAGGGAGGGGCTGTTGCATTTGTCCAGCCGATTGTTCTGCGCCTTCACGTTAACTTGTGGGGCAGAGATTTGATGCAACAGTTTGATACAAGGGTTGTCATTCATGATGACTGAACACCCACCTGTGGAGTTATTAAAATTACAACTACTCCAACAGGAGCCAGTGTGGATAGACCAATGGCCTTTGACTAGTGAGAAATTAGTTCATTTACATGAATTGGTTCAACAACAATTAGAAAAAGGACATATAGTGCCTACCACTAGTCCTTATAATTCTCCAGTTTTTGTTATCAAAAAGAAATCTGGAAAATACAGATTTTTACATGATCTGAGGAGCATAAATTCTATATTAAAGCCAATGGGTCCACTTCAGTGTGGAACGCCTAATCCTAATTTAATACCTGATGGATGGAATATAAGAGTGTTAGATTTGCAAGATGCTTTCTTCTCCATTCCTTTGCACCCTGAAGATGTAGATTTGTTTGCTTTTACTATTTTGAGTATAAATCAGGGGCAGCCCGCTAAGCGATATGCATGGACTGTCCTTCCGCAGGGAATGTTAAATAGTCCTACAATGTGTCAAATGTTTGTGGATTGGGCTTTACAACCTTTTCGGAGTAAATTCCGGATTGGAAGGTTTATCATTATATGGATGATATTTTGATAGCTGCTAATGTTTCTGATGATGCCATGAATTCTGCTGTCATTCTTTTAACTGCTATACTAAAGGAGAAAGGCCTAATAGTTAGTCCTGAAAAATTGCAAAAAGAATATCCTTTTGCCTATTTAGGTCATAAATTATTCCTGAGTCACATTACACCCTTGAAATTGGAATTTGTTCTTCCTAATCCTTTAACCTTAGTGGGTTTACAACAATTTTTGGGTCATATAAATTGGATCAGGCCATATTTGGGTTTAACTACTCTTCAATTAAGTCCTTTGTTTCAAGCTTTGGCTAGTGCTAAACAAGCATCTGACATAATAACCTTAAATGAAGAACAAAAAGGGATTTTGTCATTGATTGAACAAGTTTTAAGCCATAGATGGACAGATAGATGTTTGCTAGATTGTCCATTATCAGTGATTTTAATCTCAGAACGAAGGGCTACTGCATTGATAGTTCAGGTAAAAGAAAAAACTGCTTTAAGGATTTTGGAATGGATTCATTTGTCTCATACACCATCGAAATCCATAAATTGTATCACAGAACAGCTTGCTGATATTTTTAATCGTGCTCGTCAGCGCTGCAAGGCTATTGCTGGTATGGAACCAGTAACATGTTATGTTCCTTTTGCTTTAGCTACCTGGGAACAGATGATTTGCAATAGTGAGTTTTTGCAGGTTTTGGTACATTCTTGGCCAGGGAAGTTTTCTTGTCATCCTCCAGCCGATCCTAGGCTATCTTTGTATAAATCAGTCAGAATTAATTTAGCAAGTCTTTTTGTAACTCAGCCTATATCAGATGCTCCTACAGTTTTTACTGATGGAGGGAAAGTTTTTGGTGCTTGTGTTTGGAAAGATAAATCTGGAATTTGGCATACAAAAGTGACTTCAGAGCAGAAGTCTGCCCAGCAGGCAGAACTTGCTGCTGTAGTTTTGGCTTTTCAAAATTTTCACAATCAGGATTTTAATTTAATAGTGGATTCATTGTATGTGTATAATTTGTTACCCTTTGTAGCAGGTTCTTATTTGTCTCCTGGAATATCACCTGATATTTTAAGATTGCTTTTGTTGTTACAAGGATGTTTGGAGCAGCGTGTGAATGTGTGTTTTGTTGCTCATATTCGTAGTCATAGTAATTTGCCTGGAATTTTATCACAAGGTAATGCCAAAGCTGACAGTGCTGTAACTTCAGTCCTCACTGTCCAGCCATGGGATAGTCATAGTTATTTTCATCAAAACGCTAAAGCATTGGCACAGCAATTCAAACTTACTACTGCAGAAGCTGCTGCCATAATTCAACAATGTCCAACTTGTTCAAAGCAGGGCACGAATATCCCTATGGGAGTTAACCCCAGAGGGTTGAAACCTTCAATGATTTGGCAAATGGATGTTACTCAATATCCGCCATTTGCGCCCTGGAAATATATACATGTGACTGTGGATACTTACTCAGGATTTTTAATGGCTACCCCTCAAAGAGGTGAGATGGTTAAACATGTCATCAATCATTGCATTAAGACTTTTTCAGTTGCTGGAACACCTAAAACTTTAAAAACTGATAATGGTGCGGCTTATCGAGAGCACCGGTTTTGATCAGTTTTGCAAACAATGGTCTGTGGAACATAAATTTGGCATTCCATACAATTCTACTGGGCAGGCTATTGTAGAACGTCATAATTCCACGCTCAAGACCATGTTGACTAAATTAAATAAAAAAGGAGGGAAGCTCCTGGGGCTTCCGGCAAGCAATTCAAGATCAATTAAATCTAGCTTTATATACTTTAAATTTATATACTTTAAATTTTTTAAATTTGTCTGGTAACCCCCTGCGGCGCGGCCAGCAGGCATTTTTCTTCTCCTTCTACAGATGCGGTGAGACCTCGGGTGTTGGTGCGGTTTCTTCCGGATCCGGCATGGGTTCCTGCTGAGCTGATAACGTGGGGACGTGGTTATGCAGCAGTTGAACATCTTGGTCAAATTCGTTGGGTTCCTGGTCGGTGTGTTCGGCCTGATCATTCGCAGGCACCTGTGAAGGAAGTTTCGGAGGAGCAGGATGGCGCATCTGTGGTTCCTGATCCTGCTGATTCTGCCTAATCTGTCCTGGGCTGCTCGGGAGCGGAGAGAGCAGCGACAGTATGTTCAGCGTGCCGGAGATTTGGGCGATGATTTGTGGACAGATAATAATTACATTAAAGATTTGCGCACAACTGCCAAAAACTTGAACATCACCAATTGTTGGTTGTGTATGCACCTTCCTGGGAGAGTGGGAGAAGGACTGACTCTACATGGAGTTCCATTTAATCGGTCTACTTTGCAGACCGGAAAGCATAACATTTCATATGCCATGAACTTCACGGTCAAGGTGAAGACTGCACTGCAGTCTCCAGCACATTTATGTTTCCAAAACATTACAAACTCACAATTCTTGGGGAATCATAGTGTCTGCAATTACACTATTAAGTGGACAAATGGTTCAGAGAACAACATAATTTGGGTAAATGGGAAAAATGAGTCTGACGCATTTGGCCAGTATCAATATCTAGACATGAAACAGCTGATGCAAGCAGCAAGTCAACAAGGTTATGTACAATTGGAAGGGTTTTGGTTTTTATGTGGACTGTGGGCATATCAACAAATCCCTGCAAATTGGTCAGGGACATGTACTTTGGGGTTTGTCATTCCGGTTATCTATAAGTTAGATACATTACCTCCTGAGGTTCGGATCCGAAATCGTCGGGAATTGGATTCGGGTCTAACCATGGGAGGTAATCTATGGACACAAATTTCTCGAGGTCTTATCCCGCCTTTGGGAATTGCTATGAACTATAGAGATATTCATATTTTAAATAATTTTACTGTTGCTATGTTTAATGATACTATAAAGAATATTAAGATGATTAATGTAGAAATGTCTGAAATTCGTACAGTTACTTTGCAAAATCGATATGCTTTAGATATTATGTTAGCTGCTCAAGGAGGAGTTTGTGCTTTAATTCATTCACATTGTTGTGTTTTTATACATAATTATGAGCCAAACATTACAAAAACTGTTCAGGACATGGAAGATCGTATTGCTCAGCATCAATCTGGAGCTGATGGGTTTAATGCATCATTCTGGGACAGTCTGTGGTCCTGGCTTCCTGATGGATCATGGTTTCGCTCCTTATTGCAAGGGGTTGTTATTATTATTGCTATATGTATCTTATTATGTTGTTTTATTCAATGTATTCCTAATCTATTACAAATGTGTACCTCAGTCTTCCGGCGTGTGGGATCAGGTCATGAGGGAACTGTGTACTATGCCACAAAAACACCCCCTATCTTTGAATAAATAAAAAAGGAGGGAATGTGGTAATATATTTTATTGATCATTTTATCATTTTCTGTAAGGCCTTTGTATACTAGCAGTAAGTCTAGGAAGATGTGGGCATTCTTGGTGGGGGTAGGAGTATCTTTGCTCAGAGTGCCTCATTCTGTTTTGATTCTGCCAGTTTAGAAGGAATAGGAAAATGGGTGAAAGTTCAAGGTACAAGATACACAGTTGTGCTTTCTCATGGGACTTTCCAAACTTTCCCATGAGACTTTCCGTGGCTGAATGATCTCACCCTAGCAAGGTAACATCTGGGACTTTCCAAGATTGTGTGTTCTCATGCTGGTGAAGTAATCTCCTGTTGAGGTCATTGTTTTCTGAATATGCATACTGTATAATTTGCTTGTGTTTTTTCTCAATAAATACTGCTACCTGAGTTCTCTCAGGGTTGGCATTTTCTCAGAGACAGTTCCCTGTGTCTCATTCAAATGTCAAACCACCATATCATGTATGCTGTGTATATTATCACACACAGGCCTCCCACACAAATTGCAATGATACCAAAATGATGAAATGTCCATTGTGATGTCATGATGCAACCACCAGTCTTTTGTATCAGGTCCAAACTTTGGAAGTAAATATGTAAATCACAGGATTTGTACTGTAATGTCACGACACATTTTGTTATTTGCACCCTCCCACCATTCTGCAAATGTCTAAATACGCATACCACAATGGTCTTCAGAAGCACAAATACATTTAAAAATATTCTCCCTCGAAGAGTAACAAAATACAATGCAGCTAGTTCTTGCTCAACAAACACAACTGAGACCAGCAACTCAATAGCTAGGTGATACATTAAGAAAAATAGTACATAATTGCAATTTGCTGCTGGCTTTTCCATTAACTTGCTGCCCTTCTAGAAGCCTGGCTATGAAGTGCACAAATGGTGATCTTGTGATCGAGTGATGCTGCAACAGTCATAAATACCGACTGTTTGCAAAGTGCCTGAATTTCAATTAGATGTCTATGAGGATGCTGCAATAATAGTCAGGAGCGGTAATAAAATTTATTTTCCAACCGAATCATAACTTTCAGCAGTTGCTAAATAGGCAATCATTAAGCAAGGACTTCATGTAGCTGTGGGTTTTGCTGGAAATGATATCATATTTATAGCACCTAAAAATCAATTTTTTAAATAAAATAATAGTTTGATAGTCATATTACGAACAATATTGTTGTGACTTCTGTGAAAACATTTTAGGGGAGTCTGCTACAGACCGCAAGACAGTACAAAATAATTTGAAATAAGCAATGGCAACCGCATGAAAAAGAACTATACTGTATTGTCTTTTATTCCTTAAGTGGCCCATTTTCTCTGTAATTGCATATTATTAAACTAACAATGCTAACTGTATTTAAATTAATCATGCAGTAGCACATTAGATACAAAAAACACTGATTGACCAATGGCTGACCAATTAATTGTAGATAAACATTTTGGTTTTTAATTGGCACTTGTCAAACAGTCTTGTCATTGATGTAATGCCACAAGCAAATTATTTCTATCTCTTTGAGCAGTATTTTAAGATTTACCACAGAAATTATTTTTATAACATTACAAGAAAAGGAAGTGCTGACGACGGCTGCCTCAGTGAAATGCTCTCTAATGGTTTCTTTATTCCTTATTATTGTCTGCAATTTACTAAGGATTTCATACTCACGAGACCATCTGCTAAGAATTAGGCAATGTTTCCTTAAGGAGCAGCTTTCTGATTCCCCACCCCCACCTGTCTTTGCAAAGGCAGAGGAGATTCTAACCAATTCCCCGGTGCTATGGATTACAACAAAGAAAGCAAAGAAGCGACCAGAGGAGACGAGGTAAACGAGCGGGAATTTTAAACAGACTAAAGAAATAGGGGGGAAAAAACTCCTCTCCCTCCCAAACTTTCTGACAAATTTACGCTCACTGGCTAACAAGATGGATGAAATTCATCTCTTAAATAGATGGAATTCTGATTTTCATAATTCAGCTGTTCTTTGTTTTACTGAAACCTGGCTTAATCCACAAATTCATGGGGACAACACCATATACATCCCAGGATTTCAGACATTTAGATCAGACAGAATTGAAGAGACATCAGATAAAACAAAGGGTGGAGGATTATGTATATATATCAACAACTGCTGGTCTCAGGATATAACTATAATATATAAGTTTTGTGATGAAAACTTAGAGTCTTTACACATCAACTGCAAGCCATTTTACTCTCCACGTGAGTTCTCCTCGTTTCTCCTAATAGCTGTGTATGTTCCTCCACAAGCCTGTGTAAACAAGGCATTACGAACTTTTGCTGATCAAATTATGGAGGCTGAAGCCAAACGCCCAGGTTTCCTTCTCATCATTTTAGGAGATTTCAATCAAGCAAATTTAAGGAAAGAGCTCCCAAAATATTTTCAGCATGTAAATTGTCCCACCAGAGGCAAAAATACTTTAGGCCACTGCTACACAACAGTAAAAGATACTTATAGGTCCTTACCACGAGCAACTGTGGGACACTCTGACCACTGCATGATTCACCTTGTACCTGCCTACAGACAAAGACTTAAAACCATTAAATCAACAATTAAATCAGTGAAGACTTGGTCAGATGAGGAAAAGCTGAAACTCCAGGCCTGCCTTGATTGCACTGATTGGAATGTTTTTGAAGATGCCTCTGCAGACCTAGATGAGCTCATAGATACTGTAACATCATATGTTCGCTTCTGCGAAGACTTATGTGTACCAACAAGGAACCTGCAAATATATAGTAACAATAAACCTTGGTTCACAGCTAAACTTAAGCAGCTACGTCGTTCCAGAGAGGAAGCCTACAGAAAAGGTGACAGAATGCTATACAACCAGGCCAGAAACATATTAACAAGAGAGATCAGAGCAGCAAAAAGAAGCTACTCTGAAAAGTTAAAGAATCAGTTCTCAACCAGCAAACATGTGGAAAACTCAGCAAACCTCCTTCCTAGGCAGAAGGAAATCAACAACTAGCAGATGACCTGAATGTGTTTTACTGCAGGTTTGAAAAGAAACTACAGCCACCTATCTCCACAACCCACATCTCAAACACACCAACAACAGCCAATCCTCCTACAACTGGCCCCAATCCATTGGGCTCACAACCTCTGATGATCACAGAAAAAGAAGTGCAAGATCTATTACACAGACAGAAGCCAGGAAAAGCACCAGGGCCAGACAAGATAAATCATTCTTGCTTAAAAAGTCTGTGCTGACCAATTGGCCCCCATCTTCACCTGAATCTTCAATAGATCACTAGAGATGTCCTTAAATGTTGGTTTTAAAAAGGGGGAATTGTAGGGGGTTTTTGGGGGGGGGGTGGGGGTTGGGGGGTGGGGGGTGGGGGGGGGGGGGGGGGGGGGGGGGGGGGGGGGGGGGGGTGGGGGGGGGGGGGGGGTTTTTTTTTTTTTTTTTTTGGGGGGGGTTTTTTTGTGTTGGGGGGGGGGGGGGGGGGGGGGGGGGGGGGGGGGGGTGTGGGTGGGGGTTTTTTTTTTTTTTTTTGTGGGTGTTGTTTTTTTTTTTTTTTGTGGGAGGGGGTTTTTTTTTTTTTTTTTTTTTTTCTCTCTCTCTTTTTTTTTTTTTTGTGGTTTTTTTGTTTGGTTTTTTTTTTTTTTTTTTTTTTTTTTTTTGATTTTTTTTCTTTGTCTTCCGGGTGTTGTTTTTGGGGGGGTTTTTACACAGGGCCTTCCTGCTTCAAACGTTCTACCATCATCCCAGTGCCAAAGAAACCCTCCATCAAGGAACTGAATGACTACAGACTAGTTGCTCTAACATCTGTAGTTATGAAAATCTTTGAAAGGCTTGTGCTGTCCCACCTGAAAACCATCACGGATCCACTGTTAGATCTCATGCAGGTTGCATACCGAGCAAATAGATCGACAGATGATGCTGTTAACATCGCTCTGCATTACATCCTACAACAACTTGAATCTCCAAATACCAAATCTCCAAGGGTCCTCTTTGTAGACTTCAGTTCAGCATTCAATACCATCATTCCAGACACTCTTCTAAGTAAATTAAACCAACTAGCGGTACCCGAACACACTTGTAAGTGGATCATAAGCTTCCTAACAGACAGGAAGCAGCAGGTGAAGCTAGACGGAATCACATCCAATACCTGTACAATCAGCACAGAGGCGCCCCAAGGCTGTGTGCTATCTCCACTTCTCCCTATATACCAATGACTGCATCTCAAATGATCCATCTGTTAAAATACTGAAGTTTGCTGATGACACAACAGTGATTGGTCTCATTCGAGACAACAATGAATCTGCATACAGACAGGAGGTTATATAACTTGCCTCGTGGTGTAACCGGAACAATCTGGAACTGAACACACTCAAAATAGGTAGAAATAGTGGTAGACTTTAGAAGAAACCCTCCCATACTACCACCTCTTACAATACTAGACAACACAGTATCAACAGTAGAGACCTTCAAATTTCTAGGTTCTACTATATCACATGACCTAAAATGGACACCTAACATCAAAAACATCATCAAAAAAGCAGAACAAAGAATGTTCTTTCTGCGCCAACTCAGAAAGCTCAAACTGCCCAAGGAGCTGCTAATACAGTTCTACAGAGGAATTATTGAGTCTATCATCTGTACTCTATAACTGTCTGGTTTGGTTCTGCAACCCAACAGGATAGACAAAGACTTCAGAGGATAATTAGGACTGCAGAAAAAACAATTACTACTCATGTGCCTTCAACTGAGGACCTGTATACTGCACGAGTCAAAAAGAGGGCTGTAAAAATATTTACAGACCCCTCACTTCCTGGACATAAACTGTTTCAACTCCTTCCCTCAAAATGACACTATAGAGTACAGCACACCAGAACAACTAGACACAAGAACAGTTTTTCCCCGAAAGCCATCACTCTGCTAAACAAATAATTCCCTCAACACTGTTCAACTATTTACAAAGTGTACACTACTATTACTGTTAATCTTCTCATCATTCCTTATCACCCACCCCCTCCCACTTGTGATTATAGGACTGTAACTTTGTTGCTTGTATCCTTACGATTTATATTGACTGTTTCCTAGTATGATTTGATTGTTGATTGTACCCTATGACTATCATTAAGTGTTGTACATTATGATTCTTGATTCTTAACGAATGTACCTTTTCTTTTTTTTTTTTAAGCAAATTTTATTCAAAGACAAACAAATCATCATCAACCATTACATATTTGAACCTTTTTCCATTACAAATTTTACAAGTCAGATAAAACCTTATTTTATACAATACAATTCTATTTTAAGCCATTTCCATATGAGCATAAAAATACCTCTTATCCAATTTCTCTTTACTTCTCTTTACTCTTATTCAATTTCACTATTATTATTTCATCTATTTCTTTCTGACTTGATTACCATTATTCTCATTCTGTATTTCTACAAGGTTTTATTAATACTCTCAAAAACATAAACACACAACAAACAAACATATAAAAATCTTTTAGGAAAGTAACTTGGCCCCAGGTACCTCTCTTTATATGGGCTTCAATTATATTCATGCTCATCTTATATATCATTACCTATTTTGTTTACCATTCTATATCTTCTATATAAACTTCTCCACACATTTCCCTCTTCATAATTCTATCTTATTTAATCCATCTTAATTTAAATCATTATATTTGTATCTTTTGCCCATTCTTCATTATCCCTCTATCTCATTCCTTATGAAAAAAAAGAATTTCTCCTGAAATCACTAATCAGAAGTATGATGCCTTTCTATGGGGGGTTGGGTGGGGGGGGGGGGGGGGGGGTGGGGTTGTTGTTTTTTTTTTTTTTGTGAGCCGGGGGGGGGGGGGGGGGGGGGGGGGGGGGGGGGGGGGGGGGGGGGGGGGGGGGGGGGGGGGGGGGGGGGGGGGGGGGGGGGGGGGGGGGGGGGGGGGGGGGGGGGGGGGGGGGTTTCTATGTTTTTTTTGGGGGGGGGGGGGGGGGGGGGGGGGTTGGGGGGGGGGGGGGGGGGGGGGGTGGGGGGGGGAAAGAAGGGGGGTGTTTTGGGGGGTTGGATTTATTTGCCTGGGGGTGCCCTCCCCTAAATTAATTAGATTAACATTTAAAATAACACCTAATACCCAATCTGATTCTGCTTGGTACATTCTATCTACTAATTTTTTTCTTTTAATAACAATAAAAACAGAGTAATAAATCCAAAATGATTAAATACATAGTTAAATAATAAATCTAAATATTAAATCTTATAACATTCCCATTGCCTTTCCCTTTAATATTTTATTACATTTTAAAATCAATCATTGTTAAACATTTCAACATTTTAATTTCTTATTAACTCTTAAGCCATTCTAATTTTCTATTTCTAATACAGATGTTACAATACCATCTTATGTACCTTGCAAAATCTTTTTTAAGGAAATTGTACTTTACCCTTTGTCCCTAAAAAAAATTCCTCTTTTCCCATCTAATTTCAAAACTTTGTGGCTTTTCTCCGCCTTTCCCCTTTCTTTCTTCCCCCACCAAATCTTCCTACCCCCCCTTCTTCTAGCCTCTGCCTTGCTGGCATCCCTTCTCTGTTGTGTTCCCTTTTTCTTTTGTTTACTATCATTATATTTATTTTGCATCTTATTTTTCTCTTTCTTAAATGTTTTTTTAGATCTTAAGTCCTTCATTTTCCTCGCTTTCTTCCTTCCTTCTTTCTTAGTTAAATTTTGGAATTCATTAAAGATGGCGTCTTCATCTTCTTCTTGTTGTTGTTCTTCTGCCTCCATCTGTTGTATTGTTTGTTGATAGTTAACCAGTGCCATTTCTAAAAATAGGAAGGCTTTTTCCATACCATCTTTATCGGCTGCTTTTGTTTGCTCATATTCTTCCCTCAGTTCCTCACAAGAAAAAGCCATTATAGATCTTTTCTTTTCTTTTCTTTTTTCCCTCTTTCTTCTTACACCAACCAAGATATTTCAAAAAAAGGTAAAACAATCCCAAAATCCACAATCCTCAATCAATCCAAGCCAAGACAAAATTCTCCCTTTCTCTTCCAGGGGTAGTATCAGACAAAAGAAAAAAGAAAGTCCAAATCTGTATTTTGAAGCCTTATTGGGGTTCTATTTCTGTCTTCAAATCCTTAAGGCATCTCCTCCAACAAAATCAAACCAGATGAATATATTTTTTGTCCTCTCCCTTCCGACTTATCCCATAAAGCTAGTTTTACCTGAAAAAAACAGGTTTCTCAATGTCCACTTATTAATTCCGTCGGGAAGGAGAGTAAACTTTCCTTTCAGCACCACCAAACTGCCGCTTTTTTCCTCTTCTAGAAGGTATCATTCAGAAAGTCATAATTTTCAGGAGTTTTGTTAAATATGTCTTAGAGTCCTGGGAACCAAGAAAAACTTTCTCTTTTCAAAAACTTTCTCCACTTCCTCCTGCGCATTCTTACCTGGCTGCCAGCTTCTTTGTGGCGGCCATTGCGGACCGCCGCTGCACCGTCTTGGGAAAAGGGGGTTCTGCCAGCCGGGGAGGGGGTCTGCAACACCCCCAAACCCCTCTCCGGATCCCCCTATCTTCAGCTGCCCCTGCAGGGCAGCCTAGCTCCGGACCCGTCCGGATCGGAGCACCAAAAGCGGCTAGCGCAGCAGGGATCGCGCAGCTTCGCGAATCCCTGCCGCTCGTGAAGCCGACAAACCGGAAGTCCCCCACGAATGTACCTTTTCTTTATGTATACTAACAGTATTTACACCAAGATAAATTCCTTGTGTGTCCAATCACACTTGGCCAATAAAGTATTCTATTCTATTCTATTCTATTCTATTCTATTCTGTTGATGTTCTATCAATCAATTTAATGGCAGGTTCTAGGTAAGATAAGTAAGGTATTTTCAAAATGAATGGTTAGCTCTAGGCAGTGAATTTTCATGCATGCAATGTCAGTGATCACATAAAATTTCAGGGAGCATTTCTAATGTTGTACTATTTAGTGCAATACAAAATTTCTTTGTGGAAAAGTTTACTATGGTTGCTAAATCTTTTATGCCTAAGAATCTATTCAGATAGTAATCTCCACGAGTTTTTTAAGGAAGGCAATGCTATTTGCAAAAGAAAGGCGTAATATCTGAATTTGAATTTTCCATTTATTTTCAAAGAGTCCTGTCACTATAAAATCCACAATATTAAGTCTTACTGCAGCCTGAATATTGATTAGAACATCCATGCATTTATGCTTTTTTATTTCTATTATTCAGCTGCAAAACAAAATTGTATCTGTTATTTTAGGAACGCCTGTGATCTTAAAATAGTTTAATTTGAACAGGCAATTAACATTTTAAAAATTTGTCAGGGCATCGTAGTAGTAATTCCTGAATTAACATTCAAAAGAGTGAAAATGTTGGATAACCAGATGGAGAAAAATCATGGGACTTTGTGTTTATATATAGTCACTGCAGATAAACTTTTATATGCACAGAGCTGGAAAAACTTACAATTCACACAAAGGAAGAATGGATAGTGAAATTAATGGAACTAGCTGTAATTAGTGATTGATAGCTTTCAAAATAAGGTGTGTGTGTGTGTGTGTGTGTGTGTGTGTGTGTGTGTGTGTGTGTATTTGTATATCTGTGAAAAAGAGAAATAGAAACGATAAAACATGTAAATCTGCATGTCTAAATGTCCTGAATCACTAGTTAAATAAGTCTGAGTAGAATTGAAATATACTGCTTGTCTTTTATGACTCTTCATATGACATAATTAACTTAGTTGGTGGGCTCCGTGATTAGGTTCTGGAACAAATCAAAAGAACAAAGCAAAAATCAGTGCCCACAGTCAGTGCAGAAATCTGGGACAATAAAAAAACACAACAAAAGACAAGCTTCCCCTACCACACCACCTTATTATTAAACAGCCTGAGATGGATACCTTACACTGGGAAATAACCCTTAGTGGAATCTTTTCATAGGTTCCATTGCCTTGCGAGCTCATGATGACATTGGTTCTCACAACACTCCAGAATGTACATGACTGGCCAGAGAACAAATCTATATAGCTTCCTTTCCCAAATGAGAATGCCCCATCAACAATTTCCAAAAGATACAGCCAATTGCCAGCACCTGTATTTAATTGTCTACCAATACTGAGGCAGACCAAGGATGGCTTTAGGCACTCCATTCTGGAAAAACCGCTTCCTTCATCCTACCTCTAATTGCTACAGGTGGGCAATGTAGGGCAGTGTGATGTGTATGGGAGATGCAGCCTGAATTGACATGTCAATTCCATATCAGCAAACCTGTTGCTTTCAATTGGTTTTGTTGGTTTTCCGAGAGGCTGCCTCTTCTGTTCAGTTCCCAACTTGTTCTCCTACCTTCTTTTGGCTGAGAAGAAAATGAGAGCTTAAGTTGTCCTGGGTACTTTTTAATCAACATGTCAGTCAACTGGTTAACCTAGAGAGTGCAAATAACTGGTATCCACTCTAGTGTGTTTTAATGGGTGGGTCTGTACAACAAGCTTGATTAGCTTAATCCCAGCTCTTTAAGTTTTTGGTTACTAAAATCTAGCTGCCTTTGAAAGTTTAAGTGAAAGCATTCATTTCTGTAGCCTAGAGGAGGATTCCATTTGCTGTGGTCACTGGTCTCAGGAGTCCTGGCTTCCCACGTCTTCTCACATATAGTATTCTTCCCAGCAGCCCCATACACATGTTCATAATCCTTTTCTCAGACTGCAATTCTTCAACACTTATTCAATGATTGAGAAAATAAGATGATAGCCAATAAATAAATATAAAAAAACACTCTGCTCTCGCCTATTGATCAAAAGTTTCCCCAATCAATCTGTGCTTTGGGTTTTTTCTTTTTACAAAGTTCAGACGGATATAATGAGAAAGATAAAAGGAAAAAATGCATAGCATGGAATAACCAGAACATTGTACATGCCAGTTGGAGATACTTTTCGAATTATGTTGGTTGGGAATGGAATTTGAACTTGGGGAACTACTAATTGCACTGAAATTAGAAAGTTGTGTGTCAAAGTCGTATGAGCTTGGCACAGACCCTTTTATGCACAATAACGGCAGGAAGGGTAGGCAGCAAGATGTAGGAAAGCATGGTTTTTGCTACTGGCTTCATGATGGAGAAGAGCATGAGAAAGCAGCGAGGTAGAGGTGGCCAAAAGCAGCTCTGCAGAAGATGAATTGTTTGCAAAGTGAGTTAATTGCAGTCAGATGATGCCCAGCATCACAGCAATCAGGCAGAAAAAAAACAATATTTCCTGCTTCTATGTGGCTGGTGAAAAAAATCGAAAGAGAAGGAGTTCCTTAGCGCTAAATAAAACTAAAGGTTATGTTAACAATCTGCAACATAAAAAGTAATTTCACATAAATGTAAGCAGATGATAAGTAAACAAAAGTGTACACATTTGGACTACATGACTAGCCTACTTCCAAGGACCTGATAATGTATTCTCTTTTGAATAACTTTTCTGAAGTTGCTGAGGTCGTTGGATTTCATGTTGAATCAATAGCTGAGTCTCTCAGAGTTGAATACAAATACACTAAATGGGAAAAATGTATTCCTTACTAAACAAGACTATAACCTGTCAATTTACATAAATTCTTAACTCTCTATGAGAAGTGCTACAGAGTTCTGAAAATATTGATTATTAGCTGAATGAAGGCAAATAAGTAAAAGGAAATGAAGAATAATTAGGATTTTGAATGGAGGCCATGTAGAGCTACTTACCACATCGCCAAAAATAACATTGTTTTTGCACTAATTTAGATCCTAGACTTTCATCTAAAAGTGTACCCGGTGACTACGTTCCACAGAAGAAGATACAGAATAGTCTTGGAATTTGTTCCATTTTTTTTTTAAAAAAGATTATGCCATCCAATCACTGAAATGCTTTTTCTAGCTTTTATACTCAAACACTACAGTTGCAACAAGCAGACATTTGCAATTTAAAAAAATCCATTATTGATATTTTCACAGCAAAATGGTTACATCTATAGGCTCAAACTGTGCTTTAAAAAAAGTGCCATCCCTTATAATATTTATTGATACCTTCTAAATAATATGCACAAAAACAGTTTTGTTAAAAGGACCAATAGAGGATCTTCGGAGAAAGGTATAATAAGGTAAGAAAAAGGAACAGCATTTATTTGTCTGTTCTAGCATCTGACAAAGATTAATTTTAGTAGATACTGTCTCCTAAAGCAAAGTCCACAGTACATTCTCCCAGCCTATCTGCCATGGGAAACCAGAACCTTGCACAGTTTTGCTGACTACAACATTTCTTTTATAAATGGGGTAGCCTGTTTTTCTTCAAGATAAAGGTCAAAGAGAAATTTCATTTAATAGAACTCTAGATAATATAAAACAATACAGAACGAACACAAGGATAAGAAAATTTTAAATATGCTGTGGCAGGAAAAAGGTCAGAGTTCATTTATCTTTATGTTGCCAATTGTACTTAATGTATATAAAAAAGCTCTGAATAAATGGTTTAATCATGTCCCCTTGGAAGTCCTCCTTGTATACAACAACATTAACTAAAAATATTGGGTTGGTCTGTCTTTTCTTGTAAGAGTGATAGGAGAAAGTCCTATGTTTTCAGGCAACATACATTAAAGAACATGATATATTTGATCAGAAAATATAAAGGGAAAGAAAAAACAAAAGAATATTTTTTTAAATTATTAAATAAGCTTTGTCCAAACATTTTCCTCACTTATATTAACTTCTATTTTTCAGAGACTACTGTACTGTGCATGTTTTTTATACTTGGTTGGACTCAAACGAAACAGTTTTATGAATAGCTTCTCAGAATGTAAGCTGTTCACAGGTAAAGGACTCTCTGTAATTAACGTTTAAATAAGTTCAAAATACATCCCCCCAAAAGAAAAGAATAGGAAGAAATGGAAAAGAGAGGGCTTCAATACCTAAATATTTTTGTGTGTAATGTTTTATTTTTAATTTTTCTTACCCTGAAATAACAGGTTTAAAAATAAACTATTTTAACTGCTTACAAATTATCAATCACTATTATCAATTAGTGACTTGCAAATTATATTATAATTTGTAAGTACTATATCTAGAGCTTGTTTGGTGTAGTATTTAAGGCAGCAGGCTAAAAACTGAGAGACTGTGAATTCTAGTCCTGCCTTAGATATAAAACCAGGTAATTTTGAGCCAGCTATTCTCTCTCAACCAGAGAAAAACGCTATGACAAACCACTTCTGAAAAATGCAGTGAGGAATCACCAGTCAAAGTCAAAACTGACTTGAAGGCAGAGCTTTAATGAGCGTGTCATGTGACATAATATTTTCTAGTTTCTATATTTTAACTAAGATGAAAACATTTTAACATATCATTTTGTATGTATTTGCAATTTACTTATACACAAACATTTTTTCCACACACAGCATGTCAGAAATTAGAATGAACTGCTTACTAATCAGAGTAAAATTTTGAACAGATGAGTGGGAGCAGTTCTTTCTTCAACTTTGTCTAAAATTCAGATGAGCAGTTCATTCTAGTTTCTGAAAGCCCATTTAGTATTTAGACATTTATTCCACTGAAACAGGCAACGTAGGTACAGAGACCAAGCAATTAAGGCCGCCCAATGCTAAGTCTGTAGAATTCTACCCTGACCTCTGCTAATCAAGCACTCATGAGCATTTTGACTCCCCTTAGGGGCAAGAAATGTGACTTGTGGATGTCATCAGCTGAGTGTGGATTAACACAATTGCTCAGGCTCCACTGTGCCAGAAGATGAGCCCAAATATAAATAAACAAATGCATATTTTATTTTATTCTGATTTCCAGTTTGCAATGACAATATGGATAAAAATGCTCACAAAACGCTAACACATTCATCTACAAATAGAAACATGAACATTTTTTTTAATCTCTCACACGAAGGCTTCGGGATTCATTGCTCTTGGAACAGTGAATGAATATGTACTTTTCAAGGAATAAAAAGGTGAAAGAATAACCATTGATGCTTGCACAATTCTTCAACCTCTTTTATGTCCTTTGCACTCATAGATTTTTTTTTTTATGAAACTCTTTGATTCAGGGATCATTGCTTTTAAAAAAACTCACACATCTTCAAATTTTCATTATGCACCTGACTTCAGGAAAGAAATGATACCTTATACTTATTAAATTTAAAAAGAAAACCTAGACAACTTTGGTCTAGTGGTTAAGGAACCAGGCTGGAAGTCAGGAGATTGTGAGTTTTACTTCCATTTTAGGCATGAAAGCTGGCTGGGAGATTATTTTATTTATTTATTTATTTGATTTGTCAATCACTTGCAAGATAATAGATATAAGTATAAACGTGAATAAGAATACAGGAAATAGATACGAATAAATGGGGACAATAGAACAGGCAGGTAGGCATGATGGTGCACTTATGCACGCCCCTTACAGACCTCTTAGGAATGGGGTGAGGTCAACAGTGGTTAGTTTGAGGTTAAAGGAGTGGGGGTTAGAAGATGTAATAACAGTCAGGTAGTGCATTCCAGGCATTGACCACTCTGTTGCTGAAGTCATACTTTCTGCAATCAAGTTTGAAGCGGTTTACATTGCGTTTGTATGTTGTGTGCTCTTGTATTATTGTGGTTGAAGCTGAAGTAGTCATTGACTGGTAGGACATTATAGCAGATAATTTTGTGTGCTACGCTTAAGTCTAACCGTTGGTAGCATAGTTCAAGGTTGTCCAAGCCCAAAATCTCAAGCCTGGACAAGTGTCTCTCTCTCTCAGCCCAATTCACCTCACAGGCTTGTTGTTGTGAGGAAAATAGGAAGAGGAAAGAGTGTGTTCACTGCCTTGATTTATAAAACAAACAAACAAACGTGTGTGTGTGTGTGTGTGTGTGTGTGTGTGTGTGTGAGAGAGAGAGAGAGAGAGAGAGAGAGAGAGAGAGAGAGAAACAGACAGACAAGGGACAGAATAAAAGGGAGCAGGGGAGAGAGAGAGATTCATTTTGTATGTACAAAATAGACATACTAAACCTTTCCTATTTTGAAAGTATATGGAAAAAGATATCATATTTTTGACTGCTCTAGTACTGCAATGCTGAATCATGCTTATTTCTCGCTCAGTCTCTCATGAACCATCTGTTCCCTGTGAGGGACTCATTATCTGAGGTTCTCTAACTTGAATGTTATGAGACTTCTAATGATTGTGGCAAAAGTCCCTCACGAGACAGAGACTAGTTTAACTGAAAGCAAAAACACATTTTCGCCCTGCAGACAACTGCTGCTGTGTATGACTTACAAAGAAGTGCAAAACAGTCCTGTGTGAACAGAAAGGCTCCAAATCAAGTTATGAAAGAAACACAGAGCACTGGAGAATGAAGAGGCATGAAAGCCAAACAGAAGCATTTAAACCATCCAGACTTCCTATTTGTATGGATACCTTCATATTTGGATGGGTACCATATTTTTGTGATGCCCACACATTTCTACATCCATAGTTGCTTAAAACTGGCAGCAGAATTTTCAACTATTTGAGTTTGAAATGTATACTACTATAATCATTAAATCATGCTTAACAATAATAAAAAAACCAATGTAATAACAACAAAGTCGTTTTTAATTTTATTAATGAAAAAGAAATCTCACCAAGCTTCCCTTGAAAACGAAGGAAAAAGTAAAAGTAAAATCTTTGCCACAGTCACAAGGCATGGCATGCCTCCTCAGATACCATGCAGCACATCCTAATATAGCCCTTGGGCCACCAGAACTATTAGGTGTAGCACCTGGTCACCAAAAGATTCCTCTCTTCTTCTGTAACAAGGATGCTAGAAACAAGGAAAAGGTTGTAGAAAGGAAAGAGTGAAGGAGAAAACATTCTGAAGATTACTTGATATATTAATTGATTGATTGATTTGAGTGATTGATTATCTGTCATCAAGATGGTGCTGCCCCTTAGCAACCACATAGACAGACCTGTCCCCAACTTGGCCCTTCAGATCTTCCAATGGTGTCCCCTTTGCCATTGTTACTGAGGTTATCCCACTTCCTGCTGTTTGACTTCTTCTCCTTCTACCTTTCCCTGCATTACAGACTTCTCCAGAGAGCTATAGGTTGTCCCATTATTTATTGATTCAGTGAATGTATAAAGCTGCCCAACTCAAATAATGTGATTCTGGGTAATATACAGCAGAAAACAAATAATGAAGCAAAGCTCCATCCCTTAACATTGCTCATCATTCCTCTTTCCAGTTATATTGCTTGCAAAGTACAAAATAAACTGGGCTTTATTAAAATACATTATTTTGCACTTGAATACAATACGATATATAGTATATAATAATACAATGGAATTTGGCCCAGAGCTTCACAGCAAAGAACAAGTGCTACATTACAATTAAGAACTACTATACCTACAGCATCTAAACATGTATTTGCATAATATGATCTAAATGTTCCCAAGAAAACAGTCATGGAAATTATTTACAAATTTATTTATTTATATATATATATATATATATATATATATATATATATATATATATATATATATACACACACACATACATACACATATACATATACATATATACACATATACATATACATACATACATATATATATATATATATATATATATATATATATAATATATACATATACATATATATATATATATATATATAAATGTTACATTTTGTTATATGACAAATCTCTCAAGATTACTTATTTTAACTTAAAACCTGACTTTAATAAGGATAATTATTTTATTATTAAAAATTATTTATTATTATTTAATCATTTAATAAGAATAAGAATTAAGGTTAACCCATAACCTTTTAAAATTCTAACACCTTTTATCAGATGGGTTAAGTCAAATCCAAATCTGTTTTTTCTACATAAAAGAACAACTTATATCTGATCCTAAAGGCCAAATTATGAATATTTAACTGTCAAAACTGCAAACAGAATATTTAAATCATAATGCCCTATTAAATTTAATGGAAAAATTAAAGCCTTTGATTTAATCTTTTATAGAAAACAATAGGAATTTATGACTGCTTAACTCTAGCAACCTATAATCCTGTTTGTTTCATGTCCTTGGACAAGTATAAATAGCCCATCTAAAGGTATCTATATTCATTACATTTCCAGGATAAATTCCATTAAACCAACTGAAATTTATCTCTGATAAGACTGATCTAATACAGGTAGTCCTTGACTTACAGCCATTCATTCAAAAACCATTTGAAGTTACCACAGCACTGGAAAAAGTGACATGACCAGTCCTTCTACTTACAACTGTTGTAGCATCCCCATAGTCCTGTGATCAAAATTTAGGTGTTTGGCAACTGGCTGGCATGTATTTACACCATCCCAAAGTCATGTGACTGCCATGTGTGACTTTTCAAGCAGGCTTCCGACAAGCAAAGTCAGTGGTCAGAGCCAGATTCACTTAATGTCCAAGTGGTTCATTTAACTATGACAAAAAGATTGTAAATCAATAGCAATTCACTTAACCCTGCAACCTGCTTAGCACCAGAAATTTTAGTCCCGATTGTGGTTATGACTCAAGGACTCCATGTATTGCAATGTCACTAAGCAGTTCAAACACTATATTTGCTCTTCAAAGCTGCTTTGTACAATAACGTAAACGCTTACTCCTTGCTGTATGTATATATCACTGCATCCTCACCTCAACAGGTCTAGTACAGTAGTCAGAAAGGTTTTCTGTTGATGTACTTTATAAAGTGAGACTTAATCCTTACAAAATGTGTTGAGGAAAGTACCCTGTAATTCTTGTTAAACCAAAATGTAAAATATTGCCTAGAGGAAACACAAAGTTGTACTTAATCAGAAATAAATCCCATTGCCATGAGAGCTGAAATCTGCTGCAATTATAAAAATGAGCCCTGGAAAACTAAGGCTGCATTCAGAGGATGCCTGGATGCGAAATAGTGTAAGGGGTACCTTTAACACTGAGCAGGAAGTACAGTTTGTATGAAAATCACCAGCTCCTATATAAGTGTTATGTATGTAGAAACATTAATTCTCCTATATCTGCCCATCCTATTCACACAAGTTTCAACTGCTGAGGATTTTTCACTGCCAATACATATCCAGGAACATCAGGGGCAGGTTCTACAGTGTAGCCCTTTTCATTTATGTGGCACCATTCCAGTGGATTTCTTCTAGACACGCTTGCTGCTTAGTAGCCGCTTAACAGTCATGTGACAATAACAAAGAGTATCTGCTGTGCTCATGACACAAATCCAGGTCATATACCACTGTAGACCTGCAAATTAGATGAAAACAAAAATAATAGGAAATTCAAAGAACATATTAACCGCATCAACTAACTGCATGCTCTGATTCACCATCACAATAGCCATCAGGCAAATCTATAATTGTAAAGATATAAGATTCCTTTTTCCACAGAAGCTGAAGCTTTGGTGGCCTAGAGGTGGAGCTCTCACCTCACAATCAAGAGGCTGTGAGTTTGATCCTGGGTAGAGGCTAATATTTGGAATAGACTCTCCTGATCGAGTAGGGGGTTGGACTAGATGACCTCCAAGGTCCCTTCCAACTCTGTTATTCTAAAATATTATATCCTTGTTTTCTAGATACAGGTAGTCATTGACTTACAGCAGTTCATTTAGTGACCATTCGAAGTTACAACAGCACTGAAAAAAATTGACTTATGATCACTGCAGCATCCCTATGGTCATGTGCTTAAAATTCAGATACCTGGCAATTGATTCATATTTATGGCAGTTGCAGTGTCGACCACCTTTTGCAACCTTCTGACAAGCAAAGTCAATGGGGAAGCCAGGTTCACTTAACAACCGTATTACTAACGTAACAACTGCAGTGGTTCACTTAACAACTGTGGGAAGAAAAGTCATCATATGGGGCAAAATTAATTTAATAACTATCTCACATAACAACAGAACTTTTGGGGTCAATTATGGTCGTAAGTTTGCACAGAAAAATAGCAGTGATATTTTTACTGATAAAGCAACCGAGTGCAAGTTCTGTTCTTTGCTCCATAGAACATTTGATAGAGTGCCTAAGCAACTGAAAAAGGTGCTCATATATCATATGCTTTTATGGATTGCCAATAAGAGCCGCTTTGCTGATTGGACACTCCATTAGAAAAGCACCACTGCTTTCCAAACTGATGTTCACATATATCTTACTTCTTTATTATCACTTTCCTGTTTCACCTCTAATTGCCTCTTCTTCTTCTCATTACTGACCCTGAAAGAATTCTCCAAAAATCATTCTTGGAAAGAAGCAGGCAATCGAGAGAAAAGGAGCGTCAAACGTGTTGGGAGAATGTGTTGGGATACTTCCAGGAGACGACAGATGTCAGAGTGAGAAGATTAAAAATTCAATGTAGTTTAACACTGAATAGTGCTCAAAGCTGAAAATGGTTTAAGAAGGGCTACATTGTATAAATGCGCAGGTAGTCCTTGAGTTGTAATGGCAATTGGGATTGGGATTGCTATCCCTAATGTATGTAGTTGTAAAGCATGACATTGCATGACTGCATTGCTTAGTGATGGCAATCCTGGCATTCCCTGTTGCGGTCATTAACCAAATTTAACCAAATTCGATCTAGGCAGTCCTTCAAGTTGTTAAGTAGGATGCAAAGGCAGCCTCAGGTAAGGACCAGATGGGTGCTACAGAGGCAATGGAGGAGGCTCGGGGAGACATGGTGCAGGCTACGCACAAATTGGACGGTGCTGCACTGCAGAGTGAACTTCGAGAGGCCGGTGAAAGAAGGTATGGGGTACATATATGCGTGCGAAAGAGAGTGTAGGATGCATGGAGGTTGGGAAAACAGTGTGAGAGGTGCATGCATATTTGTCTGTGAAAATAGGAAAACCCAAGGAAGGAGGGTGCTGGTGGGTGCATGTCTGTATGTGAGCTCCAGGAAGCCAGGGAAGGAGGATGCTAGTGGAAGCATGCCTGTGTGGGAGCACAGGAAAGTCCAGGGAAGGAGAGAGCTGGTAGATGCATGTCTATGCACAAATGCAAGGAGGATGGGGAAGAATAGAGCTGGTGGGTGTGAACGAATGAAGGGGATGGTGTGTGTGAGTGAAGAAACTTGTGATCTTCACTGTTGGCTTCCCCACTGACTTTGCTTCTGAGAAATCAGCAGAGAAGTTGACAATCACATGACTGCTGCAACCAATCATAAATGTAAGCCAGTTGCCAAGTGTCCAAATTTTGTTCACATGACTTTGGGGCCCTCACAATGACATGAACTTTGAGAGCTGTTCGTAAGTTTCTTCATTTAGTATCATCATAACTTCGAACAGTTGCTGAACAAATAGCCATAACTCAAGAACTCCCTGTATATTATTTCTTTGGTCTCATTATCATGTCTGGTAAAACAGGTATGAAATTAGAGGTTTTACTAACAATACAAAAATCTGCAAAATCTGTTTACTAGTTCCCAAGGGACTAAAAATGCTCAGATAAAAATGATACTTAACCAACAATCCTCAAAAGACTACAATATGTTAAAATGTTCGAATATTAACTTTTTATAATCTGAGGCAAGCAGATTTCATAGAATTGACTACAGTATCTTCTTTATCAGAACTCTAGAATCAGAACCCTAAAAATGTCTATAATAATAGATTTTACAATCATTTCAAGCTAAATTCATTTCCTAATTATGTCAATTTTTTTCAATTCATCAGGATAATTATCTACAGGAATCAATTCCTCCATTGAGCAATTGTAAATTAGCCAGATATGTATATCTTTCCGCCTCTCCCTGCTAGACTTCATCTGTACAGTACCTCTTATGAAAGACACATTTAATATTCTCTAGAATAGAGGTATATGGTACTTCAAGTGTAGAAAAATTCAACCACAAAAATTAAAACCACTGACACTAAATAAAATGTTTTAAGTCGAGGAGTACAGTACTTGTACAATCTTTGTAATGTCAGTGATTGAAATTAATAGAATTAAAGTTAACACAAATTTTGTGCACAGCTCTTCACTTTGGAAACAAAATTCAATCTCTGAGGTGTAGTTAAGGGGGATACATAATTTGATAATGGTACTTGGTATTATTATTACCTCAGAATAATTGTTGACTGTAAATTGCATGTGAGGCAGCAATATAATGCAAAAGACCAAACAAAGACCAAACAAAGAAGCAAAAGATCAAACAAAGAAGCAAGTACAGTTTTGGATCACATCAAGAGACATACATTTTGCAAAGCAATAAGAAATGATAGTTATACTTTATTAGCTTTTGGTCAGATTTTTCTTTCAAGTTCTGGTCATTACACTAAGGATTCACTGAAAGGATTCTCCTATGAAGCCTTTATTATGTTTGGGGTATTTGTCTACTATTGTCTCTGCCCATTCTATATGATCCAATAGAACTGGAATGCCTTGGGACCCAACAAATAATGTCAACATATAGGAACCATAAGGTACATCATCTGCCCTATGAAACAATCTCTCTTACAGCATCCTTCAACAACCCCAAATGTGATTGGCCCCATTCCTGTCAGCATTTATGAAGGATCTGAAGACCGGGCTTTTTATAGGTACTGTCCCAGGAAAGCACATGAATCAGATAATCAGATGTTGTGTGTCTGATCCCCTGCACAATATATTTTATCTTATTGTTTATTATTTTACAACTTTCTATTAATGCCTGTGGAGATTCTGAGGCATCCAGGTCATGGTTGTCCCAAAGGTGTTTTTTCAAAAGGCAACTGGACTTTATTTTTCATCACAATTATGAAGTACCCAGGTCACAATTAACACATACCCAGATACAATTGTATAGAAGAAGGTCCACATGTTCTCTCTTGTTCCAAAATGTCAGACACAGAATAATGGATTTAAGTTCCAGGAAAGCAGTTTCCAATTGAATGTTAGGTGGAAAAAAAAAATCTATCACAGCAGTTCAGAACTAATTACCCACCGAGATGCTGAGCTCTCTTTTGAATTTGTTCAACCAGCTGGGATGTTTTAATTTCCACTTGATTATGAGTCTATAAACTGTACAACAAAAATCAATACAATACAAGCTTTTAAGCTTGAAAGTTAGCCACTGAAGGACAAACTATATTCCATTAAATATGTTCGTTCTAATATTTTGAATAGCTAATTAACCATATCTAATAACAACCGCTCCATTCAATAGGGGTTCTCAAATGTAGGTTATTGCTTCCAGGAGAAACATGAGAAATTTAGTAATGAGTTGCACAATGTTTTAAAGCCACAGCAAGCTTACACCGTCAGAATGACAAGCAAAGTCTGGAGAAAGTTTTGACAGAGGGCTAAATGTGTGGATCTACTTAAGCCATCTGTCAAAAATATCTGTCAATCACAGCTATACTGCAATTGGTAAATGGATTTCCATCAGCTCATGATTTCTAGCATGACATTTATTTATTTATCAAATTTCTATACTGCCTATCACACTTACATGACATGATGTATAAGAATATTTCTGCAGTCTCTGGAATGTCTGTAGATACTTCTCTGTTATCAAACTTCAGTACTGCAGTTTTAACTGTTATTATAAATTCTTAACCTTTCAAAATGGATAGAAATATTAGGCAGTTAAGACAAAAGCTAATCTACCAGTAGCGCTGCTAAAAGTAAGCTTGAGCAAAAGATATCTCATGAAAAGACATACATTTTGTAGTAAATGCTACATTTATTCCTTGCCTAGTCTTAACCCAAATGAAATCCTTAATAGGGGTGACACAAATGTACTTATTACTTGAGCATTGCAAAGCTTGAGTATATTTGCTTTAAAAAATAGTCTCAATTTACACAATTACAGAAAAAAAATATAAAAATTAGCATACTAAATATTAATATCCTCATGTGTTAGATTTCCAGAAAATCCCACCAGATATTTCATGTTAAGATTCTGTGTACTTTCATTTTTAATGCCTCTAGTAATTTTTAAATACTACTACCACTGGTACACAAAATTAAATATATATTATTATGTGCTTATTAAAAGATAAAGATGCTTGTGTCCAAAAGCTTTCCGAACATAAAATATGAGTTTAGTGACTATAGTTCAATTAAAATGAAACAGTGCTTGCTTTTCCAAATATTTAAGAGCAATAAACTGTCGATAATGGTAGGTACTCAAAGGTTACATGCAAAAATCATTTTATCCTGTCCACCTCTAAGCGCAAATACACAACTATATGTTTTGTAAATTCTTTTGAAACAATATTTCTTTTGTATACACATAATTTTACCAGGCATGAGGAGACATAAAAATGCATTGGTTGTATAGCAACATAAAGAAATGCAGAACCACAGGTAGTATTTCTTATAAATTGGCAGCTGAACTGATTTCATAGGTAGGATTTTTTTCATTAAAATATGATTCCATACAGTATATCCAAGCATCAAATTTCCAATTTCAGTGCAAATATTTCTAGACCTAACAAATTTCTTTCCTGGTTAGGGTTATGCCTCTTTTTACATTAGAAATGTGGTTACCTGTAGAATTAGAGAATGAGTTATGCCCCATCATCTGCACAAAATAAACATCTTATCACCTCAGAGCATGTTTATTTTATTAAATTATTACTCAGCCCCTTTCTGGCAAACAGCTTACAGTATTATGCAAATAGACACTAACTCTTTCCTCTATTAAGGAAGCAATTTTTCATGTCTTTCTCCAACCTTGTTAGGAATTAGTTTATGATTTGGAAATTTTAAAAAATGAGATAGAGCATCAGTGCAAACTGAAAACCTTTGTTTAGTATCATGGGCTGAATAGGCTATATACTTACATGAAGCACACATTCAT
Source organism: Notechis scutatus (assembly GCF_049901735.1). Classification (NCBI taxonomy): domain Eukaryota; kingdom Metazoa; phylum Chordata; class Lepidosauria; order Squamata; family Elapidae; genus Notechis; species Notechis scutatus. The sequence continues at coordinate 58,094,632 of NC_142011.1, read as the reverse complement.
GATTCATAGTTTAACAAGTAAACTATCACTGACACTGCTGAGTAATCCATTTTTAAAAAACATTTAACAAATACCAGTCTGCATTTAAGTTTACATTTATTAATACGGTATCTAACAAAATAAGACGTTCTGTTACTATCTGCAAGTCTCAATATATTTATACTAATCATGGAATTATAAAATGGCCAAGTTATTGTAACAATGTCCATACTTCAGGTATAAGTATCACAGGCCTATATAATTTGATTTACACTGAAACTGAACATGGTTGTACTAGTCAAACACCCTTACAAACTTAATATTTTCTTTTCCATATTCAAGAATATTCTCTGCAATTTAGATAGATATGTCTTTCATATAATTAAGAGACTGAAATAATTTTTGTCACTTATAAACTGTTTACTTACTCCCTATGTTTTAAGACTGCTCATTTTAGAGGAAGCATTTTTAAACTGTTATAGCTGTTTATATATAAACTGTTATATAAATTGATAATAGAATACTAAAGCATTTAGCATGACTTGAAGATCCCTATAAATAAGAGCATAAGCTACTTATAATTTACCCGTAATGTTCCATTTGGTGGTGCATATTATTGCAACAAAAATCATTTAAAAATAACTCCAAATGAATTTATGTACATTAAATGAAACCTGAAATCCCCAGCCCCAACATTCAGTAAAATGTATTACTAATTTAATGCCTTCCTTTATAAGAAATTTAATATGTTTTATTCCTTCAGTCTGAAATGTTCTACCATGTAGAGATGCCAAACTGGGTAGATAATTAAATATTTTATTAAAGGAAGACTCTAATGAAGTCTTTATGAAAACTCATTTCTTGTATTATGTGAATTGTTTCATTTCACCCTTTCTTAATTATCTTAAATGACTGAAGGATCTATTATCAAAACTGGAAAAAGTTCCAGTCTGGAAAAAAAACCAAAATAATCTCTCTACCATTTTGGCATGTAAATATACTAGAGTATGATACCAAAATCAATGTATAATATAATATTGTCATTTGAATTAGATCTAGATTGCACCACTGTACCTTTCCTTCATTGTACTGGGATTTTTTTAATGACTCAAAAATGAATTAGGGGGATTTGCTAACCTTACTGCTGATGAATGACAGTAGACCGAAGACAAAATAACTTTACATTTCAGATTTGCAAAACAAATTATACCAGGATACTAGCTTTGATGAGAACACTCATTTCATTTATCTCTATTAACCATGCAAATGAGATTATTTTCTGTTAGATTTAAACAAAAGATTTCTTTCATATTGTCGCTTTGTTTTCATTCATAAGTCTCTGATCAACCTAACAATGATGAACTTTGTGCAGAGTGTCAAGGTAGTCAAAGGATTCGAGTCTTTTTTATTTCCAATGGAATAATAAAATGCAGTACTGGAAGCTGTATCTTCTAACATTAAATGAAAAGGAATAGTAAAATGTCAACTAACCAGATACTTGTCAGAGTTAGACATATTTTGTTTTCTCTAAGAAATACTATTTGTTGTGCTTTGGGTAGAAAGCAGTAGATTCCAGTTTTCCAAATTGCCTTTTTATGTGATGATATTTTTCTTATCCTCATCTGGCCTTTTGGCTACCCTACTCTCATCGGCAGGGAGGGGATAGCTGGGAGCGACTGGGCAAAAAAGCAATGCTTATAGGCAACCATTTGGGTGAAAGGTGTATTAACTCCGTCTGGTTCAGCAACCCAACTGGCAGCTGCCTAGCGCTTTCGGAGACTTCACACCGATGTCTTGTCTCCTAACCATTCACAACACCCCCAATTACCAACGTTACGGAAATAACGATAGTTAGAATAGTGCTTTTCTCAATTGCCACAAAACACATTCCGGCTCTTCCCGCCCCCAACCTCAGCTCTCAGTGCTGGCCGCGGTGGGAAGTACTGTCAAATTACAACAAGAGCAGACAAAAGGCTACGATCGTGTGTGCGCGCGTATGTGTGAGTGTGTGTTGGGGGTGGTGGTCGGGATCTTGGAGCACAGGGGTACGGGAGAAAAGACGATATAACGAGAGGGGAGGGAAGAAGAAGGCGGCAAGGGTGGGATGAAGGTGGAAAGGGAAGGAAAGAGAAGCGGAGGGCGAGATTCGGAACCGGAATGGAACTTGACAGGCGGGAGGGCAGCGGAAGGGCAGACGGGGGGAGGAGGAGGAGGAGGGGAGGCAGACAGGGCATAAAGAAGAACGAGAGAGGAAAGCGGACGGAAAGGATATCTGGAATGGCGGGGCAGAAGAAGCGACCTCCCTGGCAGCACTCACCCACTTGCAGCACGTTATCCACGGCGCCTGTCTCCAGGAGGCGGATGCCTCTGCGGAACGGGAGCCCCTCGGAGATGGCGGCGCTGGCGGCGGCCGGTAGGGGAGCCGGGCCGGACGCCCCTGAGGGAACAGCTGGACCAGGGACGGTCGCCGGGGTCTCCTCTCCTCCGACTCCGATGCTCGTCCCGCCGCCGCCCGCGGCTGCTGCGGCACTGCCGGATGCCCCGTTGCCGCTGGGTCGTCCGGGTTGGAAACTGGAGTACATGCATATCTGACGCTCGCTGCGGGGGAAGCTCCAGTAGACGATGCGGCGCTGCACGGGCTCCGGGATGCGCTGGAAGCGGCCCTCTACCCGCTCGAAGGCCCAGCTGCCCGCCACCCGCTTGGCCGCCGCGTCCAGCAGCGACTCGGGTTGCAGCAGGGGCAGCAGCGCCCCCTCCGGTCCGCAGCCAGGCCCCGTGCCCGGCCCGCTCGGGGGGCAGCAGCCGCGCGTCCCGCCGTCGCCTCCGCCCGCCGCCGCCGCCGTTCCGACGGGACCTCCCGGGTAAACCCCGGGTCGGGGCAGCGTCGCCGCCCCCACCACCCGCGAGCACAGGCGCTTGGGGCCCGGCGACCCCGCGGCGGGCAGCGGCGGTCGGAGCAGCTCCTCTCCTTCGCCTCCCTCCGCCATGGCTGCGTCCGACCCACTGAGTTCCAGCCGGTGCCCGCCTGCGAACGCGGGGGGCGGTAGAGGGAGGAGACTGCGGCGACGGGGAAGCGGAGGGGGAGGGAGGGAGGGTGGACGGGCACCCCGGTGTGGGCAGCTGCCCCAGAGACCCGCGGCGGGAGGGAGGCAGGGAGAAGGGGGAATCACGTGGCCCCTGCCGCGACCATTTCGCCCCCTGCCCCAACAATTACTCGCTCCTGGCTGCAACCTGCGTGGGTGCGAGGGGGGAAGGGCGCGCGGGGTGTGTGTGTGTGTGTGCGCGTGCTATTCTAGTCTATTCACGAATTCTATTCTATTCACGAATTGACTCCCCCCTCCCCTTGCACGCTCACCGCGCTTCCCATTCTTTAATCCGACCGCGATTTCCTTTCCCGGGTGTTCCTGGCGTTTGAACGACCGCAAAGTGGAAAAGGGGGGCGGGGTGGGGGCGCGAGAGGAGCGAGTGCTTTTGTTCGCATTCGGGGGAAAGCAAGATTGCCGGCGGGGACAACGTTCACGGGGAATTACTTCGCGGCGCGCCTAGGGCTCTGCTCCGGAATCTGCTCGCCGCGGTCTTTCGTGGGCTGCGTCCTGACTGGAAATAAACGTCGGGACTCAACGGACATGCCCGGCTCCAGCAGCCACTTTTCGTTCGGGAGATTGCTGGCTGATCGGCTCTCTCGCCTAGGATTAAAGCAGCAGCCCTTCGAAGGCTGGTGCCAAGGCTGATAGACGCGCTTGAACTTTCCACCACCTTCCTGCTTTCAGAAACGAGGCGTCGAATAGCGAAGCGTCTCCCCTCGTACAGACGCGGCTTTGCCTTCTCCATTCACATCGCGCAGAATCCGTTTTTGTGGCTTCTCATGACAGGGCATTAATATTCTTTTCGCCAGTAATCCTACTAAAGTCGAAGACCGAGAAAAGTGCCTTCTCAAAGAGCAGAACTCCATAGGGCCCCCTGCCGTTTTACCAGAAAGCCACAAAGCAAGCGATCACTATTTCTATTCTCATGAATAAAATGTCTTTCAAAGGATCTATCTCTTCAATGACTTCCATCCCAAATACACTTCCTGAATCACGAAGGGTCCCAATTCACTTTAAAAAATAATATTCCCTTTTCTTTCTTTTTTTAAGCCTTTGTAATATAGATTAACTAAAAGGAAGATAACTGGGTATTTATCATTTCTAGAACAGTCCACAGATTGAGCATATGTAGAGTATAATTATTTCACTATAACCATCAAATCATGTAGATTGTTTTCTGACCGGGCGGCATATCCTGGTATATACTATCAGAAAGTTTCCGAATCAAACTATAAGTTGGTTGCCAAAGCTTGTAGGTCTAAACCTGACCTTCACCCAGGTTAAATTCCTCAAATCAAGATGAGTGTGGAGACTGACTGAATCCTACCTGACTCAGCCATATTCTGTAGAAGCTGATTATTTTCTTTGAAGCAAAGCACTCACGCATGCAGAACTCATTCAATGCTTTGAACAGCCATGCCAATAAGGGAATCTACGGAAATGAGAGAACTATACGAACCATTCTATGATACAAAGCTAAATCATGTTTCCCTAAATTTTGATAACTGCAGGAAGGAATTTTTGTGCCATGCAGAAAATGTTAGTTTTTGCTGATAGATAGCAATGTAAAAAAAGTATATATTAACTTAGAAAGGTAGTAATTTATTAAACATCTATATATTTTCTCTATTTTATTAATTTTGATGGCAATCCACTACAACAAAATCAGTAATAGAACAATCTTCTAGGTATACTGAGACTGGCAATACCAACCACAGGGTTTCAGGTCCTAGTTGTGTTCAGGCCCATGGTAAAAAGGACACCAATAATGTTGGTTAGGAACTCTGCCATCTTCCTTGGTACAGGGTTGACCAATAAATTCAAACCAACAGGAACATTTCCCTAATTGCTCTTATTGTACCCTATTTTTAAAATGAAAATGTCAATGGGAAGTTCATTCCAAGCATGGAGCAAAGTGTGTTTTGGGGGAAGAGCCTGCAGAGAGCACACAAAATTTTCCCGAGTGAAGCATTAAAGTCCCTCCCATAGGAAAAAACCTCCCACTCCTTTGGGGTATGAGATACGTTCATATGCCAAAGACACAAACTGACAGCAACCACCTCTACCTCTATGGCTGACTTCATTGGGAGATTGCCAGATTTTGCTGACATGGATAAAGTGATTTCTTTGATTAGAGAAAAGACATTATCTATTTGTTGGTGATTATTGATATTTTGCATAAAATGGAAAAAAAGAATGTGATTTCTGGTTTTGATGATTACTCAGGATTATAAAAAGAAGAGTAATATGATGGTCCTACCTCAGCTTTTGCAAGCCTGAACATTTTTTGTGTGTGCATGTGTATGTGTGAAGGGCAAAATAAAAAAATATTTACTGTAGTGATATACAGTAGGCAACAATATATACTTATGCTCTGCCCAGTAACCCTGTGGAGGAATAACTAGAAACATCCAAAAATTGAATGCAAGTTAAAATAGGTTCCAAACCAATGGGAGACTAGTCTGAGTCTGTGGAAAGCAATGGTTAATACAGAAAAGAACAGACAAGGACACAGATAAAAACATTTACCAGGATGTGAGAGATAAAAAGGAATAGATATATCTCAATGATTGTGAGTATGCATATCCTCTCCTCCCTTGCAGATTAGACAGGAACACTATGTATGTGCATAAGAAAAAGTTATTGGTACTTTGTAGATTGAACTTTATAGATTGAATTTAGTAGACCAGTGAAATGCTGTGGACATAGTATATTTAGACTTCAGCAAGGCATTTGAGAAAGTAGACCACAATCTACTTCGTGGTAAGCTAGAGTGGGGTAGACAGCATCACTACCAGATGGATTTGTAACTGGCTGACCAAATGTACTCAATAAGTAATCTTTAGTGGTATTACATCTACATGGAGAGAAGTAAGCAGTAAGATACTACAAGATTCTGTCTTAGGCCTAGTACTCTTCTTAAGTATCTTCATAAATGACTTAGATGAGGGAATAGAAAGGGAACTCATCAAATCTGCAGATGACACTAAACTGACAGGAATAGCTAATACCCAAGAAGACAAGCTCGGGATCCAAAAAATCTTGACAGACTTGAACAATGGGTCCTATCCAAAAAAAAAAAAAAAAAAGAAATTTAATGTGAAGAAAAACAAGGTTTTATACCTGGGCAGGAAAAAACCAAAGGTACAAATACAGACTGGGCAAAACCTGGCTCAAAAATAGTTAACTGTGAGAGCCAAAAAACCTAATACAATCCTTGGTTGTATAAACAGAGGCATAGAATCAAAACTAGGTGAAGTATTGCTAGTGCTGCTTTATAAAGCTTTAGTAAGACCACACCTGGAATGCTGCATCCAGTTTTGGCCACATTACAAAAAAAAATACTGAGACTTTGGGAAAAGTGGAAGAAGAGCAACTGAGATGATTAAAGGCTGGAGACTAAAACATATAAAGAACAGTTGCAGGATTTGGGTTTGGCTAGTCTAGAGAAAAGAAGGACTAGGGGTGACATGATAGCAGTATTCCAATATTTGAGAGGCTGCCACAAAGAGTAGGGTGTCAATTTTCCAAAGCACCAGAGGGCAGGACAAGAACCAATGGATGGAAACTAATCAAGGAGAGAAGCAATCTGGAATTAAGGAGAAACTTCCTAACCATGAGGACAATTAACCAGTGAAACAGTTTGCCTTCAGAAGTTGTGGATTCTTCATCATTGGATGTTTTTTAAGAAAACACTGGACAGTCATTTGTCTGAAATGGTGTAGGATCTCCTGCTTGAACAGGAAGTTGGACTAGACTTTCAAGGTCCCTTCCAGTATTGTTCTGATTCTGAACTCCCAATCCTTTGGAGTACTCCAAAATTCTGTGTCCCTGCTATTTTTGAAAAATGGGCCTCTTTTTTTAAAAAATAACTGCATTGCTATTAGTCTGTTTCTGGGCACAGTTCAAAGTGCTAGTTATGACTTATAAAGCTACCTAAAGGACTATACCCTTCAGTTGGGGCTGCCCAGATATTTAAAAACCGAGGATTCTTCTCTTGTCACCGGCAATTCAGATACCCTGAAGTATTCACAAACTCTCCTGCAGAGTTGCAACCTTCATGGATTCTCTTTAGAGAGCCTTCAGTTGCAAGCAATATTTGAAAAGTAGCATTTAATATACTTTTGATCTGTAGCAGATCTGGACAGGATATATTGTATTTTTAATCATTTTACAGGGTGTTTTGCTGTGCTTCAATTAATGTTTGAAAAATATCACTCTTAGCGTTCTTGTTGGGTGAAGGAACATAAATCTCAAAAATAAATAAATATGAAGCTCCACTTCCTAATGCATTTCATATCATGATTTTCTAACAACCCACACTCCCACTATACAATATTAATACAGCGCCCATTCCTTTATGGTAGAATGTAGGAAATCATTTAATTAAATAAACCAAGTCATTTTTTAAAAAAACATAAGACAATGTTCTAATTTTTCAAGACTGAAACAAGGTCTTATGAATGGAAGAATTAAGGGTGTTCTGTGAATGTGATTTTCTGGTGCCTGTTACACAAAAACAAAAGCCTAGCCCTAGGACAATAAATGTCTTTCCTTTTGTCCTCATGTATGCCTCTGAAAGATGTACAGTTTAGAATTAGAAAAACTTTCGATTGTATTGCATATCCACATCTTCAAAATAGAATCGACATAGAATAGATGGCAGAGTGTGAAAATCAACAGATGATTCCTATCAATATTAATTATAAATCAAATTCTCATCAGCTAATATTAGTGCTAATCAGTTACTATACTATATATTAAGGACTTGTGAGTCAATGAATCATGGATCTTTTTAAATTGGTCTTTCATTCTGTTATAGCCTTGGCTTTAGAAGGCTCCATTTTTTTTGAAGGTGTCCTATATGATATCTTCAATATCTACTTTTGTTTTTCACTAAGAAAATGGGTAATGAAATGTCTGCAAGAAAACCAAGTTCTGAAAACACCAATGATCCCTCAATTCTATCTTTCTACCCACAAAACATAGTCATATATTAGTACAAGGTAAATTTATTTTTTTAATAGTGGACAGATGAATAGTTTGCACTGAGTAAAAAAAAATATGTTGCAGTGCTTTGTGTGATCAATAACAAAATTAGGGCTATCACATCTGGACTGCAAAATTCAGAATAGAAATGTAGAAAATTGTAGCTTTTTCTTGCCATCTGGGAACCCTGACAAAATTTCCAAGAAGGTATATGCAGGAATACCAATATGGCTAGGCAGTGATTATTCTATAATCAAATAACTCATTAGTCCAGACAGACATTTCCTGAAGGTAGAAAATTTGAAATACACTTCTTACACTTTAGTAGTCAGTCATTAAATATATCAAAGCCTGCAGCTTTACTGTTAAGGTGCTGTATAAATTCTATTTTAGGATAACAACTGAAATCTCAAATGTATATATATATATTCATTTGTTGCTCAAGACAAATAAGTAATCAGGTTAAGGGAAATGCTTATCAGCGTGCATTGTAGTCATTTGCCTGTAATGTATACTCATTTGTCAGCATGTTCCTAAATTCCTACCAGCCATGGAGATAAGGGAATTCCTTAAACTTTCTTACTACTTCCTATCACCCCCATTTCATTTGAAAATTCATAGTAGTTTTGCCTTTTATAGCTGATTAGATCCAATTCGAAATAAGAAAAGGCCAAGGATGGGATTCTACCAGTTCACACCTGTTCGCTAGAACCAGTTGTTAACATTCTAAGCAGTTTGGAGAACGGGTTGTTAGAAGAAACTACTGGCCTAATCCTGTAAGGAAGGTAGGAAGGAAACATTCTGGTGTTGTTGCTTATAGAAACTGCCTCTCCGTTAACCCTTATTACATTCTTGGCAGAACTAGCCTTCCTTTCTTTGCTGGTACTATGCTTGTGTGGAATGACCATTCAAAGTTACAATGGCACTCAAAAAAGTGACTTATGACTGTTTTTCACACTTACGACTGTTGCAGCATCCCCAGTCATGAGGCCAGGCGAGGAGATGTGTGCCTCGATGTGAGCGATACTGGCCACACCCAGCCAATAACATGACCACCAAGCCATGTCCACCCAGTCACATGACCACCAAGCCATGCCCACCACCTAAGCCAAGCCCACAGAACCGGTTGTTAAAAAATTTGAATCCCATCCCTGGAAGAAGCTAACAATTATTGGATCATTTTCTACAGTTCTGTGGAAGAGGGGAGAGGTATAATTTTTTTCCTGCAGGAAAATTAAGCAGACTTAAGTAATGGTGTTTAAAAGCTGAAGTCCCCCTTGTGGCAGAAAGTGGAAATCAACTCAAGGTTCAGTTGTAACTAACAGAAACATGAAAGATGTTCTCTAAAGGTACATTAAACTCTTGTTGAGTTGCAACAGTTCTTGGGATACTTGCAGTAAAATTTCTATCTAGGACAATGTTTTCAATCATGACAACTTGAATATGTGTAGACCTCAACTCCCAGAATTCTATGTCTAAATCAGGAGTCTTCAAAGTTGACAGCTTTAAGACTTGTGGACTTCAGCTTCCAGAATTCCTCATCCAGTCATGTTAGCTCAGAAATTCTGGGAGTTTAAGTCCACAAATCTTAAATTTGCCAAGTTTGAAGACCCTTGGTCTAAATGGACTGATAATTGTCTTCCAGATTTCTGCTTCTGTTTTGGTTTTTAGTCGACTATCTGAACTTCATTATATAAACGAACTAAGAAGAAATGGACTATACTTAGTGGCGCAGTAGTTTGAATGCAGTACTGCAAGCTACTTCTGATGACTGCTGGCTGCCTTCAATGTGGCAATTCAAATCTCACCAGGCTCAAGGTTGACTCAGCCTTCCATCCTTCCGAGGTGGATAAAATAAGGACCCAGATTTTTGAGGGCAATATGCTGACTCTGTAAACCACTTAGGGCTGTAAAGCACTGTGAAGCGGTATATAAGTCTAAGGACTATTGCTATTGGTATACTTTCTTTCAAACTTGGTGCCCAACCACTAACAAAATCTAACATAATCTAACAGAAAAGTAATCCTGTATATTACTTTATCCTTCAGTTATAAAACCACTTTCTCTGGAAGCCAACAATTATTCTATGGGCTAACAAGTAGACAGATGCTGCAAGGAAAGCCTGAGGTTCTTGGAGAAAGAATTGCTGTCCTTTTCATCCTTCAAGAAGAAATGCTAATAAGAGGGTTTAAGATCCAGAATGTGACTCACCAATCCAGGAAAGGTTCCTAGCCCAGCTGGCCTACGTTAAAGTGCTAAGTTGAGCAAAAAGGAGTCCTAATAAACCATCCTTCCCTCATTCATATTGACTCTATTCATAAGAAATGCTAAAATAACTTGGTGGTAATAATTTTCCAACTTGAGAAGAACATGGATAAAATAAAACCAACTAAGAATAAACAAAACATTTAAAATTAGTCTTTAGGATGATTTATATTCTTTTTTCATCTAGTCAGACTAGTATCAGATTTTAGTATGACAACAAGTGGTCAGTGCTGTAATTGAGGCAGACATTTTTATCTGTAAACCTCAACCTTGGCCTCAAATCCCATAATTACCCCTAAAAAGCAGAAATCTTCTGATCCTCTCTTGACTGGGAATTATGGATACAAACAACAAACTCATTTGAAGGGTACTGGTTTGAAATGGCTAGGGTAACTAGGGTAACTAGCAACTAGGGTAACTTTGGAAAGAGTGCAGAGAGGAGCAATCAAGATGATTAAGGGCCTAGAGACTAAAACATATGAAGACCTGCAAGAACTGGGTATGGCTAGAGAAAAGAAGGACTAGGGGTGACACGATTGTAGTGTTCCAGTATTTGAGGGGCTGCCACAAAGAAGAGTGGGGTCAACCTATTCTTCAGGTTGCACCAGTAGACAAGACAAGAAATAATGGATGGAAACTAAACAAGGAGAGAAGCAATCTAAAACTAAGGAGAAATACCCTAACAGTTGTGGGTGCTTCATCATTAGAGGCTTTTAAGAAGAGACTGGACAGCCACTTGTCTGAAATGGTCTCTTCCAATTCTATTATTATTCTATTCTATTAACTAACCAATTAATATACTGTGCATAATACATAATTATGGACTAGGTTACAGTAATGATATAATTCCTATTACGTTGCTTTTGCTCCTTTATCAAAAGAGGTATGCCATATATTGTTTTCCCAAAATTAATTTTGTCTCTCAGAGGGAACAACTCTCAATAAGTCATGTCAATTTGGTCAGTCTGGATGAGTAATGTTAACTTTGTATGGGAAATGCTTTCCCTGATGCCAAAATGGCACCTTCTCTCCTTGTATTTAAGAAAATTGTTTAAACCTTATTATTTCATCAAGTATTTCCTTCAGTTTGACTGACTATGGGAATTTATCTAGACACTTATATGTCTAGATAGTCAATAAATCAAAGAGATAAGAAAAGATTCCTTTTTAAATTTTTCCTCCATTTCCTCCTAGGTGCACCAGCGAGGGGAAATCTAAATTTAGGAATTCAGATATATGATTTTATTTATGTCTGTATTTCTATAGTCCATTTTTTCAATCTCAGCTGCTGCCTCTAAGGAAATATTTCCAATGAAGTCCCATTGGCAATTTTCCAATTTTTACTGAGTAACGCACAGCTGTTGTAGAAGTAGGAAAGAAAAAAAAATATGTAATCCATTTCTGGAACAGAAAATAAAATGCAATTTAGTGGATGATTGTTTTCTTAAACAATAATTAAACAGCATGTTCTATTTCCATTTGATTCCAAGCATATTCTTTGACTAATGTTGTTGTCTTTTATAAATAATAAGAATTGCACAATTGCACAAAGTAATCTAAAATAAAATGTTAGTTGAGCTGATAGTAGGCCGGTTGAATTTAAACTCCTTCCCATCTCAGAAAAGAAGTTTGGCTCCTTTGAAGTTCTTGCTGGATTCAATTGTTGGTATATAATGCATAAGGGAAATGATCTAAGGAGATGGGATATAACCTTCCTCTAAAGTTCTGCCATTTTAATGTTCTACTGGGCAGATTTATTTTCCATCAGACTGTAGAATCAATTGGCAAAAAGTAATTTCAAGGCAGCCAAGCAAGACACTGCAGCAGTTCTTCATGCTACATAGCGATGAGATATCATCCTTGCAGAATGTAAAAAATAATAACAGCTAGAAAAGGACTCGAGATTAAAAATCAGAATTCTTTGAAATAAAAACAGTGTAACTGACTGGATGGCAGCTGCCATCCTCCATCAGGATTCAATAGTTGGTTTTCTTCTAAGAGGAAGCCTAGATTATCACTAGGTATCAAACTGTTCATGCAGAAATGCCAAGGAAACCCTGCACCTGACTCTGCTCTTAAGATTTCCAACAGCAGCCACTCAGCTGGCAAGCTGCAAAAGCAAGACCAATGGAAAAGGGGCTGTGAAGGATTTAGAAATTAGGTATCCTCTGACAGATTGCAGACATGACTGTTTCAGATATGGCCTTCCAATCCTGGCTGCTTATGATGACAGCAAGTGAGGATTAAACACCCAATTTGCTGCTTAATGCAGATGGATTTCAGCCTTGTGCAGCAGAACAGCTGCCAAGGGAAAAAATGAGCAAACAAACCAACGATAGTCTCAAACATAGGAAAAATGTGTCTGGCTCCTAACTCACCAAAGGAATATAATTTCATCCTTGGGGACCCCAGATTTACACAAATAAATTGTATTGTTTAAGTAAGGCTTGCTCTGCTATAAATTGGAGATGACCTTCTCAATAAACATGGAAAAACTGTGAAAGAATTAAAGGAGCACATCACAATGCGTTGGCTGGAATTCATGGAAATTGTAGTCTAATCATCTAGATGTCATCAGGATGAGTAAAACTGACCGCACCTATTCTTAACTACCCAAACATAAAATAAATCCTGGGATATGCTATAAACATAAAACTTCTACACTTCCCTTAAGAAGGTCACAATAATGCTCAGATACAACCTTACCTGGTACTGTAGATTAGCAACATAAGTTCTTTTAAGGAATTCAGACAAAAACAATAGTGTTCTTCTCCCAAGTTCTGGCATAAAGTAATGTAGAATGTTTTGGTTCTAACTGTATAATTCTGTAGAGATATTTTTCACAGTTGTATTTTTAGGGGACTTTGCTTGCCAAGTCCCCTAAAATATTTGACATGATATTTTCCTCTGTGTTCTGGCTCATTCAGAGGGTACAAGTCCCTCTGACATTTTGGGATTCTTCTTGTCCCAAAGCACTGGCACTGACATCAAGAAAAGAAACTACCTAGATTTCACTATAATGAGCTTCAATCATATTTTTAAGAACAAAATAAATCACATTACTGTACTTGACTGAATTCTGTCTACTTTGCAGCTTTATTCTCCTTTCAAAATAAATACCAAATAACATCGTACAGCTATATATTTATATTATTTCCAGTGTTTCAGCACCATTAAGATTATCCATCTATAGGCAAATTACATGTCAAATCATACAAATAAAAACAATCTCAAATTAAAAAAACACTGCTGATCACGGAAGAAAAGCATGATTCTTAGTTTCTAAAAGCCCTGTCAGAAAAGTTACTTCAGCTTTCTAAAAGCTAAAATAAAACAAACCAGATTGTTAGATTAGCCTACGTGTGACTACATACAGAATAGTTGATATCTGCATTTGTATTGCCAGGGAAATGATGCCATATGAATCATATATTAACACAAATGACACAATGATATAATTGTGTCACAATGCAATCTGCTACAAATTAACAAAAGCCCAGTATTCTCGTCCTTTGCCCAATGGCATCAAAATGACACACATCCCTTCATTTTGATACCCTTGAATCTTCTCCTGGATGAATGTTATGGACCCTTTCCTTATACTGTACAGTATACTTCCATTGTCCTCACCCATCAGGAGTATTCAGTTTTGACAAAAAATGTGCAGATATTCTTTTTAAAAAAAATTTTTTAGGACAGAGGTAATTGACAACCTTTAGATGACCACATATTTGTTTTTGGTGAAAGCAGACTGTGTTTGAGGGGTTACAAAAGAAGGTGACCAAGGCGCTTTTCCATGTGTAGTAAAGCCAGCAATGAGGGCACCTTCTTCCTGGTTTAGATGGAACATGTTTCTTTATTAACTGTTTTAACTGATTTTAAGGGTTGCATTGCATTTTCAAATCATACAAGAAGACTGAAAATATATATTCAAATCTTACAGGAATGAATCCAAGCATTGTCCCATAGTAGACAATTACAAAATTCATGTTTTACTGAAAGAATGAGAGAAAAAGAACCTTGGTTAGGGAGCAATGAAACAAGAGAAATCAAAGCTGTTTGGAAATCACACGAAAACCATGGAGATAAATAATAGCAGTGAGGCGAGACAGGAAGATCCACTCTGTACACTTGCAGAGTCAATTGTCTTTTGGCTCTTCTTCAACCAGAAGAAGTCTCCATTTGTGATCATGAAGCATTTTTATAATGTAGTACCGTTAAGAATTCCTGCTGCATGCACTGGTTTCCATTTACCCCCTATGTCAGGGGAGGACAAGATATCTCTAATGGCAACACAGGGATCTAATACTAAATTTGGCAGCAAAAGTATCCATTTTCATCAGCATAATTTTGCAGGATTGCTTTTCTCAAAAATATGAATCTAAATTGCTGTTCAATGTGATTCAGTAATATGTCTTCTCACTAAACTGCTTAATTGCCACACAATTTTCACATAATTAACATATAGTAAAGATCAAATCATTTGGCGTCTTTTAATTGTGCATTCTTTAAAACTGCTTAAGTTCTCTTTCATCACATGGGTTAGACAAGCCTCCCAAATGCTCATTTAGGAGCACTGGAAAGAGTGGAAATCAACCGACCAAACAAACAAAATGAAAATGATTTCAAAGCTTCAGAGTATGTGCTGGGAATTACTAAAAGGGTATCGTACCAGAAATAACTTTATATTGTGAAATACCAGACAATATGTTTCTGAACATTTGCTGTCTGGAGAATTTCTCCCACAGGATAGCAAAAAGTGCAATTTATAAATATATCCTTCCTTAGCATACGATTTTATCCCTTCTATCAAAGAATCATTCTGACCCCCTTCCCCCAATCACTAATATAGCTTACACATTTCTATGCCTGAATATACAGGTGTTACTAACATTGTAATTCAATTCTGTGTTTATTTGAAAGCAAATCCTCCTGTGCTCACTAACTCTATGCAAAGTGCATTTGCCTTCCATCTTGGGTTTACCAACTCATCCATCGATTCTGTCCCTATATAGCAATGGGCAGAACAGAATGTATTTTGTATATTTTTGCACAGTGATAATAGCTACTTAGACTATTATTCTTCTCTGCAATTCTTCCTCCAGTTTCAGCAATTTTAACCGCTCAGCTGGAGGAGTTGCAAAATAGGTTTTCTGTTCTTCTGAGTATTTATCTTTTACTTCAATAATATCCCGATAGCTCCAGTCCCGCCAGTGAAAATTGAATTTCTCTAGTAGTTCTATTCTTTTTTCTTCTGTTGGTACACAATCAATAGGGCTTTTCTGCAGCAAGAAGGGTACCTTGATATCTGGGAAAAGCAGAAGACCCCGAATTGCAAACCAACCTCCATAAGAGGGGTGAATACAAACACCATAGATCTTCTGAAATGAAAGAAAACAAGTTTAAGACATGATGCTCAAAGATGCTCAAATCCTATGCAGAAAAAAGACAATGCTGACTCGGTACATTCATCATGTTAATCCTTGGATTGTTAAATATAATACAATAGCTGAATTCACACAACACCTTATGTCTAAAGTAAATAAACTACTGTCAGGATTCTGGCAGTTACTCCAATTAAATCATGAGCCTCGAGCCATATTCCCCAAACTGCAAAGGATTTATTAGAAGTTAACATGCAGACATTAGCCTGGGCATAGCCGATTCTGAGATACGTAATTCACTGTCACCCTTGATCCTGCTTTCCCCCCCCACTCTGGGTGTATCATCCAATGAAACACGTCCATAAACAAGAGTCATCAATCATGCTCTCCAATTAGATTTTTGCCCGGCAGAAGCTTCAGTCATCTAATCAGTCTCTGAAGAAAATATGAATGGAAAGGGCGTTGGTACTTACCTGGCCCGCCCGTTCTCCTTGAGCTGCGAAGAGCATCCAGTAGTGGGAGGTGCTTCAGTCTCTGCTTGTTTAGGCTGGGCTTAATTTGCGGAACGCTCCTCCTCCTCCACGGGACTCCTCCCCAGCGTTCCCCAGTTTTGGTGAAGACGAGAGAAACAAACACCCTTGCCCTTAATACGGTAAAAAATTGTTGGCCGAAACAGGATCCCACCAGACAGAAGAGGGTGGGGCTGGATGCTCTTTGCAGCTCAAAGAGAACAGGCATGTCAGGTAAGTACCAATGCCCTTTCTCCCACGAGCTGCTCAGAGCATCCAGTAGTGGGACATACCAAAGCTTGGCCTGTCCTAAGGGAGGGATTCCGTCTGTCTTGGGATCCCCTCCTGGTCCCTGTGGACCCATTGCAGAACCCTTCTGTCAAAGGAGGCCTCGGCTGATGCAAACACATCTATTTTATAATGCCTAATGAAAGGCGATCAAGAGGCCCAGGTTGTGGCACGACAGATGTCAGTGATTGGTGCCTGCATGGCCCATGCTGCCAATGTTGCGGCACTCCTTGTTGAATGAGCTGTTATGCCCCTGGGCACCTGTAGTGATTGAGTCTGATACGTTTTCGCTATTGTGGCCCATAGCCAACAACCTATTGTGGAGGATGAGACCTTGCATCCCTGATTATTGAGCTGAAAAGACACAAATAAAGCTTCTGTTTTCCTGAAAGAGGCTGTGTGGTGAATATATATTCGCAATGCTCGCCTCACATCCAGCCGATGCCATTGTCGTTTCAGCCCTTGGGGTGGCCTGGGACAAAAATTAGGAAGTATCAGTTCTTGTGCCCTGTGAAGGGCTGAATTAACTTTGGGTATGAATGTAGGATCAGGATGAAGGATGACCCTGTCGGAATGGAAGACGCAAAGATCTTGTCTGATCGACAAGGCTGCCAGTTCCGAAATACGACGAGGAGAAGTGATCGCTACAAGAAAAACTACTTTATACATCAGAAATTGGAGACTTGACGATTGCAAAGGCTCGAAAGGGCACTTAGTGAGTGCAAGAAGGACCTTGTTAAGGTCCCAAGTGGGATAATGGTGAACCGTTGGCGGGCGGGTGTTTCCTCGCAGGAAACACTGTATGCATGGATGATGGGAAAGAGATAGGAGACCTTCATAAGTGACGACTGACGCCAAGGCTGCCACTTGTCTTTTCAACGTATTAGGTGATAATCCCCTGTCAAGCCCCTCTTGTAAGAACTCTAGGATTTGAGCCACAGATGGAGAAATGGGATCAATTTGAGACTTGGTACACCATTTGCAGAAACTGACCACGTGGCATTACAGATCCAAGTTGTTGAGGGACATCTGGCAGCTTGGATGGTGGCGATAACTCTGTTGGAAAACTTTTCGCTCTTCAGACGACTCCGCTCAACCTCCAGATGGTCAGGTGCAACTATTGAGGGTCCGGATGTTGAAGGGGCCCTTGGGTTAACAAGACCCTGTCTGGAGGAATTCTCCATGGTGGTGATACAGATAGACTGCGGAGGTCTGCAAACCACGACCGTTTGGGCCAGTAGGGAGCTACCAGAAGCAGCTCCGCCCTCTCGTCGAGCAGCTTCTGGATGACCTTGGGGATCAGTGGAAATGGTGGGAATGCATACGGAAGCCCCAGGGGCCAACGGCAACAGAGCGCATTGAAATTCTCCGCTCCTTGCGAGGGGTATCTGGAAAGAAATCTCGGGAGCTGAGCGTTGAGGGGGGAAGTGAACAGGTCTACCACTGGCTGCCCAAACGTCCTGACCGCCTCTTGAAAGAGGGTCGGATGGAGACGCCACTCCGATGGATCTATCGTGGCCCTGCTTAGCCAATCTGCCTGTGTATTCGACAGTCCTGAAATGTGTTCTGCTCTGATGGAAATCAGGTTGCTCTCTGCCCAACGACACAAATGCTCTGCTTCTCGCATGAGGTGTTTCGACTGAGTTCTCCCCTGTTTGTTTATGTGAGCTTTTGTGGTTACGTTGTCGGTCAATATTAATATGTGTTGGTTATGTACCTGTGGAAGGAAGCTGCGGAGAGCCAGGTGTACTGCTCGAAGCTCCACATGTTGTAGGCCTGCTGCGATTCCCTGACGGATAGCCATCTCCATCCAGGTCTTCATTCACTCTGGCACATCGTCTTGAAGAGATTGTTCCTGTCGAAGACCGGCAGCCGTTGGTGTGAACGTCACTTCGGGTATTCTTCGCATGGTTGGTGATTGAGCTGACTGGGCCTGTTGACTCTGGGGAGCCACGCTGCGCCTGGATGAGAGGGAGAGGTCTAGGGGGGTAGGAGGGAGGAAAGAGGAGGACGGCTCTGGACTGTGGGGTGAGGAAGCTTGAGAGGTCCTGTGTGCCTCCCATGTGCACTTATCTATTTGTTTTTCCAGTGCCTTGCGGCGCCTGTTGGCATCCTTTTCTGATGCCTTAAAAGTCCCTTTTTTTTAATTAGGATTGTGTTGAGATTTGGACTTGCCCCTTGAAGTTGAGGTGTATGAACCACTATCCCTTGCCATTTGATTGTGGAATGAACAGTACGCTCGTTATTAAATGCTATATTGTGTCGGCGGTTGGCGCGCCCAGGGACCTGGCCAAGAATGGACAGGGTGCCCTGAAATCAAATCCCCCCCCTTTTTAAATATGGATATCTGCTTCAAAATTGAGTTGTATCTCAACAAATAATTTATTATTGTTATGAAATTGCTAGTATTATTATATTGGTATGATTAATATGATTATCTTAGTATTATTATTATCAGAGCATATGGGTATGCAAATATATATCAAATTTGGATGTCCCAATCAGCCAAATTGAGAATGCCAAGCAGGCCAAATTATCACTCACAGGCCTTCAACAGCTTCCCTGCATAGGCAGACGCTGGCCTAGGTGCTCGCTGTTGTGCCGCTGGATAGGGAGAACTGTGAGGGTTGAGCCAACAACACGAATTAACGAAGGCCTCGAATGGGTTGGAAATGAGGTTGAAATGATTCCTCGGGGTATTTTGTGTAAAAAACCCCTTCAATCTGGAATAAGGATTACCTCACACAGTCTATTGAATTAGCACTCAACGCGGCCACGCGGTCCCTTCTCAGCAAAAAAATGGCGACTGGACATTATTTGTGGCGCGCGCCCCAGCAGCAATCTCCCGCCGAGAAAAGGGATAAGCTCCAACAGCTTTCCCTTAGGGCTAAACCGGCAGGGAGGGATGAAAATAACCAGGCGATTACACCTCCACCCCTAAACGGTGTTCTTGGGGGGGGGGAAAACAAAAACCTACGATACGATTCAGGAGAGAGCGAGAGAGAAAAAAGCCGCGCCGTTTAAATGTTAAAACGGCTCGGCGATCATAATGGCAAGGGTAGGGCTAGTGGTTAGGGGGGCAGAATGAAATCGAAGCCTCCTTGCGTTTAGGAGTGCAAGGAGCGCTTCCTGATAATGCGATCCCCGACGGCCAGATGGCAAAGGCAGCGTCGGTAAGTAAAAGAACAATTGTTAGAAGGAGACGAAATTGACTATCTGCAACACTTAACGAGAATTCTCCTGTTTCGGCCAAGGATTAATGAAAAGCACTGCCTATCTCTCACGAGGCCGAGCCAAAACTGGGGAATGCTGGGGAGGAGTCCCATGGAGGAGGAGGAGCGTTCCGCAAATTAAGCCCAGACTAAACAAGCAGAGACTGAAGCACCTCCCACTGCTGGATGCTCTGAGCAGCTCGTGGGAGAATGTACAGTACTTTTGATTCCACACTGCTGCTTGCTCTTTGAAACTCCCCCCCCCTTTCTGTTGACAACTATAAAATGTGTGTACAAAATATTTTATGAGTTGACAACTACACTAAATAGATAAATAGCTACAATGTTATGTTTTTCAAAAGGTAACTGTGGAAGTTTACTAACAGGATTTGACCTGGAGTTTTCTACTGCAACCATTTTTCAAACCCTCACACCTATAGAAACTTGCCTTTCAGTTACTTTAAGAAATAGTTTCAAACAAAGTTGAAAACTAGTAATGAGAGGTTTTACACATTCCTTTCATCCCATTATTACATAAAGCGAAACAGGGTTTGCATAAAGGCTTTTGAAATCATATATCGCTTTGGAAAAACAAAACAAATTAGGCACCTATTTGACAGCAGTATACAAAGTAGGTTACTAATTTATTGTCAAATAGTACAACTAGAAATCTATGAATATTAACTTGAAAATAAATCCACTAAATTCAGTGGAATAATTCCCAAGCAAGAATATGCAAAAACTGTTACCGCAGGAGAATGGCAAATTTATCAGACAAAGGGTCATAATTATTCTTGGGGGAGAATATCAGGAACTACTTGTCAAATGGGGACAGAGACAGAGATACCCCTATTCTCCCAGCTGTTATTCAAGTCATTCAGCCATTATACATGTCTACACCAGAATATAATATTTAATAAACAATAAACCTGAGTTCATTGTTACGTACTCTCAGAGAAGTGAGTACTTGATTAGATCTTTACAGTATTTGGTTGTGAATATTTTTAAACATTAGATTTAATGTATAATTTTTAAATGATACATGTATTTTTATTACTTGATCTTGGTTTTCTCTCAAAAAAACCGAGGGCAGGTATCCCAATTGTTTAATTGCTGTGTTGTTTCCCTACAGGAAAAGCAGGACTTACATTTTGGAACTAAAAATTTGTTATTTAAGCTATGAAACAGTCAGGTGCAGAATAGTACTAAACATCTGTTTTCAAAAACAGAAATAATCTAGAAGTTGGCTCTCAACTACTTGTACCATAAGATTGATAATGTAAATATATACCTAATCTGACTTTCATTTGTATGGGAATATATAAAATAAGTGGTCAATTATCAAGCTATAATCCCCTTCTATCTTGCCAACCCTGTTAGACAATCCTTTAGGACACCTTAATATTTATCTGCCACATGCAGTGAAACAAGCTCTCTATATTTTCATTCCTAACAGATCAAATCATAAAATCAAAACTAGTCACACTTGCCTATATTCCAGATGAAGATATATATATATACATTTATCATTAGAAAGAATTTGAATCCCACAACTTTATTTAAAAAAAAATCAAGTTATTTTCAAAAGTAACTTTTTAAATAATTTATGGAACATTATTAGATGCTGAGAAAAATTTCAAACTTTGGAGGCAAAATGTGCTGAAACTTTAAAATATAATCAGATCCTAGGCAACCGCCACTATTCCACAATGGATGTTGGAGATTTTTATTTCTTTTTACTCCCCAATCCTTGTCAACATATTTGAAAAACCTAACAAAACATATTGTACTAAAGAAAAATAATTGGATTACATTGATCTCCAATTTTATGGAGGGAAGATTCTTCCAAGGGAAGAATCTTGCTTTACACCATGGAATTAGATATGTAAGTGCAAGATGCAAGCTTGATAATAATACAAGTGGAATGGAAGAGGAAATCAGGTACATAATCTGTAAAACATACTCGATCCTTCTGAATTGATAAAATCAGAAATGACCCATCAGTTCTCAAAGAAAAAAATCTGCCCTGCTGTTCTCAATCTGCTTACTTTTTCTCCCCAGGAATCTCGATGTACATCTTTTCTCTGATAGAGGTATGCAGCTCCAGCCACATGTGCTGCTGTTTGGGCCAGGAATTTGGGCTTCCTGTTGGGCAGGATCTCATAATCATACATGATATCCATCTTCTGGTCAGCAAGACTCTGGAAAGAAGAGTTTCTATTACAAGTGAACCTGCAACGTAAAGGAATAGTGGCTGCAGATATGTGTAGAAATGTAAGAAGCATTTCTACAAGCTCCTGCCTCATCTAATGATATGAAATGGTGATGAAGAAGTTACAGCTTCTGGTAAGATTTGAAGTACATGGCATTGTATTCTCTCAGATATCATTGATTTTTAGCTTGGGATTTCAGAAATTATTTCATCAATCCCTTTAAGAAATTCATAGGCCTTCTCATGCATAAAAGAAGTAAGACTTTCAATAAGTGGTTTATAAACAGTGCCAAAGTTTTGTTTTTTTTAAGTCTCCACACAAAGGTTTTGTTATTTTTTGTTTGCATACATATTAAACTGAGGCAGTTGAATGATATCAATTTGAATTAACATTCTAAACATTGGAAGGTGGAGAAACAAGAAAAACTACTCTGAAGGGTCAAATTTATTGGTAATTACATTTGTATAGCACTAACTTAACTATAGCTAAGCAAAGTCTACCACTGTATCACAAAGTCCATCTGGGTGGTTATAATAGGTAGATTGAAGCAAACTGAAGCAAAGCAAAGGAAATTATCCTATGCTAGAAACTTAACAACCATAATTGCCTCTGTGCGTAGAAGTAACCACTCAACTGATATGTGTATAATGGAAAGCTGGGTTGTTAAGTTTGCACACCTGTCAAACCATCTTCAAATTTGAACAAAAGGCATAAAAGGTAAAATCATGTCACATGACATAAAGGCACTATGATGATGGAGTAATTTATTTAATTATTTATAAATTTTATCGGCTGCCCACCTCATCTCAGTGTAACTCTAGGCAGCTTACAATCATGTTATTGCTTATAAAAGAATCAAATAATAAACTCCACAAAGTCTTTCTGCCAATTGCATCAGCATATTGTGAGTTTTGTACAAAGATAATAACTAAAACAAATGTCTGAGGCAACTATTTGCTCCACAAATAATTTCCTAAGAAAGTGATATACTTGTCCAGAAAGATAATTTTCTATGTCCCTGTCTCTTATTATATAGAAAAGCATATTTAAGTTGTTACATTTGAAAACAACTTTGTTTTCAAGAATGATGTTTGTTTGTGTCTGCTTGCAGATATAGTTAAATAACGTTCATCTTTGTACTAGTTTTTTTTCCTCATCAAAATTTCAAATATTTAGAAAAATTATCCTTCATCTTTAGCCAAAAATGAATTAAATCATCTCTGTGTAATATCACCACACAGTTCCCTAATCCCAATAAAATTAAAAACATAACCATGATTTCTACAAATTAAAATGCAATCAGAACTATGAAAGATATGCAGTCTCTTTTATTTAGGTTTTTAGTGATAAAAATGTAAATGTGTGCTTCCCTAATGTGCAGCAATGTGACTCAGTGTTTTTTTTTTAATTTTTGGCAACTTTAAGATGTGTGGGCCTTAACTCCCAGTATTCCCCAATGAGCTAACCTAATGGGATTACCATATCCGTTAATTATTTTCATGGACATACCAGAGCAATCATATATGAATTACAAAATTCCAGCTTACAAAGAGATGGCAGCAAAGAGATACAGAAAAGCCTGATTCTTTCTTGTCATTCTAATCTATCTGTGATTATTGGATTCTTGGGCCTGATAAGTGCTTTGTGGTCTGTAAAATGCCAACTATATATTGTTTAATTTTGCCATGTGGTATTCTACTCTTATTCATTCCCATAGCAACAATCTCATACTGCCTTTCAGACTGATAGCTCCAGATATATAGGACTAAAATTCGCTTAATCTCTGGCCAGGACACCCAGATTGTAGACAACTATAGTAAAGACTAGTCAATAAGACTTCCATTTCTATAACAGAACAAATGTTGTAAAATGCTTCAAGGTCCTTTGCTGATTAATTCTATTCATCTAGCTATTTTATTTTCCCAACTCACTCTAAAATATGATTTTTTTAAATTATGACACCTAATAGGAACACAATTAAACAGCTAAATAAAAGACATGAATTTTCAGAGCTAAATATCAAAATAAAAAAATACCTGTATTTCACTGGCATATGCTTAGTGTTTTTAAAAATTCAAATGTAGTATTGTTAACCTTTTACAAAAAAGCAACTTGTCACTAAAATTGGCCTTCTGTAGAAAGACTGGAAAACAGAAAAAGAAATACTGATTTATTTTTTTTAGAAGAGACAAAGAGTTTGCTAACCTAAGTCTATCTTGCCTAGATGTGTGAAAAGCATTATGGTATTAAAACTAGATATTAAGTTTTAATGGTATTAAATTTTATGGTATTAAAACTAGATATTAAGAGCAAGAAGCGTTCCTGAGGAAAAATCAGGTAAGCTCTGCTTTATTAGCTATCAACACTATCAACAAACATAGCAAAATTGGTAAGCTAGGTATAATATTGCATTAGAGAAAATGTTGATATGTAAGGACAAAAATTGCATTTATTTATTAGATTTATATTACTATTCATCCAGCAATTCAAAGTGACATAGATAGTATCATGTTTCCTCTCTTTACCTTTTCTCATAGCAATACCATATGAGGTAGAGAGGGCTGAAAAAAGTGAGTGACCCAAAATCACCTAGCAAGATTCTGTGGTTAGGAATGGACCAGAACCTGGGTTTTCTGGTCTGCACCATCATACCCCACTGGTTCTCAGAATAGTTCACAGTAGGAGTTGGCTTAGATATGGATACAACTCATAAATATGTTCATCCATTGATATTGGCTAAATGAAGATTTAGGCACATTAGCTGAGATTGCTGAACATACAAAACTATGCTATACTTCACAGTTTCATGAATAAGCTACAATTGATCAGATTAACAATAATGCTAAGCCATGCACTAGAGTTCAGGAACAGCGCTCTTGTAGGCTTGCTTATCGAAGCAGGACATCATGATCTGGTTCAGAAAAAGCATTGCCAAACCATGCCAGCATTGTATTTATATGCTGAACTCATGAGTTTGCCTTTGAATAAATATAAATAATAGGCCTTACGTGGATGTAATGGCTATCTACTGTTAGAATAGGATACTGGATTGAGTCTTGCCATAATCAAGCAGGTCTGTTTTTGTATTTGTAATGGAGAAGAGACAAAAAGGGGGAATGGATTAGTCTTACCTCTCTAATCATCGAGAGATGATAAGAAATGCATTGATCCACTGGATCGTGAATCTTCTTCAGCAGCTGTTTCTTCAGAAAGGGTTTGAATGCCTTGTCAAACATAGCAGGAATGCTAAGTACTACAAATGCCAGAGTATCATCAGAGTACCGCAGATGTAAAGTTGTAGGAAGAACCTCATTGTACCATTTAACCTTCAGGAGAGAAGAAAAAAATGTTATTAGAATAGGAAGACTGGCATCTAAGAATGACTGGATGGCTGAGTCTGGATACAGGAAGTTTCATTGTCCAAAAAAAAAGTAGCAGTTAATTTTTTTTTCTACAAGCAAAAGATTAAGGATATGTTTACTCCATAATCTGGTGCTATGGGATGTATTTAAAAAAAGACAGGTAAGCATACATAAATTGAACATCAGCTGCATATTTTTCCTAAGATTCAGTTTTCCAAAATGGAAAGATTTTCAACTATCTTTCAAGGCCTGGATAGAAACAGAAAGGGTAGAAACAGAGAAATGGGAAGCTGGTTTGCATATTAGATTTACTTATTAGGCTAATACTAGAACTAGTTATACAGAATTAAAGTGTGGAGGAGGGAACTAAATAAAACAGTAATCATATTTCAACCTAATTAGCTAATATAAGCTTTTAACAGGATCACTGGTATTCTTTTTGATGCATCTGTATTAATGAACCAAGCAGTTCTCCACCACGCTGCTTTGAGAATCCAGCATTGGGATATGACTCCGCCCTCTGATGTCATAGAGCTGAGTCTACCACTATAAAAAGCCAGCCTCTGCTGAGAGCCCCAGCTTTTTGACTCAGCTCTTGTAACATTAAGAGCTGTTGTCTCTGGAAGCATAGTTAAATCAGCAATCTCCTAACAACAACGAAAGCAAAAACAGTGACTATATACCATCAGCGTAGCTCCCGAGGCTCAGGTAGAGCTATGCTCGTGAGGAGAGCGGGGATCCGTTCTCTTCTGCCGGTCAGCTGTCCCAGCAGGGTGCTGACAACCTGACAATAAGTGCGGCCTGGGAGAGAGCTGCGGATCCTCCAAGCCAGCAAAAATCCTCGAGGCTTGTTCTTTCACTGCTCAGCTCCTTCGCCATTCTATTGAGGTGCGCTGCTCACAAAGAGCATTTACACCAGGAGACTTCCCACGCGGTTGTCTGTGGCACGAGTCTCCCGGAGTGCAGAATTAGGCCTCAGAGAGCCCAGTCATCAGTTAGCCTCCCATGTGGTCCCCCAGCGACACTAGGTCCGTTCTAATTGCACCTTCCAGCTAGTGTTTAGACACAGAAAAGCGGACCATTTTCAGCGTAAGGCAGACAGAATCTTCCCAGCCTAAGGTTCCAAGATTTCAGGCCTACTTGCGAAGCTCCTCATACAGGCCTCTGGCCTCATGGTTGGAGGCCATTTTAGGATCGTGATCTTTCAGGCACCATTTTGATTGGGCCTCAAAGCAGTGATCCATTCCCTCTGGCCTCCATCTCGGAAGGCACCCTGTGGAGGAGCTGATAGCACCTCCGGTGTTTTTTCTAGAGTAATGGAGAATAACTGGGCCCAGTCAGGACCATCAGGCATGCAGGCCATCCAGGGCCCCGAAGTCTCAAAGAGGCCTCTAAAGAGAAGATGGCCAAGAGTCCTTTCAGCCAACAGGGAGGCAGCAGCAAAGATCAGGACTAAGACCCTTGCCCCCAAGAAAGCTTCTAAATCAGAACTTAGGGCAGAAAAGCGGAGCATGCTGCCCTAGAAAAACAGTTTACAGAAAAAATTCAGCAATTGCAGGAGCACGGGTTTTCGCAGTCAGGAGAATCTCAGGCCTACACTGACCAGGCCCCAGGAACTGGGGGGTCAGCTGGGAGTTCAGCAAGCCATCTTCAGGCTTGGTCCCCCGAAAGGCCGGATGAGACCCTTCCCCAGGACCTCAGCAGGTCTGGACCCTGTTTCAGGCCTGCTCGTTGGGATACTGGTAGGCACAATCCTCAGTGTTTATTGCCCCAAGGGGGATATACAGGCATAGGGCGGAGGCATCTTTTACCCCAACTGCGGCTGGGCTCCATCGCATGGCCCCTCCCCCAGAAAACAAACCCCAAGATATCCAAGTTATGGTCTCTGTGGCAGTCAGGCAGGGCATTGCTGAGGGATTCCAGCAGCTCCTCCACCCATGGGAGGGCTAGTATCCTCTCCTCCTTCTGTCAGGGAAACCCCCCTCCTCAGAGGGAAATCTCCAATCCTATGGAGCTCATTTATTCCTCCCATCCTTCTAACTGGGGAGGACAGGAAGATAGAGGATCCTCGTACCACTCAGAGCAGAGCAGATCCTCAGAGGAGGAGGAAGGGATATAGCAATTGATTTATTGTCAGTCTGTGTTAATTGATGGGGTCCAACCTACCATCATATGGTTCTAACCTATGCAAGTCTTGTACTCTAAATGGAACCCCAAAAGACTTCTATTACAAGGACTCATCTCAGCATTAAGCTCCAATGAGAAAAAGGATGCTAATTCCTGTTATTACTTCTGTGATGGACCATGTAATCTCGTACCAGAAAAAAAACATAAAGATGCTATTCTGCTGAGGCAACAACTCGTACAGCCAAGAAACCATGGAGAGTAAGTATGCATTTAAATAAATAAAAAGTTGTGAGAGATTATTCAAATGATGTAAGAAGTCATGGTTGCACTAATTCATAATATTTACTTTTGACGTAACATGTCACATTACATTTGCAAATCACTGATTTGGGGTTATGTGAATCCAGCTATTATATCTTATTTAACAAACCACAAATAGTACATTATGTGAACTGACAATGAACAACAGATGAATGTTAAGTGTTTGGTCTCTTGTTTAGTGAAAAATCACCACTTTATACAATCATAGCTTGGCACCTACAATTGGACCCATGGCATGATATACCCATTATATATTTTCCTTTCTACAACCTTCTTCCATCATAAGTGCAGGAAGGAGCTGCCTTTTTTGCCTCTAAAATAATTATTTCTGTCTAGGTTTGACTTTAGTCATGTTTGTTACCTTTGACTTTTATTCTTTCTATATTTCAGCTTGCATTGACTGTTTCTTTCCTAGCGTACCATCCAATAAAATTATTAGCATTGAGTCCTAGAAAAGTACTATGCTTCTTTTAATTGCAATCTAGTCTTCCCTTTCTCTACTGAGGCCCTTCTTTGATGAATCTGAATTCAGAGATGCTAGGTGTCTGTGTGCACTCTCAAATATATGATTATCTACAAAAAGTGCAATGCCAAACCAGGTTGAGTTTCCACAACCCATTAGACAAAATGTGGTTAATTAATGTGTTATATATTTTTATGACTATCTTATTATTCAGTGAGAAGCCAGCTTTTGTAAAAGAATTTAAACCTGTTTAGAGAGCAGTACTGCCTTGCATTTTGATGGCTTCATAAAAAAAACAGTGTTATATAGAACACTATGACTGTGTGTACAGTTGATGTTCTGTATATTAATAGCATAGTTGTGCCTACTCATGTGGTAGGGTTTCTGTAACCGATGCCCTAGCATTTGTATAGGTATTTATTGGTTTGGTTTGGCTAAACCAAACTGTAATATAATTACTCCATATTATCATTGGCTGGCAACTGTTGTGGCAAGATAATAGGGCTGGTTGCCTTGCTGATTTTGAAGCACTGAAATTCTACAGAACTGGCTTCACGTTCCTATTGTTTGCACTATTTTTTAAAAAAAAAGTATTTGGCACAATTTGTCGGGCATGTTGTATCCTCTAAATAATTTGGAGAATGATTGCTCATATTTGGTAGCTTATAATTAACTTGATTGGAAAAATATCTATTTGACTTGTTAGAAAATGCAGATAAGATACTTCCCCTTTAAACCCTTTAAATATGTCTTTTACCTCTTCAAATGTTAGAAGACAACTAGAAACAGCAATTTACCATGCTGAGATTACTGTATATACAATTTTCTTTTGATTGCCCAGATTATTCAATTAATAGCAATAGCTCTTAGACTTATATACCACCCCACAGTACTTTACAGTACTCTCTGGACAGTTTACAATGTCAGCATATTGTCCCCAACAATTTGGGTCCTCATTTTTCTGACCTCCAAAGGATGGAAGGCTGAGTCAACCTTGAGTCCTGACAGGATTGAACTTGGGCAATTACCTGGCAATACTGCATTCTAACCTCTGTGCCATGTTAAATTATAACTGGGACCTGCATCTATGCAAATTATTTACCTCCTCAGCATCAACGTTTAACTTGCAAGACAGTGCTAGTTGATATTCATTTCCATATAAGCTATTATTGGCCATATCTCCAATTTTATATTAATTTGCATTCCCTTTCAATGCCACAGTTTTGATAGTTCTTAGAAAAGCAGCTTCTACCAAGTGTTTATATGTCACATCACACATTATGTGATCAGTAGTTGGCTTAATCATATTTTTGTCAGGTAATATTGAGTTCACATTCTGTGCTACATCTCAAATCAGAAGTCCACAACCTAGAAGTCCACAACCTCATTAAGGCCCACAAAGACTTTATTGTAGTTCCCAGAAATCTTCAGAAATTGTTACTAAATTATCATTTTAATATGACAACAGGAGCCAATTATTAACCACATGACTAAACCCAATATGGCACTCTAAAGCCCTTGGGTTTATCCTGTCAAAAATCACCTGTATTAAAGCTTATTTGATACCACACACTAAGACAAAATCTGATAAACTATAAGTGGGACTAAATGCTTTTTATGAACTTGGTTTATATAATATTCAGAACATGTGTTTTTTACGGCATTAGATAATTGTGTAGCAGTATCCTAAGAAAGAAATTATGATTTACAAATTGCAGCCCCAATCAAGCCACATCGTGGTTCAGAATTCTATAACCAACGCAATCTGAAGAGACCATAACAACAATAAGCAACTGAGATTTTGTTCCCAATCTAAGCAAAAGGATTCCTTGATATATAAAAAGGATGCTGGATTGCCAAGCAGCATTTGAAATCAACAGTTCACTGGTTTTCTCAAGCTGTGTATCTTTCTCAACAGATCTTTAAATGGAACAAAAACTTCAAAAAGGAAATCCATAATTGAACTATCGATTAAGAAATAAAGCATGACATGAAGTTAGCGATATTAGAGAAAAAGCTCAGAAAAAACGAATAACACAAGATTAATTACATCTGTGTAAATGAATTGGAGAAAAAATGATGAAAGAGGTAACTTGCCAGTTTGATCTATTTATTATTTGCACCATTCTCATACAACAGCATTTCCTAATACAGGTAGTCCTAAACTTACAACTATTCATTTTTGACCGTTTGAAGGTTACAACAGCATTGAAATAGGTGGCTTATGACTATTTCTCATGAGATGGTTGCAGCCTCCCCATGGTCACTTGATCAAAATCCAGGTGCTTGGCAACTGGTTCATATTTATGGCAGTTGCAGTGTCTCTGGGGTCATGGGATCGTCGTTTGCAACCTGACAAGTCAAGTCATTGGGGAAGCCAGATTCACTTAACAAACTGTGTTACTAACTTAACATCTGCAGTGATTCACTTAACTGTGGCAAGAAAGGTCATAAAATGGGGAAAACTCACTTAACTGTCTCCCTTAGCAACTGAAATTTGGGGCTCAATTGTGCTTGGGAGTTTGACTACTACCTGTATCTCACCTAAAACTTGCAAAATTATGCTGCAGCAAAATGTTCTGATGCCTCATATATTGTTTCTACGAATATTAAAAGATTGCCTGCCAATTATATCACATATGAATGCCAATGTGTAATTTAAATATGTCCAATCTGTAGAAAAGTACAAAAAATAAATAGTAAATCAGTAATCGCCTTGTCTGTCTCTCTGTCTCTCTCTCACACTCTCACACACACACACACACAAAACGACAGTTATTCCTTAACATTATAAGCACTGCAAAACGTCAAGGAAAGGAAACCCTTTTTAGATAGTATAGTATATAGAGCTGTATTGGTCTACAGTGCAAAAACATCAGAAATCTGGTAGCACCTTTTCCGACTAACACGTATTTTGTGAACTACAACTAAAGCCTTTCTGCGTGACAGTACAGCGCATTAAAAAGTATATGCCGATCTCTCCCTCCTTAACTGAGCGCTCTAGCTCCTAACGTGCCCGCGGTACCTTAAACGGGTAAATCTCAAAACCCAGATTTTCCAGGAGATCTCGGATCTTTCTCTCCAGATGGACCACATGTAACTCCATAGTGCTCGATCGCCAGGTCCTATGGGAAATGTAGTTTTCGCGGCGCACGAAACGCCCTCGCCCACATGCCCGGCGTGGCGAGAGGGTGTAAAGCGATCGGGGGCGACTGCAGACAAAAAGTCTTTCTTCCGAGTGTCCCGCGACTGGCTACGACGAGCAACGTCTTCGGTGTCTCCGGGACATCCCCGACTGCGGCCCTGCCGCTAACGTCCCCGCTCAGAGTTAATCAACGGGACGCCCGGATTTTCCCCGTCCAGAAGCCTTCGCGGCGTAGCGGAAGGCGGAATCGGCCAACCTCAGGCTCTTCGCCGTCCGCGGAGGACGCGCTTGAATCGGCGCCGAGACCAGGGCCCCCGGGAGGTCGCGGGCGAAGACTGTTACGGCTCTTTCGCTTGCTGGCGGTTCTCAAGCGAACGTGAGCAGAACCGTCCTGAGTTTTGGCGGAGCTGAGCGGCGGCTGCCTCGTCTTTGGGTCGTCGCCTAAAAAGCCTCTTAGGCCGGTTCCGAGTCTCCCCCCGGATCGCTCAGGTGACGGCCGAGGGTGAGCGAGGTTAATTGGTGAAAGGCGCCTTCCCCAAATGCCGGCCTGGGTCACGGACTCGGCCTGAGGCAGCTTAACTGGGTAATTTCTGAGGGAGAGTCGGTGGATGTAATTCCCCCAAAGGAGGCCGGCTTTGAAGCAGTTGAGGCGGGTAGGGAGGGGAGAACCGTGTCGCTCGTCATCCATTTAGATTTACTTATTGGTACAATGGCTGCGGGCTCCGCACTTCTTCCCTGCCGCTATTGGTTTAGAGGGGGGAAAGCAGGTGGAGTCAACCCGGTGGCGGGAAGGGTAGACAAAAGGGTGGCTGCTTCTTTCCTGTGTGCTCTCAACTTGTCCTCTCTGTCTGGTCTCTCAGCCCGCCCCCCAGGTAGATAGATCACCATGTGGGAGGAACAGAGAAATGAGCATTTCCTGCAGTCCTGGGGTTTTGGGGGGGACAAGCGTTCCCATTTCTTCTTTTGATGCCTCTCACTTCCCTCCCTTCCAATTGACATGTGGAAAAACAGGTTTCTTTTACGATTGCACCTTATCAGGAAAATGCTACTTAAATAAAATCTCTGCATGCAAGCCTGCTGGTAAGATGCCAATACGGGACAATTCCAGAGGTAATTCTATGAACTCAGCCAACTAGAAGTATTATTGAGTTCAGTTCTGCTTTTCCCTGTCATAAGAACATATTTATTGTGTTGTGTAAAGTCCTCGAAAAAGAATTTGTTCCCCAGTAGAAGCAACTTTATTTTTTCCTGCATGTAAAAAGAGGTAGCAATACTCAGTTGCTCTTTAAAAAGGAACCCACTTGGATGGTTTTACCTTTTGATAAGAAAGATTGTTCTGAAGCATGCATTTAAAATCTGGATCTGATTCTGTGATTTAAAGAATGCTTGTGAATCCCTTTCCCGACATGAAAATGTCACTGTAGTATTTCAGTCCATTTTATTGAAATGCATCTCAGATATTAACATTTCTTGTTACAGTACTTGGTTGTGCTGTTTGGTTTGTACATCAATATTAATAACATTTTAAAACTCTTTTCATCCATTGAACATTAAAAGAGATATTTGTCACATATTATTTTGCATAGTTCTCCATCCTTTTTTAGACCTTAAAAAAAGAAAACTGGAGAGTATATGTTTATATTACTTTAACGGTATTTTCTATATTGGGTATGCTTCAGCTGCTCTACAGAAAATTTACAGTGGATTTTATACAGAACAATCTGCAGTTTCAAGTCTGCATCCTGTGATGACTTTGTTGTGTGTGCTGCAATATATTTTTGTGAAGATAACAGAGGAAAATAAACATTTTCTCTGACTGCTTTTGCAGATATTCTTTTTCTAGCCAAAGATTTTCCCAAGGTTACAAATGGGTAACCAGTGGATTTCTAAAAGGCATCTTTTCCTCAACAGCATGGATTGGGACGCACGCCTCAGTTCTATATTGGTTGAAACAGACAGCAACATGGCCAAAATTAAGGCAAGTTAACCTGCAGAGCAATATATTGTTTTTCTACTCTGTTGGTGAAAAATATTTAGTGCTTGAGTATTCTATTTGGATGCACACACCTATGCTAAACATATACTAAATATGTACTAGTA
The DNA here is from genome assembly GCF_049901735.1 of Notechis scutatus. Lineage (NCBI taxonomy): Eukaryota > Metazoa > Chordata > Lepidosauria > Squamata > Elapidae > Notechis > Notechis scutatus. Next base: position 58,061,189 of record NC_142011.1, on the reverse strand, counting down.
GATACCTTAAGAGATGTATTCTGTTAAGTGAAAGGATGTTGGTAGTTTCCTGTCTTTAATACTGTAGCTTTTGACTACGAAGCTTTTCAACATTGTTAAATAGCAGCTACTAGGCAGGTGAACAAGTTATAATAAATGACAAAAAGAGAAAGGATAAAGTGTTTAATTGAAGCTTGATTTCTGGTGACTTTGTAGGGACATGTATATTCCAGTACAGTTTGTTAGCAAAAGTACATAAGTTGTTTTTAATTGTTTCTTCTAGAGACTCTTTTCAGCTTTCCAAGCACTAGCCTGGAAAGTCCACAGCATATATTTTGTGATAGTTTCCCATCCAAGTACATGGTAACATTGTTCAGCTACATGCTGCCATCTGTATTGAGGTCATATTTAAATACTTGGATAGTGACTAAAGGGACCAGTGTTTTAATGCTCAGTTCAAACAATAGAACAACATGACAACATTTTGGACAAGCTTTGACCTTTACATTTGGATGGAAAATGTAACAAGTGTTGAATACCTCTTCCTGACTTGTGGTTCTCATTAGATTTGTATTGAATTAATTATGTAGACTCCTAGAGACTTATCAAGATTTAAGTTAAGCTAAAGGCTTTCTTCAGTAAAACAGTTGGAGAACATGTGGCCCTCCAAATGTTTGCTGAATTGCAGCTGTCATCAGTGGTATGAAAAAGTGCTGGGGAGCTGACAATGTAGTTTATCTGGTCTGGGTTATCTCAGAGAAATCTTCATCCCTTATATATGTTCATATAGTTAGGGATTTACCAACAAACCATGTATCAGCTTAACATCTAGTCTCCAGGAAAAAATACTCTTTACGAATTGTAGAATTATGAAACACCTTGCCTCTAAGATACAAAAAGAGACTACCTTGTTTGCAAAGTGGTTATGTTCTGAGAAGTCTCAGGTAGTACAATCTCTGCTGGGCCCTTTTGATCAGTCCTGCAATGTGGGCACCCCAGGTCAGGTCCTCTTTTATGGTATCACCCAGAAACTTAAAACTGGCTACTTGCTCCACTCGGTCTCAATTGATAAGCAAGGGCTGGATGTCTGATCTGTTCCTTCTATAGTCCACTATAAGTTCCTTGGTCTTATTGGTATTGAGGACCAAGTTACTGTCTCCACACCACAAAAGCAACAGGTCCACCTCATCTCAGTCGGTAGACTCATTCCCCTGGAGATCATCTGTTGTATCATCTGCAAATTTAGTAATAGTATTACTAGCGTGAGTGAGAATGCAATCATGCACATAAAAAATATAGAGCAGGGGTAGGGAAACTTGGCTCTTTTATCACTTATGGACTTCAACTCCCAGAATTTAACAGTCCCATTCAAGTCAAAAATTGATTTCCCCCACAACTGAAAAACCACTAGGGCAGGGATGGGGAACCTTTTATGGCTCACTCAGGAATTCTGGGAGTTGAAGTCCATAAGTGATAAAAGAGCCAAGTTTCCCTACCCCTAGTATAGAGTAAGGGATTCATCATGTACCAGTGTTAAGAATAAGGGCTGAAGAGGCATGATTATCTAATCTGACCCTCTGTGAGCGGCCAGACAGGAAATACATACTCCAAAGGCAGATTGAATAAGAAAGTCTAAGGTCCAGAAATTTAGACACTAGTCTACGTGGAAGTGATATAATAAATGAAAACATTATATCTTATACTTTTTGTACCAAGTTTTTGCAAAACGTTAATGATACTAAAGATTCAGATTTGATACCAATTTACAGTTGCATTTGTTTCATAATTCCAAATTGTGTTTTTAAATACGTGGCAACTTTCTAATCATTCTTTTTCTTTTGCAGAAACATCTCAACACAGACAACATCTCTTCCAAAGGTAAAAATGATCGACATGTTCCATATATTTTCAGAACATCTTTTAGAAAATAGAGATTTTTATAATTTCTTGATTGCAAAAAGTTTTCAGGAAGGGGAAGAAAAACCCTCTTGCTAGAATTCTAATGGTAGCTTTCTTCAGATTCAGGGGAGTATATTTTTCTTTTCTTTTTTTAAATAAAAGTTTTATTTAAGTTTTCACAAAACATACAAATACAAATAAAATATCTTTTTTTGAGTACAGCGTGGCCCCAGGTTATCACTTCTCCATACAGACATAAAGACAATACATATTTATCTTATACATTCTAATCCATATCTTATAACTATTTTCACAATTTTTTCAATAGCTTTTCCCTTTCTTTACTTCCTATAGCCTTATTTTAAATTATCTCATTCCTTTCTTAATTCAATTAGATATCTTTTTCTAATTTTTAAAATCTTTCTAATCAATGTTTTTATACTTTCGTCTGTCCTGTTTACAATTTCATATTACCTTTTCTCATAAAACAAATTTTCCCCTGTAATTACTAGACTGGAGTGTAACACCTTTGTATCTTTTTTCAAATCTTATTTAAAAATTTAAGTTACATCTTTACAGTTATAACATTCATTTTCTAAACTATTTTATAACACATACCTATTTTCAATCGAATTCTGCTTGGTACATTCCCTTAAAATACAAACTAAATTCTTAAAACAAAAAGTATATATGTATATATATATATAGTATTGTCTATCAGACTTTAAGTGGCAATTTATTTGGCTGTGTATATATATCTGATATAAACAATAGTAAATGGAATAATTATTCTATTCAAGTACAGCTTTGCCATTAATATTAATAACAATCTTTTACATTTCTATTTCTTTTAACAAACATTACCTAGTAATATCAGTTGTCTTTCACTTTAATCATCTATATTTCATATTTTAATTATTACTGTCTTTAAATAAAAAACCAACCAATAGTTATTAACAGTAGTCAATAAAGTTATTATTCTTATTCAAGTTCATCTTATAGACTGATAAAAATCTTCCATGTTTCTTTTCAGTTTTTTTAAACGTTCTTTTTAAATCATTGAGAGCCTTATTCTCTTTACAAACAAATATTCCACTACACATCAATAGAAATTTTTTCTATCACTTTAATCATCTAACATATAACAATGCTATCCCATGCACCCTTGCAGAATCCTCTCCTTAAGTTAAATTTTAACCATTGTCTCTGTGTCTTTTAAATAGGTTTATACCTTTAATTCTTATACGTTTTCCTGTACCTCTATATCTTGTTTTTTGTAGCGTCTTTTGTAGCTTTTTTCCTTTCCCTCTTCCTTCTCTTCTTCTCCCTCCTCTTTTTATTCCCTTTTCTATCTGATTCTCCCTTCTGTGATCCTCCCTTCTGCTTCTTCCTGATATTATGATTACTTTTCAAATTACTCTTTTTTTTGGTTTTTGCTTCAGTGCTTAAGTTTTTAACTCCCTTTCCCCCTTTCCCCTTTTTTACCCCGCTTAAAATTGCTTGGTCATTAAAAATGGCTTCTTCGTTGTCCCGCCCTTCTTATTCTGCCAGCGTTTCTTGTTGTTTTTCATAGTTCAAGATCTCCATTTCTAAAAATTGAAATACGAAGCCAAAAGATCCTCTCCCGTCTTGTGCTTCTTTTTGTTCTTTAAGTCTCATTTTTAACTCTTCAAGGAGTGATGCCATTTAAAAAAAATTTAAACAACCCCCAATTGATTGTATTTTATTTCATTAGGATCCTCCATCCAAAGTTCCAGGAATCATTCAATAATCCAAAACTGTTTCTTGCTTCTTTTCTCACTTTCTCTTTCCAGGGGCTTTGTTCTTTTGTAACAAAGTTTCGGCTACAATGTATCTTTTGCAAGCCTTGTTAAAATTCTACTATCATTTTTTTTTTAAGTTCCAGGTGGTCTCCTCCATTTTCCAGATTCCACCCTCTTTTTTCCTTTTTCCCTCCACTGCTTTCTTTCTTTTTTTTAAAGAAAGTTTTTAAATTATCCAAGAATCTTTATCCCTTTGACACTTTATTTTCAGCTAGAAATAGCCTATTAATGTCAAAGTGGATTAGTATCAATTTCTTATTCGAATCTCTTCTTCTTAATGTTCCAAGTCAGTAAAACTGTCGATGTTAGAGGAAAAAAAGCCAATTCCATTTCCTTTCCCTTTCTCTTTCGCAGCTTAAAATATTTTTTAGGAATAGTATTAGTCTTTAAAATTCAGGTTCCAGGTACCTTAAATAGATGTTCTCCATTCAGCCCGGTCAGTCAAACTTTCTCCTTTAAACTTCCTCCTGCACAATCTTGTCCAGTCGGGTTCTTCTTTGAGGTGGCCATTTCTGACCACCGCTGCAACTGCCTTTGGGAAAGGGAGTAATGGCCAGCCAAGGAGGAGAGATGCGGCTCTCCTCAACCCTGCTGACAGCTCCCCCTTCTTCACCACCTCTACGGGGTGGCTTCAGCCCCGAATCCGGGCGGCTCAGGGTGCTCCAGCGGCGAGCAAGGATCAAAACCACGGACGATAGCAATTTCGGTCCATCACTGAAGAAGCCCAAACCGGAAGTTCCAGGAAGTATATTTTTCAAGCAAACACAAGATGGTTATGATTTAAGTGTCCTGCTTTAATAACATTATCAGGCTGGTGTGTTGGAAGCTGAAGAGCCATCCAAGGAAAGTATTGAAGCATAGCACCATCTGGAAAGCTATAGATTCCTTATCCTTCAGGCAGAACTTGGTCTGATTTCCTCTGACAATTCTTAATGTTCACTAAATCTAATCATTGGCAGTGCCATTTACCCCATCTTCTAAAAACTGAAATTTAATCCAATTTCCAGGTAATTGGTTACTAATCAACAACATAACAACATTACAACATTTTTTCTCTCTCAAGTTTGCAATCTTAAAAAAACAGAAACATGAGGCTAAAGGAAATAAGCTAGCTAGAAAGGAGTTAATGAAAAATAATCAATTAAAAATTACTATAATTAACTTCAGTAGTGGTTAAAGCATCAGACTACAAATCAGGAGACTGAGTTCTAGTCTTAGTCCTATCTACAAAGCCAATTAATATGAATTTTGAGAAAAAATGATAATGACTAAAAAACAATTTCTGCAGCTAAATTTGAACTATGAAACTGACTGAAATAGAAAGTTTCAAGGAAAATATCAATATTCTGACTTCTGTGTATTACATATTAGATTCTGTTGCCCGTTTATGGAGTAGTTGTTAAAACGAGGATGAAAGGAAAAAAAATATCATTAACTCAACTGGAATTTGTCTCCAGCAATTAAAACAAAATAACACTAATGCTTCCATGTTTGCAAGATTAGTCTAGTTCATTATTTTTCACCTCTGCAGCTGATTTGTTAATGGGCAGAATAAATATTGGGAGTACTGTTCCGACTCAGCCACAGACTGGACTACCACCCTTGCATTTCACATGTGGAATTCATCCATGCTGTAGAATGGCCAATGAGGAGCTTTCAACTATCAGCCAACAACTACATTCACAAGCCCAGGTAATTTATACTGACTGGATAGTTATTTTCTGTGGGACAGACATAAATAAGTATATGCATACACATTTTGTTTCTCCTTTGTTAAGGTTTTGTGAAGTTGTAGTTTGCTGTTTTCAAATTAATTAAAACAATTTCACCAAAACATGAAGTGCTTTAAATGCTTTAAAACAGTTGAATAATTGTGCTCAAAAAAGATAGCTCTGGCTTCCAAACGACTGTTTAGTATTACTAGCCTGATTCATAATGCTAAGTTATAACATTGTTTTTGTTCTGGGCGCTGTGCAGAAAGCAAAATGTATGCCTTATACAATCCACCAATACTACTTTTGTGGCATCTAGAAATCCTCCAAAATAGACAAGACTCAAAATTTTAACCCATTTTTAAGAGTGAATGAGGAAATTTTAGGATTCAGATGGCAGCTTTAAGCTCTGTTGAGATTAAAGCACCTATTTTCAGCATAAAGACATTTACCTCCTCCAAAATTGGATTCTCTTTATGTTACGGACTACCTATTTTGGATATGTTGACATTCATATGCTTCACAAACTGAATGTAGCCTTTGAGCCAAGTAAATTTTCATTCACATTTTTTGGATACTATGTGTAAGTTCAGTTATCATAGCTTAATGTTCTCTTGGGCCAAAATATTATGTCTTATTAAGTTGGGAGGATGTAGAAGAGGATAGAGGGAAAACTCAGCCATGAAAAGAAGAATTAAATTCAAAGTGAAGAGGAGATGCAAAGGAGGGAAATTATAAATATCCGAATTCTAATCATTTCAATTTTTCAAACCTTCTTCTTTCTGAAACTTTTTTGAATATGTAATTAGGAGATGTTTACTTATACTATGGCTCTGTTCTCCTTTCTGCCTCTTTAGATTATAGAGTCACTCACCCAAGCAGTATGTCGGCTCAAACAAGAGAAAGAACAGCAGCAGCAGAGTATCAATCACCTAGAAGGTATGAAAGATTAGCAGTTCTTTTTCCAAAGCTGTTCCCCTTTCTTTATTGTGACATTTATCTTTGAGATAAAACTTCTCTTCAGAATATTAAAGAAGCATAATTTTTAATCCAGTTCCCTTTTCTAAATATTTTAAATATTTAGGATGATTAGGAACTACTTTAAGAAGTTCACAGAAAAGTTCACTCTCTCAGTTGAACATTGGTGAATTGGCAGGCAAAATATTTATCAGAAGAGAATTCTTGGAAACTAGAAGAAAACCCTTAGGCATGTAATAAAAGAGGGTTTCTCACAAAATGGAATTAATCTCTTGAGGAAATACAAAAAAGAAGGTTTGAAGCAGATAATGAAGGAGATTCTAGTTGGAGGACATTATCTTCACAACCTGGTTCTAATTCGCTTGAGCCTATAAAGTAAATAATTAACAATTATTTAACAAAAGCTTGAAAGTTTTCCCATCTTCAGGTATAAACATGCCTTATCAAAACAAAGCTGACACATTCCTTTGAATTTTCCAAACAGCTTCTGTAATCTCAGAAACCTGTGATTCTGCCTCCCCTGCCCTGGTAAATTTAGTATTTACTATTTATGGTACCTTTGTTGAAATATCAGAGATCTGCCATAATTTTTTTTTAAAAAAGACTCAAACTCCCCAAATTCAGAAACATACGATGGATTTAACATTATTTCATCCCATTATTAGAAGAAATAATGAAAATTAAAAGAGGTGGATGATATTGAACAGAGAGTTTTAGCAAAATTCAGAATGATCAGTATTTATTCCATTTATATCCCACACTTCATAAAAACTTGAGTTAATACTAAAATAAAAGCAAAAATGGGTCTTAAATAATGGTTTGAGTATAGTACTATAGTCTTTCTCAATTTTTTCTGATCATGTACTGAATATGAACACCTCATTGGAAGGGAAGTATATAAGCTGTTTGTATTATTAAATGGATACTTTCTTTTTGTAAATCCTTACTTTGTGACAATGAAATCTGTACATATGTTCAAGTGCATAATGTATTCAAAAGTGAAAATCAATTGCTATGGAGAATGGTACCTAAATTCTAAGCTATGGAAATTCTTTTTGCCTTATTTTTATTACCCTGTTTGTTTCTCCTACAAGTACGATTTTGGAGGGTTTTTTTCAACTTGTTATTGAAATGGGGATAAATCAATCTCCAGTGGAGTACTTAACACTAATAATAAATGACACTAAAGCCAAATATCGTTGTCTGTTCTAGCAGCTAGAATGTGTGGCCTGAACTAATTTTATTTTTCTTATCCTGGTTATTTATGTAGGTGAAATGAATCGCCTACAGCACAATTCACCTGATAGCTTTGAATCATTGCTGGGATGCAGAATGGAAGGGTTGAAGAATGAGCTCTGCAGCCTTCGACAACATGTGCTTCATCGGTCTGATGGAGATTGTACTCCTGGCGTCATGCAAGATATGTTGGAGAGGTCAGATTTTTGAAATAACAAGCATAAATAACTTGGCAGGATAATATGGTGGAGAACAATAGGTATAGTTTTCTACTATTATTAAAAAGACATGCTTACTGGGATAAACATGCATCCCTATATGTCAACGCTTGAGTATACCATTAGAAGGAATACAATTTTTCTCCTAATAGTGATTTTAACAATGATTTGCTTGTAATAGATATATTAATGAGATGGCTTATTATAATTAGGAATGAGTGAGCTTGTCTGTCTCAGACATTTCTAGCTCATAAAAAAGCTGGGTAATTTACTGTTTCTCAGTGCATTGGAATTTCATAGAGCCTATTTGCTATTTTTTAAATTCTGTTAATAATTTAAATCTTATGTTGTTTTTTTTAAGGGAGCTTTTATTTAGTTCAGAGAACTAATCCTTGTCTTGTTGCTGATTCTCCTGCTTTTCTTCTCATTCCAGTAAAAAAATCCTATGGCAAGAATACAAGTGCATCAAAAGAGAGATAGATCAGCTGAAACATAAACTTGGCAAGTAATGCTTGAGATTCCTGCTCCTATAGCCTCTCTTCTGCATCAGGCAAAGGAAGGAAAAAAGAGATACACAGCTTTAAAAAATGTATATTTATCCATTAGATTGCCAAGAAGAGGAACTATACAATCAAGTTTCTGCAACTCATGAGATTAAGAGACTCCAAAACCGGTACTGTAAGGTACAACTATTGCTACTCAATGATTTAATGCTAACAGTGTTATCCCATACATAAAAAGTGAATTCAATCTTTGTCTAATAAAGCTAATCTGTATTAGACAAAAAATGTTGGAAGTGAATGTGGAAGATCACAGTGTAGTTCTTAGCTAAATTTAAGAAATAAATGGAAACATTAATAATCCACCCATGGCTCATTTGCCCGAACATTCTTTCTTCCTTAAAATAGGGTTTTTTATATAATTTGGGGGGAGGAGCTACACAAAACTGCTGTTAGTTTGGTTGTCTTTTCTTCTAGCATCAGGAACATCTATGCAAAAATAGGATGGAATAAGAGGAAAACAGATGATCCCGGAACAGTACTATGTTGGAAATGAGCATATGCAGCCATGAATACATTGTATTTTTCCAACTACATAAGCATAATATAGTATCATGGCAACTGCCCTTTTAGCTTCCTCTTAAGGCTGGAATTTAGTCATAATGTTGTGCTACAAGAGTGTGAATATAATTGGCCAATTTGTTTTCTGTATGCTGATATATTTTTCCTAATTGTACAGATGAGTAAATGGGGAACCATCTACCTATAAGAAAAAAATACCCTTTTAATTATTTCTTGTTCATCTTAAAAATTAGATAAAAACCTATATTTACAACGTCACTATTATGTCCTTTCCAGATGTTGGAAGAATTAATAAACACTCATAAAATGCAGGTTCAGGATTTTGACAAAACAAGGAATGAAACTCAGAACACCCAACAGGAACTCAATGTTGTCAAGTAAGCCATTCTATACTGTGCTTTGTATGCTTTAGTGAACATGTGTTCATGTAGAGCTTCATGAAGGATTGGGGAGAAGAACATGGTTAAATTCTGATGGTTATTCCTGTAATTCAAAGACAATGTGATGGTAAAGGGGGGAAATGTCAAGTTAGGGACTAGCAGGCAATTGCCCACCAGGAGGTTCCCTATTTACATAATTAATTTACCAATAAAAGTGCATGATCACTTCATGAATTTGATGCATCTAGAGAAAATTGATTGATAAGATAAATTGCCTTTGTTCTGTTCCCTATTACAATATTGAGTCTTTTGCCTTGACCATCAGCATCTGTCAAATGGGTTATGTTTCTGACCACAAGCACAATAATATACTTAATTTTTTTATACTGCAACTCTTTAAAACTGTCCTGAATTTAAGTTTGTCTCGGGTTCCATATATGTCTTCCTTTGGAACCAGTACTACTATGGATGTTATTTTTTAATCAGATCTACAGTGACTGATCTAAAAGAACAGGTGAAATGTCTCAGCTTAGAAGACAAGTATACTACACAAGCCAAGGAGGATAGCACTGATCTGGGTAAGTGCTGGTTTGTACAATATTACAAAATAACAAGAGTTGGAAGGCATCTTGGGGGTGTTTCTAGTCCAATCCCCTGCTCAGGCAGGAGACCCTATACCATTTCAGACAAATAGTTGCCAAATCTGTTCTTAAAAACTTTCAGTGTTGGAACATCCACAAATTCTGGAGGCAAATCATTCCACTTATTATTTTTTCTGTCAGGAAATTTCTCCTTAGTTCTAGGTTGCTTCTCTCCTTGATTAGTTTCCTTCCACTGCTTCTTGTCCTGCCTTCAGGTGCTTTGGAAAATAGGTTGACCCCCTCTTCTTTGTGGCAAACCCCTCAAATATTGGAACACTGCTATCACGTCATCCCTAGCCCTTCTTTTCATTAAATTAGACGTACTCAATTCTTGCAACCGTTCTTTATATGTTTTTAGCCTCCAATCCCCTAATCATCATTACTCTTCTCTGTACTCCTATCCACAAGGGTTATACCTGGTTAGAAGAGATGCACATGATCCTTTGTAAAACATTGTATAATCAAGGAAATGGTCTGACATAAGCTAGACACACTAATCCTTGGGATCTACCTTAAATGTAACCTGAACTCTTACCAGTCAACAGTACAACATGCTTGCTAATTAGCTATTAATTTATTTGATATATAGCTCTCTTTTCTAATCTGGGAGATACTCAAAATGAAATGTTTTGAAAAATAAAACCATTCAATAGCCTATGTAAGAGATGTGCCAATGCAGATTTTCTAAATAGGAAGGATGTGAGAGCAAAATGCAACTTCTATGGACTGTTCGGTAGTCTGAAAATAATGCAGGAGGAAGTCTTCTTTGATGTACCAGAAAGGAGTGTCTCTCGCAATGAAGACAAATATGCAAAGGGTCCTTTCCTATTTTATTTAAAAATTAAGCTAAATTATAGATGTTAACAATCGAACCAAATTATAATGGAAGAATCGGGCCCAAAGCCATTTAAAACTTCAAAAATCAGTGTTAGCTGCTTAAATTGTACCTGATAAGCCGCTGGCAATCAACACAAATCTTTTGGTACAGGCATCCTATGTTCCCTGTGTTTTATACTAGTTAGCACCTTGCTTAACTTCTTTTGCTAATGACATAAAAGTTCCAAAGATGGCCATGGTTACTATGATAAAGCCTTCTGGTTGCTAGAGAATAGATATCTCTTCTACTCAGTGAGGGACTGTCAAGAGGTGGGGCAATTTTCTAATATCCCCAGTGAATTAAAGGCTGGTAGTAATAAGATAGATACTTCCTATTAGTCCAACTTTTAATCTGCTTTTATATTGAAAAGCAAGCTGTAAATCCATTACTAATTTAAAATGGCAACAATGATAATTAACTATAATCTTTTAACTAGTGTCCTTTAATATAATCTGAAAAATATCATACCTGTAACTTTCCTTTCTTTGAATAGTAATGTTTGTATAACATAAAATCATTTCCTAATTACTTCATGATGCAAATTACAATATAAGCAAATACAAATGGCAGAGATGGAACAAAGTGCACTATTGTCTTTCTAATATATTTTTATTTCTTTACTAAATAACATGTTGCTTTAGAAAATAGAGCCTGTGGCTGTGAGTTGCTGCTGGATCCCTGATCTCTTTCACTTTTTTTGTCTGCTAGAAAAGAATGAAGAGTTACTGCATGAAGACTTATCTTTCTCCTTTAGTAGTGATGATTCCATCTCTGAGTTCAGTCTCACAGATGTCAGCTCGGATGAACTTTTCAGTGAGACAGAAGTTGTACAACTTGCTGGTAGGCACTACGTTAATTTGAAATACTGAACTCTGGTGTTGCGGGTGGGTGGGGGGGGGAATACTAAATAGATACCTCTTTCTTTTTCCACTTCTTGAAACTTCAGGGTCTATTTCATCACACTGGGGGAGGGGTGACTATATTTTGGGAGAATAATAGGGTTAACATTCTCTTCCAAGAGATTAATACCATTTCATTAAGATGTTAAACATTCTCATTAGCAGGATTTGGAAGAATGCTTTTCCTAAATTTATTTGGATTTTGCTCTGTTCCAATCCTAATTTACTTTAAAAAAGAAGAAGGTGGGCAGTTCCCAGCTTCTGTACATCTGGTTCCACTCCTCCATGCAAGAAGCTTCCAGTACTTTGGAGCTTCACTACTCATTGTGCCATATATGTATGCCTTTAACGTCAGTTAAAAATCCTGTTTTTACAAAAATATACTTTTAACAGGTTGTTTTAAAGCTTTTTTTCAGATGCCCCACTTGCATCACTTGGGGAAAAGAAAACCCACTGAAAGTTTGTACCACCCAGAGCCCATAGGAATTAGGCAGTTAATAAATTAGGTGGTTAATACATTCAAATAAATAAAGAGTCCTCTTGAAAATGTGTTAACTTATTTAATGGTTCATAGTAATATGCTAATTACACTTCTTGTACCTTTTAGATGACAAGGTTTCTTTACCAAGTTTGAAACTGGAGAATATCCCTGGAGAGGCAATTGGTGGCATGTTGGAGAGGGCAGAAATCAGCAGTGAATTATCCACCAGTTTGCCTGAGCTGAACTTCAGTGACCTTTAAAGCATCATTTAAGAGCTGCCTCATGCTTTTTAATGAGGAAACAAATTAAAAAGGAAAAAAACATGAGTTGTTTTCAACATGCTAAAATGCTTTTGTACAGATATTGCACAAGGGAGGAGGAGGAGTGATCTTAGTCCATGTCCTGTTTGTCATATTGGTACATCAAGATTTGGTGGGAAGGTCTAGAATCGTTTCAATGACACTGTGCATCTTGTTAATAGCTTCCAGTGTCTCTTTCTAGAAATGAAACAATGGTATTAATGAACTCCAATATACATCAAATATGACATATATCTTTTTTTTCCAAAACTTAAATAGTCTGTAACCTAACACAAGCAAGAAAAATATTCTGGAAGTTAATTCATCTTAAACATTAGCAAAGCCCGTTAATTTGGTCGGTATCTGTAATCCAAGAAGGAAGGAAACATCTACTAAAGGACAGAAGAGCCTATATTATATTACATGTATGAAACCATTAATTTGCCACAGTGCACCAGCAAGTGATTAAGACAAACTTTGCTATATATGGAGGCATGTTACAGTTTTGTGCTCGTAGACAAATTTTCAGGACAGTGGGGCTCAACATGTCTTGTTTAGGAGCAGTTTGAATTATTGGATAATTCTGGGTGTGCCCATCTTGTTTTCTTTACCACTGACGTGTTACACTGTAGTCTTTGGAGTCATAAGGGAACTAATTTGTCTAAGTGACAGTGTATCCAAGGGTACTGATTTTCGATTAGTTGGGGAAGAAATCGCTGTAGCTTCTTAATTATCATGCCTTGGGTCATTTTCAGTGAATGGCAAATATTAAAATCTAAGAGTCATGCTGGTTGGGTTCTTATTCAACCTAAAATTAAGCCTATATTATTTAAGTCAATGAGGAAATACGTCAAAGTACACGTGGATTTATTTGTGATGAAGTTCTCTTTAGGTTGCATTGTGTCACTACACTTTTGAGAATAATATTGCAATAAAAGTTACTTTCTCCTTGACAACTTTATGGTTAAAATAATACACACATGCAAGACATACTTGCAACTTTTAAAGTGAAAGGTTTCCAGTTGTGGGAATTAACAGAAAAGTCATGAATGACGTTTGAAAAATAAAGCTACAGTATAAGAATATAACATATTAGGTGTTTCTAATATTACATCTCCTGTCAAATGTGTAGTCTTTGCATTTTTGTTAAAAGTCTGGATTTAATTTATGCAGTGATGCATTCTTATTGATTGGACTACCCACAGATTTAAAAAAACAACTTAAAAAATAAGGCACGTTTTCCTCCCCAGTGTTTTAGCTTGTTTTTCTCAGTATGTGGGATTCTCATTTTACTTCATGGAAGTAAAAAAGTATATTGAGCAAATACACTTTTTGAGACAACCATTATTAACTGAATTGCAACCCCAGAATTCTTAATCATAGAAGGTCCCAGACTTAGGCATCTTTATAGTGACAAATGAACTAATTAGAATAGATTAATGCAAAAGCTGCTTATCTTTTTCTGAACCATCCAGGTTTGAAGATAAGATTAAACTAATTTTGAATTGCAGCTCTTACAGTTGCATCTTTTTTCCAAGGCCTAGATTTAGTAGAGACCTGCTAAAATTGTCATGAAGTCCTCAATCTTATTCTGATTAATAGAACCCCTGAAATCCCGTTGGTATGACATATCAGCATACTGGACAAGGCTGAATCTCTCACCTATCCTGTGTTGAAAAAAAAAAAAGCCTTGAATAGGAACAACCCCAATCTCAGGGTAAAAGTAATTTCAGAAGAGGAAAAGGGGTACAGGCAAGGGAGAGGAGAAAAGGTGAGGAATTAGCAACAGGAGATTTAAACAGTGAATAGTCCAATAGTTCAGAGAGTGATGGGAGGAAGCAATGGTTGCTCCCACACTTTGCATTCGTGACTTGTTTGCTTCAGATTTGGGGAAGCATGGACAGAAGTCTAATTCAGTGAACTCTGGACAAAACAATTTATCACAATGAATGTAGCTGATTGTATTAATGCAATAAAGCTTGCATGTATTCATCAATAAACTGGACTTTGGTAGAAATATTATTTTCTGAAGTTTAGTTTTTAAACAATTAGGAGGGATGAGGAAGAGAATAACTAGTCCAAGTCCTTAGAGAACATTGATAGGATGGGAGGCACATAGGTTTCTGAAGGATCGCATGCCAAAGGGTAGGTGTCATGACAAGGTAGGCATACTTCTCAGGTTCCAATATTGTAAATGGCACTATTTAATCAAAGAGACCCAGAGTGTGCCAAATATACTGGCACATACTGGCTAAGTTGAAACTATGGGAAATTCCTGAAGTAAATTGGCCCTATGCCATGTAGGGCATTACAGGTAACAATTGCCTTGAACTGCAGTCAGAAGCAGACTGGCAACCAATGCAGCTGTGGAACAGAGATGCCATATGACATACTAAAACACGTTCATCATTGCCCATGCCGCTACGTTCTGCTCCGGATGGTTCTGAGTTATTTTAAAGGACAGCTCCATGTAGAGTGCATAGAAGTTGAGCCTTGGATTGACACAGGAATAGATGGGTGACTATCTGAAAGGACACAACTTGCGCACTAGATTGAGCTGAGTGAAGTCCCTTCCCCCGTTGCATATCCTGCAAATAGAGAAGTGCTAGCTCATACAAGAGTATGGCTGGAAGGTCCTTGAAGGTCCTTCAGGGGGCCCTAACCACTCAATCTTGGAAGGATTAAGGCAGTCATTTCCTTCCTATCTAGGCCCACACAGCCTCCAGGTACTCAGCCAAGATCTTGGCAGCAACACTTGGATGGTTTGGAATTGAGAGATATAATTGGATATTGATATATTCAAAGTCTAATTACATTTGCAGTGCTGTAAATTACTCAGAATAAATCTACTTAAGTAGGTTTTTCTTCCTCATCCTTGAATATAATTTACCTTTAAACAAACTTCTTCAATATGTTTTTAAGGCCATGAACTTTGCTGTGCAGAAAGCAAGTCATACTGTACTGATACTTTATCATAAGTACATAAACATAATGCACAGTAGGGCTACTATACAGCTAAGATGTGAAGGATCACTAAATTGTAGCAAAAATTTTATATTGTGTATCGTCTTGTTGCCATCTAGTGGCTATCTATTTTTGTAGCCTGGATCTGATAGCTATACCATAACGCATCCTGCAATGGCAAACAGATTTGGTTGCAATAATAAGAGTTCCTTTTATCTTGATTAGTGTCCCACCCTTTCTAGCTTCAAAGGTAACCACTGAAAGTGATTTCTAGTTTCTTGCCAATGAACAAAATTATGCCTGAGCCTGGAATTAATAAAAATTAACCCACAGAAGCTATCAAAGCTTTCTGTCACCTTCAAAGGGATCTATAAGGACTTGGCACATTGCCCACTAATGCTGTTAGAGTCTACTTCTTGTGAAGTGAAATCTTGAGTACCATTTTGTACTAGCCTCAGGGAAACTACAACACTAAAGGAGACAGCTGAGCTTAACAGAACAAGTAGAAAATCCTTTGCAGATTTGCCTAGGAATTCCTTGATACATTTGAGGCCCATCATCATTGAAGACCTTCTGAGAAATAGCCTAGTACAGGGACAAGAACCCTTTTTGCAACTGAAGGCTCTTTTTATTTATTTTTGGTTCTGAAGACCATAGAAAGCATGGGAGTGATGCTGAACGAAAAAAAATCTCAGCTAAAATCACTGGTCTTGTTTTCAGAAGAGAGCTGTTGGTTTTTAGAAAATTAAGCTTAATAAAAATATTTGGGAGCTAATGTCATTACATTTCTGACATAAGAATATTATATTATTTGGTGACTTCCTGTCTAATGGTTGTGGGGAAAATAGGAGGAAGGAGTGTTAGGTGTGTTCACTGTCTTTAGTTACTTATAAAATAATAAAGGGAATTAAAAAACAAAATAAGGTGATCTTGAAATGAAGTAGCAGACCCGTGATGTTATAGGCTGGTTAAGAATTGACTCTTGACGTTCTTTCATCCTGCAAAAGGTCCACTTGACATTTAGAGATTCTAGTACAGAGTTCCTAAATAAGTTATCACTCTCCGGCTTCTCTATTCTCCATATTAAGGCTTATATTTAGTATATAAACCCAGCTTGTACATGAAAACATAGCAGCTTTTGAATATGATGAATGACATGAATTGTCTAACCTTTGACAGAAGGTGAAGAGGAAGAGAAGGGAATGCATGTGGCAAATTTCAGATGTTCATGCCTTCCAAATAGCCAGGACTGTTCGAGCTTGGTAAATAGTAGCACAGAAAGCTAGATACAGCTTTCAAACAGCAGCACCAATTAGAGTTATTGCACAATATTATTGTTCCAAGCATTATCAACAATACTGGCAGGATTAAACATATACTTAGATAAAATACTTAGAATGACAAAAAACATCTTGTGTGCCATCCCTTAGTATTAAATAAAGAAAAAGCAGAGGGAAAAGGTGCTCCAGTAGCAATAGTCAAGACTATGCAGCGGGAATACTGAATACCATTAACTGGAGTAGAAGATTACTGCTTTCTAACTTTGTCTCAACTTGCTAGAGATATTTGCACGGCCCCGTACAAAAATGAATGCTGGACTAATTTTCTTAGTATAATTCAGAGGGCCCTGATTAAAAGGATGAGATCACTACTTCCTTCTGGAACACATTTTAAATCTTGATAAAAACATGAAGTGTAATTCAAAGAAAATAAGAGAGCCAACTTGATATCCCAGTCACACTTTGGTTGAGTTTCCATTCTCAAGAAACACACCATATTCTATATATTCCATATTTTTTACTTTTTGTAAAAAGAGCACCCCATACAGTGTATTTTTTCAGAATCCAACAAGCCTATCTTTGATAGGAAGCCAGCATTTGAAAAGATTGCATTTTTTTTTCTCTAACATCGCATGTATCCAGTCACAGTAAATGAAGATGTATTGAGAAAAAGGTCTTGGTTAAGCTGATTCTCAAAAATAAGAAAAAAAGACAAGCATTTTTTTAAAAGTAAAGTTATTTGACTTGCAACTCTATAGTTATTTGCAGGTCAGTATAGCAGCTCCAAAATTGCAGAGTTGCTCCCCAGCTGGAATCCTTTACAAGCTTTGTAGCCTTTTAATAGGTTCTGTTTGTTTGTTTGTTTGTTTGTCTTTCAATTGTTTAGTAGCTGTAGAGGGAAAGAGGTGTGTCTTCCATCATGTCATCCTGTAAGAAAGAGAAAAACTTAATTTTGTGCTAGCCCAGACATTAGTGAGAGAAGTCTAAGACATGCACTATACATATTCTTAGTGACTTCTGAACCATCCCGTAATGAATCTGAGCGTCTGCCATCTCAAAGAATTACCCTTTGGAACAGGCAGACTAGGCAACTAATGTTAAGGTACAGTGGCAGTGAGGCCATATCCCAGACCAGATTCTCATGCTTTTCTCATGATGAGAAAACTACTATTGTCAGCTGTTCGTCCGAGATTGAGGGGGTGAACGATAAGATATCAACTCACTCCTGTAGCTTTAGTTAGGTTTTTTATTCGTCTTCCACACCACCACAATAGGTAAGAGCGATCAAATTATGTTTAAAGTCAGCTCTGGGTTGCAACAAAACCCAGAGCTGTATTTATACTTGTTATACTTTAGATAACAATATAATTACTATAACCATCTTCACTGCCTAACATCCGTCATCCTTAAATTAAAGAAACATGGTAACTGCACCTTTCCCCTGCTCGAGGAGCCCATGTACCCTCATTTATTTCTTATCATTATTACAACATCACCCCCTTGATATCCAGCCATGAATCATTATTATTACACCACTCCTTGTCAGGAAGCCGATGTTAGTTATTTGACGAATATTCATTATAGCATCCACGTGGCAACACTAGGTAAGTGAAAGAATTTGGTCGTATCACATCCTGGCTGTCTCGGCTCCAGTCCGTTCTTTATTGGAGTCGTGACACTATTAGTTCATTAAGCTTGAAATGGGGAACTGATTTAGATAGCTGCCATGATGTCAACTTTTAGACTATTCAAATAAGGCTATTCCACTGATTTGGAAAAACTCAGCTCTAGCTACAGACATAGCAATCCCTTTTCCTTCCTATCTCCTTGGGTATTCACTAAATATGTTTGCTATTCTCAATACATAATCCTTTACCAATTATATTTGAATGCTGCTAAGGATCGGTTATCAACATTTGCCTTTCTACGTACACATTGGTATTGTGACCTTTGCTCCTCCCCTTCAAAATTGTAGAATTCCTGTTCCCATCTAGAAGAAAAACAACAAAATGGGTAAAAACCCAGCAGATGCTCACCATAGGCAAGTCCTGGAGACGTCTAAACCGTAGTCTACTACTACGTTGTCGATACCTCAAGAAACCCAGGAGAGTCAGAATCCCTACTGTCACAACAAAAATTACAACAACAGCAATCACCAGGGGATCCTTTCCTATTGGACTGACTACTGGTATACTGGGCAGACCTGAAAGCAAGAAGAAGCAGTAAAATGTAGATCATCTTTTAAAATTATGAAGGTTCATTCACCAAGTTACCTGTTTTAACAATCAAAGGAATACATTCAGCTGCATAACCCAAATCCAGCATTGCATTTTATATTATTTATACAAACTTGCAGAGCCTCTCCCAACATGGTTTTCCCCCAAAGGAATTCCTAGCCTAATTTGGAGATGTCAGAGACTGAGTAAGTGATTTTTCCCTTCTTTTTGCAGAGTATATGCTTTGTCACTGTGCTATATATTTCTTCCATAGTTTTATCCAAAATTGGGTTTAACTATTTCTCGGTTCTCACCAACCCATTCAAAATCTGTTGTTCCCTAGATCAGGGGTCCCCAACCACTGGGCCCTGGACTGGTACCGGTCTGTGGATCATTTTGTACCGGGCCGCAAAAAATGAATAATCGTGATTAAAATATATATAAAAATATGTTTTTGCTTCCGGGTGTCTTATTTTGAAAGACAAACACTTCCACCCTCGCCTAACTTCCCGTTTGACTCTTTGGCGCGTATTTATCCTACATCAGCAATGCAAGCTAGCCCTTGCAACATGAGCCAGAAACAGAGTTCACTGGAGAGTTTTTTTGGAAAGGGTAAGTTACGGGTTCATCGCTTATTTATTTACTGTTATTGGAACCTTCACGCCCCTACCCGGTCCTTGAAAAAGTGTTTCTGCGTGAAACTGGTCCCTGGTACACTGCCCTAGATGAGACAAAATTGCTAAATGTATACCTTGATTGTTTCCAACATCAAATGCAGTTGTCTTGTGTTCATGTTTAGTTGGTTGCTCTGTCTCTGCTGATAGGATTTTGTGAGGTAAGAGAGTAGAGGAGGCAACCTCAAACGTTACTGATCGAGAAGTATTGGATGTTGTTATTGTGATCACTTGTTCACCAATAGTAGTCCTTGGAGATGATGTGGAAGCAATAGCGTTCTCTTCTGTTAAAACTTTATGGTCCATGACTGGTGGAGTATTTTTTGCTGGCCCCGTGGTAATGAACGTAGATGATTTTGGCTGGGAAGCAGCTGAAGTTCCTGCAGAGAAACATTTAACTGTCAGTAAAGTAAAGGTGTGTGGGAATCCTAGCTCTACTTAATACAGAAATTAAAAAAAAATCTTACTTTGGCCAGATCTTTTCTGAATGTTTCTACAGTTCTAACATAAATCTTGGTACCGTTGTTAGCAAATCTAATCTAAATTATGTGAATAAAGTAGGTCCACAGTTAAGACTCCAGTCTTGGGAGCAGGTTCTATGAAGATAACTGGGGCACTGTGTTGCTCAGTTATCAGGAAAGAGTTTGATGCTATTGGACCTGAGAAAGCAGGTAGGCTCCTCATGACTGTGAACTCAGGCACCTCTGCATTGTTCACACACGTGTAAATTAACCTTCGTTTGTGCCCCCAGACAGCTGCAAAGTGCTGCATGCAGGTGCGCAGTGTTTGAAAAGCCTCTATTTCCCTGCTTTTTCAACCTCAGCTGTGCCGCGCAAAGCTGAGGTTGAAAAAGCAGGAAACAAAGGACAGGTAAGAGCCCGGGCGGGCGGGCAGGCGAAACAGCAGCAAACACAAACCAGTTCTGTGTCTGCTGCTCTTCAGAGCTACCGGCTCTATAGAACCGGGCAGAACCAGTAGCATCCCATCCCTGGACAAAAACCATGAACAATGTTCAATGTTTTGTTTTTACTGGCTGTGTATTATAGTTTTTATAATGATTTCATATACCCTCTGGAGCCATCCAGAATTCTGGAGCCCTGCAGAATTGGCGTAAAGATGAGTGGCTATATCAATGTTTTAAATAATAAATAATAAAATAAAATAATTGATATGTAGCTGAATGCAAGGTGCTAGTAGTGGTGAATTCTTTCTTGAGTGAGGAAGAATTTGATGTCTCATTTGATGTCACAGCACTTTTACATCCACAGACCCAGAATTTGCCAAAGAATCCATGACAGCATTACTACATAGCACACAACCAACCTAACCAAATACGCCAAGATTGAAATACCTAGAATCATGAATCTTATCAACCTCTGCCTAACTATATACAGCTAGTCAGGTAGTCCTTGACTTACAACAGCTCATTCAGTGACCATTCAAAGTTACAATGGCACTGAAAAAAATGATTTATTTATGACCATTTTTCACACTTATGATCATTGCGGCATCCCCATGGTCACATCATCAAAATTCAACAACCATGTTACTAACTTATCAACTGCAGTGATTTACTTAACAAATGTGGCAAGAAAGATCGTAAAATGGAGCAAAACTCACTTAACAAATGTCTCACTTAGCATCATAAATTTTGGGCACAATTATGGTCATAAGTCGATAACTCCCTGTACTTTCAGTTCAACTAATAAATATATCAACAAATCAAAGGAACACACACGGGATCACCACTTTCAGGAATAATAGTAGAGACCGTAATGCAATACCTGGAATCAATAGCATTCCCATATATATATACAACTCAAATATGGATTTGATATGTAGATGACAATCCTGTCACAATCAAAAAGTGTCAACTAGAGAATACACACGAAACCATTAAATAAACTTCAAAGGAATAAAATTCAGGACCCCATAGTTCAACCTTGAGTTACAAATTTTTCCCTTCTATCGGTAACATATTTTTTAGAACGCCGAGGCCACAGAAATAGTTGACCATAACGCTGCAAATGTAGGGTTAGGTTTTTTTTTAGCTCAGATGGTGTTCTCTTTCTTTTTTTCCATTTTTGGAAAATACAGAGTACCTAATTGTAATCTAATATAATGTTTTTACAGGTTGTGATTGTGAAGATGAATTAGTTGAATCACCCTGGCCATATTTATTAAACTACCTACCATTCAGGGGTTGGATGCTACCGGTTCTGCCCAGTTCTATGGAGCCGGTAGCTCTGAAGAGCAGCAGACACAGATCCGGTTCTGTGATTGCTGCTGTTTCGCCCGCCCACCCACCTGGCTCTTACCTGTTCTTTATTTCCTGCTTTTTCAGCCTCAGTTGCTTTGCACAGCACAGCTGAGGTTGAAAAAGCAGGAAAAAAGAGCTTTTCAAATGCTGCACACCTGCACGCAGCACTTTTCAGCTGTCCGGGTGGCACAGCTTAAGGTTTTTTTACATGCGCATGCAGCAAAACATAGTCACCAAACCAGTAGTAACACCGGTTGAATCCCATCCCTGCTACCATGATAAATTATTGATCATTGCCCAGTCTTACCTTGGGTCTCCTTTGATTGCAAAATGTCTGTAGCCTTAGTGCTGGCAGTCAGCAAGGATGTGGTACTGATGTATCTTCTGTCATCATCCAGGCCAAACGTATTAGATTCCGGTAAGTTTGTAGTTGGAGTAAGAAATAAAGAAGGATCAGTGCTACTATTAGAGGCATTATTTGCAGTCTGAGTCTGTATCCTTGCTGTGGTATTCAAATATCCAGGTGTAGTAGTGGTCAGATAATCCGGTTGACCAATGCTGCTGACACTAACTTGTAGGGTACTTGTGATAGCATCTCCCTACTAGTGGCAGTGGCTTGGAAGCTTCTAGCCTCAGTGTGAGGAAGCGTGAACGGAGAAACTGCGCTGGATGAAGCAGATGATCCATTCTTCCCATCTCCTGGGTACAGGAAAAACAAACAGGAAAACACAATTTGGCAGCATCCTTACAATGTATGTCTTTCCCTAGAAGATCAGCTAGAGAAATAAGTAGAAAAGAGAAGAAACAGATCCATATCCAAAACAATTGCTGTGAAAGGGACAGCGAATTGGGGAGTGAGTTCTTTTCTAACCGAATTATTTTCAGAAGTTACTACAGCTGACATGTTTTGTACAACTGAAAATCGCCTTGCTCTAATAGAGGAAGCTTAATAAAGTAATTGGGTAAGATTGTGTAGAGATCAAACTGTATGTGATCATCACTGTCATTTTCATGGATAGAATTCAAGGGGTATCAACAGAATTACTGCATCATGAATCAACTAGAATAATATTTTCCCTGAGCTATGCTTGCAGTTTTGCAGATTTAACTATGTTTTGGGCTGTTCTGATTTCCCTAGAAAAACTGAAAATAAAAGAGACCTTTGTCATGTAAAATGTTGCTTGGGGGAAGGGTGGACACCACTTTCAGATTTTTGGAGCATCCGATCCAGATTTCGCAAAACAGACTATCATTGCTCTGAAAGACATAAACTAGACTTTGATTTGAGAGTGGAAAAAGGGAATTACATGCAACTCGTATTAATACAAGTAGTAGTTGGCACCAGGTCAGTTTTGCCTGGGCTTAGAAACTAGGCAGGACTGGACTTGATTAGTAGTTAGATGAGAGCACTAGGGAATGCCAATTTTTTTTATTAGGCAGACAGAAAACAATACACACACAAAACCTGGGTGTGCCTATTTCATTCCAGATTAGAACATGCAGGATTTTAGATTAAGTACCATATTCATTCAGGTTTTCTCTCTGGCTTGAAAATAATATTTTGTGTTGCTCTTTGCCCACCTTATTGACAAACTTGGGATCGGAACAATATTATGATCCTGAACATGAAAACTGGGACATAGCAGTCTTATAGGTATTAGATAAATTAATAGTAATAATGAACCATTCACAGCAGCAGCATCCTAGAGATCACACACAGTGAACTTGTTTCTTAAAATTCCTACATTTACATCCTCAAAAAGTTCTTAATCCTGTGTTCATTTGAAGAAATCTTTCTTTCAGTTAAATACATCATCTTCTATCTTCAGAAAAAGGTTCCTAAAAATTTCCAGATAATAAATGCTCTTTACTGATTCACTTATTAGCATTCTTTATAAATCTTTCGGAGAAAATATGACAATGAATTAAACCTTAATTTGGTATCATTGTAACTTTTAATATCCAACAAAGTTTTTGACTATAATATTTTTAGGAAAATGAGATACCTCTCTGAAGAATCTTTATCTGAGACAGCAGATGACAGGATAAAATCCTCCATCTTCTCCTTCCCAAATGTAAATTGGGAAGTTCACATTTCATAGTCAAATGAATTTGAAATCATACATATGCAATATGAAGGTAAACACACTTGACTTTCTTGCATGACTGTTATAAAGATTACTGCAATTAAAATCTGAAAGTGCCATAAACATGAAATTGCTAACGGATACTTCAGAATTTCCACAGAATCTTTATACTGGGAGGAAACGCACAGCACCTGCCCTTGGCTTAGACATCAATATTTTCTCCTAAAACTGAAAATATAATTCTTCTCTTTCATTGCACTCTACAACCAGCAAAACGAACATTAACATCTAAACATGTTTACATTTTTAAAATTACAATGAAGATGTATCACTTGAAATTTAATTTAAAACATCAGCTTTTGCTGAGCGTGTTTTCAAGAGAAATTACATTCATATATTTATGGTGCTACTGCCTTTTCACTTTTTCCCCTTTTCCCTAATGCAAAGAAAAATCAAAATGCTTAATCTATGATGATTAATTTACCTTTGCTACAATCTTGAACTTCTTCAAAAGAAAATCCAACTATGCCCAATGTAATTTACTTCTGGGGACAAATCTAGGGCACTTAATAAATTAATAAATCTAGGGCACTTGTGTCTTAGTGTGGGGGAAGATACACATTAATTTTGTGGTTATTGTTGAAACCTCAACTTTGGGCATTTTGACATTCTGCATAATCATTAAATTGATAGAAGCTGTACAACTCTGATTTATACCGTGTCATTCTTAAATAAAGAATCTGGCAAGATAGCAGAAGTATAGTCATATGTAACTATTTTAACCTTAATCAAGAAACATTTGTGATGAAGATACATAATTGCAAATGAAAATAATCTTTTCATTAATATTTATATCTATATTAGCTAAAATGTTCAAATTGGTAATTATGTTATTAATTCTTATGTATCTCACTATAAGTAGTGAACATAAAAGGAAATACTGTTCCACCCAAATCTAAAATCTCAGTTTACAAATTATTTATATAAAGCAACCAAAATAATAAAGTCACCCAAAATATCTCTACATTTACTCTATTGACAAATATGAATTAAAATATCAGTTAAGTAACTCTTAATCAGTTAAATAAAAATGCACTCATCTATTTGCATATAATTTAAGGTATAATGTTTGTAACCTTACCTTAAAATGGCTAGGGTGGGCATGTCAGTCTGGCATTTGTGAAATGAGACCTTGAACATTTGCATAAAGTTCTAAGCTTACCAAACATACAAGAATTAAAGTATTGAAGTGGCATACAAATCAGAGTAAATAAATCCATGAAACTGAATTGTTTTTAAAAACATCCTCTATATATCTACAGGGATAGAGATGCTAATTTAATTGATACTGTCAAAGTATGTATGAAGTACAACACTGTATTTTGGGATGCAGCCAGTCTGGCTCTAACAAAATTATTTTGATGTGTTCTCAAAATCTCTATCTTCTATAGATTTCCCTCATGTTATGGACTCAGATATTAAATAAACATATTACTCTGTTACCTAGTTAATATAGGACATATAAATACCATTATAAAAATGCTATGGTCTTCTAAATGGCCTGAAACAATGATAAAAAACTGCTTTATAAGTAACAGTGCCAGGAGCCATAGAATTATGAGTAGATAAGAGAGGGAACAGTTCATTTGTCTTCACCCATGTGGTCCTTTTGCTTTTCAAATCAGTGCTAGGAAGCTTGGATTTAAAGAAGCTCTGAAGTGATTGTCACTTTGAACCCCAAAAGAAAGGCCCTTAGAAGCCTGAATTCCCACAACATGCTTAACTTGTTTACTGGGTTCTCCTTAAACATACTTATAAGCCAATCAAACAGGTTAAATTTACATAACATGCTAATACATATACATATGCACAAAATCAAAGTTTGTGAGTTCTGAGGCTAGGTATGTAACTGGTAAGTACAACTGCTGGATTTATAATTGACCCAGATAGGTGCATTGTACAAATACACCTCTTTGGGCAGAAGTTTCACCTTCCCATATTCCATCTTATTAAGATGTCCTGGACCCCCCAAATCTTCAATCTGCAATCAGGAAATGCTTTGAAGAAAATATTCTAACTCTGCAGCAAATGCACCGAAGAAAGAAAATTGTGGCTTCCTAGGTAGCAGACGTAAAGAAAGCTAGCAAGCAAAAAAAAAAAAAAAAAGCGAGTGATGAGATTCTGCTAAGTAGTGTAGATAAACATATAACCTGAGTGGGGAAGAAAGAAAGCCAGGTTTTGAACCAGAGATCCCACCCAAACTGTTCTGAACCTGGCAGTCTACTTCTTAAATATAGGAATAGACAGCATTTCTGGGTGTATTTCAGAGTGTGTTTCCCAAACTACTGTTCTGATCAAGCCTTATTTGAGTTCCCAAATGCTGTGGTGGTGGACGTGGCAGCTTCAGCTCTATCACCACTCACTTGGTAAACAACAAGCCCAACCAGTGGTGAAGACCTGCATCAAACCTGGGAGCTTCAGCCCTGGGGACAAGAACTGGCTGCCAGTCCTAAGGAAGGACACCCCACAGCCCATCACACTGTGAACTAAGGGAAGCCTGAACTTCTAGCTGGCCAATGAATGAGCTCCTCCAGGAAATTTAGGCTGAAAGCGAAACAGAGAGAAAGGCTCAACGCAATGCCTTCTTAGACAGCAGAAACTTTGGCGCGTCCAACCCAAACTGGACGGGCAGAGTCGCCAGGGGGAGGTCTGCCAGGGACTTTTGCTTTTGCAATGGCTTCTCGGGTTCCTCAGGAGTCTGGGATACTTCCAACCGCGCCTGCTTGCACCCGAGACCCGACCCTTTGAGAAGGGATGGAGCGAGCGACGCACGTACCTGGCAGAGACAGGAGGCTTCCAGCGAGGAAGCAACAAACGGCCGTGAGGTTGTATAGGGAGCGACGAATTCCCACCATGGTGGGCCGGCCCTAGCGGCGATCGGTCGGGGCAAGGGAAGGAAAAAAAGAGAGAACCGGCGCCCCCGGCAGCGTCTCTAAAGATCTGGTCCTGGAGGGTGAGTCACTGCCACGTGGTTCATTCACAAACACAAGGAAGGGACTAGTCGGGGCGTGTTGCGGCCTCCCCAACTCCTGACAAAACAGCCCGGGTTCTTCAGTTGTCCCGCATCGTTCGCAGGGCCCCCTGCGAAAACAAAAATCTACCCCACTGACTGGGGGCCGCCCCCTCTCCCAGCTGAAACTCCGAAGCCGATGCTTTCTCCGCAATTGACCAGAGTTTTTCTAGAAGAGCAACAAGAGGAGCCGCCGCGAAGCGTTTGCCTGGTTGGTAGCCCAACACTCCGTCCCACTGACAAGAGTCTGGGAACAAACCGGCGGCGCTTGCGGGAACAGCTCCGCCCCTTCACCGTCGGAGCCGGGGGGTCAAAGCAGACCATCGTTTCCTCCGCGATAGGGACGGAATGAGCTTTGAGAATCTGTTCAACGTTCATCCGTGCTGGCTGAACAAGTCTGGTTGCCCTGCCTGGAGAGAGAATCCACGAAGGAGAATCCAGAAGTAAAGTCCGCAGATCTGAAAAAAAAAGTCTCAGATTATATGTTTACCTTTTCTGAGCTGACACGCCGAAAACCAATATAATGCTTCATTAAAAATAGCACCTAACAAGTTTACTCAACTAGGTGGCAGCACATAGCTCATCCTGAGAAAAAAAACCAAACATTGTCAGAACTTTAATGAATACATTTGTGGCTGAAAGGCTCACTAACTGGCTAAAACTAATCCATTTGTCATAGAAAATGTAATTTATTTAACCCATTTAATCTCTGGGTAATTATTAAAATCAAGCATTCCTTTGCATTGAAATATAATTATATGTATAATGAAGGGCAGGATTAATTACTACTAATTAATAGAATTGCCAAAGGCAAATAAACTTGACTGTAAGGCAAATTGCATTCTGAATACAGAAACCTGACTTTTTGGAAAAATATGCATTTTGGCTATTCTGCTATACCAGATTACAGATTAGTTTACAATAATTATTACATCAAAAGCATAGGCCAATATGAGCCACGATGAATCATCATGTGCCATGACATCACACACAATGCTGCAAATTGTATAATTTGTACAGGTACCAAACCTCATAGTATCCTAAGAATTACAACTACTCTTAATATTAGCACAAACTATATTTGAACTAAAACTTTATCCTATGTCAATACTTATATTGGCAGTGTATTAAAAAAAACACCCAGTCTTGCAGTAGTGGTAAATATATTAAAGGAAATATTGACCTAGGGTTTACTGTGGCTAAGTGGCTGACAGGTTATGTCATGCAGACTAGATTAAACCCAATTAGATGGATTAGTTTTTATGCTGTTTGTTATGCAGAGCCAGTCAATTGGCCAAATGCAGTAAACCATAGTTTAATGTTGTGTGAATAAACCTACTGAATAATTTAGCCAACCAGATTTTACTTACCTAGTATATTTTGTCAAAGTAATCACTTTTAAAGAAACAGTATTGGCTATCTTAAACAGACTTAGGAGCTCTCAAAATATTACTGGATATTGTTGTAAATAAAGCTGAACTGAGGGGACCATTTCTATCCTGCTGTTATTTATCTGTTCAGTTTGTACAACCTTCCCACTAAACATGCAACTCTGAGCAGAGTTGCAACTCTGAACTCTAAAATCCAGCTAAAACAACAAAGCCACTAGCAAAAATCAAAATCCAATGAGGCATTTGATTTTTTTTTCTTTTTATGATAATTTAATCCTTTTATTCAGGGTGGAGTTGCGGCGACTGAATTGAATTGTTTATCAAATGAGGCATTTGATATAACTATATGAATCACTATATAAATCAACCCCCAAAAAGTGAGATCATCTAACTTCTTGGCACTAAATCTGAAGAGAAAAAAACAAGACAAGCAGGATGAGAGCCATCTTGGATCTCGGAAATAATTCTACAAGGGAGGCACAGTCAGAAGATACATTTCCTGGATCCCATCAACCCACTTCACAGGATTGTTGTTATGGGGAAAACAGGAGGAAGACGGAGTATTAGTTAAGTTTGCTACCTTGAGTTATTTATATAAATAACAAAGATGGTATAAAATGCATTTAAAAATAAATAAAAAATGATATTTTTAATAGAAGGACATGTCCATCCTGTCAGATTTTATGGATTGGGCAGAAATACCTGCAGATAGGCTGTTTTGCAAATAATCTGGCTCTGTGCCTGAAGGGCTCTCTAAATACAACCAGCATCTTGTATTGAAGAAAATTACTTGGAGCTAATGCAGCTCACAAAAAAAAATGTTATATGCTCATATTACAGTGTGCCCATAATTTGTGCTGCTGCATTATGGAGGCAGATGCAGCTTCTGAGTGGTCTACAAAGGTTACTTGTAGAGCTCATTGTAGTAATCAGATAGGAGGTAACCAAGGTATGAGTGAACATGAGCAGAACCTCCCATCCAGGAATGAATTCAGTTGGTGCACAATATGGATTTGTATAGGAAGTCACTTAGTGATGGCTGCCATCTACTCTTTAAGAAGGAGCCAAGCATTCTAGAAGAAACCCCAAATTACATACCAGTTTTGTTTGGAAAAGCCCAACCTAGTTCATTACTGGAAAATAACCAGATCTAGGGCAGGCCTTAAAATTATAGCCATTCAGGTTGTGGTGACTTGGACTGGAAGAAAGAGACTTAGGCTCCACCCTAGCAAGATCCACAGATGGAAATATCCTTCTGGGTTCAGTTCCAAGTGGAGAAAAAGACACTGGAAACATGGGGGCTGTTTGGAAGGTTTAACGGTGGACAGGACCACATGGCCTGGAGCTCCTGAGTGAAAAGAAAGGATGATCACATGCTTCAAGGTGAAAGAAGAGATCAAGAAAGGACTGATATGCTGAGAGAGCCTGGGTTTTATAACCTTTGTTGGGATTTGAATTGGAGCTTGTATTCTGATTGGTTGTCAGACTCCCATGGGGCCATGCAGGGCAATTCTGTAGGCTGTCCTGAGTTCCAGGCTTGACTGAGCCTTGATGATGCATTGAAAAGGGCTTTTGGACAATTGCTATAGTTTTACCTGGAGATCTTTGTTATGTAAAGTATTCTGGCCTTAATGGCCCACCCATTAACAAAGGTGGGGGTGAGCTTCTGCTTCTGAGATGAGTTTCTGCTTCTGAGTTTCTACTCTTTTTTAGAGGAAATATTCTGCCTTTTTAATATTTCCCAGGAGATTTCATTTTTCTAGGAGAGGGGTGGGTGCTAACTTCCTACACTATCAAAGCAGAAAAATAGTTATATTTTGGTGTTCTTAGTACTAGAAGGTACCGTAATCCTTAAAAGACTCCTATCGGTGTGCATGTTTAATTGGATTTGATCTTCATCTTTTCCTTGTAACATTCTAAGATCTCTTCTGCCCTCTTCTGTCATTTGATCTCCCAGAGTTTCTTTGAAAACCACAGGCCTCCTTGGAACTCATGAACGCATAGGTAGTAATCTGAGTGATGGCTACTATCATTCTGAAAAGGAATTGCTCTGCCAGCATTCCCCAGTTAACACAAACTGCTTTGAGAGACAGAGATTTTTCAGACCTAACGTTAATTGTCAATCCTTATTTCAGTCTTGTCTCATATTTTCATTCTTTCTCACCAGCTTTGTTTTTGCCTTTTATCCATTTCCATTTAAAATACTTTTTTCTATTTTAATTTCTAAAGAAGAACTGTAACACAAAATGTTAGGGATTTTAATTTTACGTATCTAGAACTTTTGAAATTGTTCACTAGTTTGAACACAAGATGTCACTCACATGTTAACTTTTATTGAATCACAGACTGATACATATACCTATAAATGTTAATCTAAGCTGTTTCCTGGGCAAAAGTTGCAGACACACACCCAATTGCTATCCTGGACAAATTTTACACTTTAATTAGAATATATTAATTTTCCCTGAACAACATAAAAAGATTGGAAACTACTGCTCAATACTATTTCTGCCAAGTATTTTACTACACAACAAACATTTTGAGGAATGCTTTTGGGTTTTAAGGGGGCCTTAGAGAATTCAGAACTGTGTTTTCCAGTTGTCTCTGTAAATAAGCAATGATTTTAGACCTTCCAGTGTCATTTGTTTTCTATATTCCAAATAGGGAAAATTCATTCTACAAGAGCATTTATGCCAAGCTTCTACTTGGAAAATTATACCAGGCCATAAAAATGGACATATTTCCAATATCTATGATGGTTTTGGGCCAAGTGCTCATGTGCTGGCTTTTTTTCTTCTTCCATTTGGCTTTTTCTCTAGAAATATTTATTTGCACATATCATTATCAAATAATTCTGTTTCATTGATGTTATAGTTACAAAGCAGAAACAGCTCAATTTAGTAGGTTTAAATTTAACTAGTATTTGGATAGGAGACTCTAGGGAATACCAGGGTTATTCTGTGGATCAAAAATATATCCCACAAGACAGTGGTAAATCACTTTTGTACTATGGCCAGAAAAACAACATGGTGTGTGTGTATTTAAATAACTCATCAGCAGGAATTGTTCTACCTGTTTCCAAATGGGATCTGGTCCTTCAGGGCCCATATGAATGACTGCAGCTCATTGAAAAGTGCTCTCCCCACCTTTTTTTTTTAAATTAAGCAACATGTACATATTTCTGGAACTGGTTTTCTTTTCAAGAAAAGCCTTGACCTGCAGCTACATGAAACACATTCATCTCTTCTTTTAAACAACTTTTCTTTTCAGGTCTCTCCATTTCATGACAATGTCTATCATGCTGGTATTTTGTTTTCTATACAGTAACCAGTATTGTGTTGTTGAACAGAGAACTGATTGTACAGAACCAGAGCCAGATTTCACCAAGAGCCATCAGAACATAAGTTTTGAGAGCTGAAAGGATTTTGCTTGTGCTGAGAAACTGCAATATTCCAATCAATAAAATCACACGATTTCTTCCAATGGGTAGTTCTAATGGCACAAATATGGAAGTACTATACACTTAGACTTTGGTACAAGGGCTCAGTGCCAAGAGGTACTTTTTTAAGCAATAACTGTACTGCATTTTGGGCAATATAGGCTGGCGACCCTCTCCAATTAAAGGGTTTTCAAGGATTACTTCTTTCAGTCTGAAAAAAAAATGTTCCCCCCACCTTTTAGTTTATTATCAAAATTGGCAATTTTCTCACAAAATAATAAGCTTTACATTCCATTCTCAAGGCTGGAGAAACTAACTAAAAATCCAGTTTTATTTTAAATTACTTTGAACACACACATATTCATAAAATGAGTAGATGTATAAAATGTTTTCTGAAAAAAACAGACATGGGATGGTGATGTAAATGAAAGCAATTCAGGAAATAAAGCATTAATCTGGGAGAGTAATTATCAGGAGAGCAATAGCTCCTGCAGAGGCTGGAACAGTCAGAGGAATGGATACACCCACCCTTTTCATTATGCCACCTCAAATAGAAGAGTCCTGGAAGTAGTCAAGGGGGTATAAATGGTGAAACAAGCTCCATACCTTTTACACATATGCTGTGATATTGTACACACTTATAAACTGAGCTTGCCTTGTGATGTTTAGTTATTTTGACAAAGCATCAGACCCTTTGTTTAAATATATGATTCAATATGGAAATCTTGAGGAATACTACTACAATGAATAATTTTTCATGAGCAAACTGCCATTGGATGAATGAAAGCTCCATGGATGAAATGAATCGTGCTCCTTAAATGCCCCAGTACAAAAGGCACCCACAGTTTAAAGACACTGAGGAAGGCAGATCATATGATTAAGGGCATTTCTCCAATAACAAAGGTTTTAGTAAAAAGGAAGTTGTCCTGTGGCAATTTTGCTTTATGTTCATGTTTATGTTCATGGGACACAGAGGACTTTCATGAATTATATCATTTCCAAAAACCATTAGTAATTGTTAGTGCGCGCGTGTGCAACACTGTAGCCTGTTGCAAAATCTGTTCGCCTACCAAAAGACTCCGTGCAGCAACTTTAGGAAGTATTTGCCTTGGGCAGCAAACAATTCACTCTGCCTCGGTTGACAGCTGAATTCTTCCCTCCTTGTGCAAACAATGTAGAACGCTTTCATTTCTCGCTTTCAATGGCAAACTTATTCTTAATGGCTTGACATTCCGCAGTATTCCCCATCCGCCTTCAATCGGTGCCTAACCACACCAGCTCTCTCTTCGTCCCGCCCTTTCGCTTGCGCTCGCTCCGAACTGTGGTTGCGCTGAAGTCAAACTGAGCTGCCACTCAAGCTCTCCCCCACCCCCTCCCGTTCTCTTAACCAAAGAGGAGACACAGACTGCGGCTCTCGCTCTCTCTCTCCCTCTCTCTCTCTCTGTGTGTGTGTGTGTGTGTGTGTGTGTTGGGGTGTGTGTTTTGTGTTTTTTTGTGTTTTTGTGCTTTGTGTGTGTGTGTGTGTGTGTGTGTGTATCTTCAATTCGATTAGCTACCTTCGCTGCCTATCCAACAAGAAGCTCTCTCTCGATTGGTGGACATCCGCAGGCAGGTCCCGCCCTTTTTCGCCCTGCGGTGGCCTCCAGCCAGCTCTGGCGATTTACTTTGGGCTGAAGGGTCCGGGGAACTCAGCTGGGCGCGCGCAAGTCCTTTCTTTTCTCTGTGCTGCGAACTAGGTGGGGGGCCGGAGTGCGGGATCGGGGGGGGAAGGGCCCTCGGCCGCTGCGGCCCAGGTTTGTGTAACTGGTTCTTGTGGAAAGCGACCAGTTGCTCCCTTCCGTGTCCCATTACCCTGCCTGGGGTATCCACCGCGGAGCATTAGACCGTTTACCCCGGTTGTGTCGCGCTTCCACTGTCCTCCTGGAAGGCCTGGGAATATGTGCAGTCCTTTGGAGTGCGGGACACGCCGCCCCTCGTTCTCCTCTTCGAGGCAGGTAAAGGCAGCAGACCGATATGGCGAATCGTAATGCCTTATTGTCGAGGCGGAGTGGCGGGGGGGGGGAGAGCGGGGGTCTTTCCCAAGGTGTGCAGCGAAAGGGAAAGGAAGCGGGGCTGGGTGGGTTCTTCTGAGCCTAGCAGGAGCAAGTGAGTGTGAGTGTGTGTTTGTGTATGTGGGGGCGCGCGCGCGCGCCTCCCTAAGTTTTGCACGCCGACGTTACAGAGGCGTGAGGATCCGGGTGACTTCCTGGAGGTCAATACCCGAAGAATTAAGACTTAGATTTACCTACAGTTTCTAGAGATAACGTATGCCAGTGCTCTGAAGGGAACATGCATGTTGGTAGTACGCTGTACTTTTAGCAGAACTTTGTGTAACTTGTCATCGGCCCTTAATGTTGTGCCCTAAAAAGTGATACCAGGCAACTGCCCAGTCAAAGATGGAGTAGCTGACACCTGGATGGAAGCTGTTGGGGACAAGCAAAAGAATAACTTCCTTGTCTTTACCTCTCTCTCTCTTTTTTTTTTTTCACTTGTATCTGTTGCACACAGTAATATTTTGCTTGGCTACCTTCTCATTTAGGAACCACTAAATCTTACTGTGCGTTATGAAATAGAGCCTGTTTCAGTGGGTGTTTTGAAATTATAGAGTGGATACTATTAAGTGTCACTGAGTCTTTTAAGATTTGTGGCTTCAGCTTAGGGTTTTTCATTCAATATAGATAGACATGTCCTGAATGGAAAAGCTGAATGTTAATTGGAAGTTTTCTTTTGTCCCCTTTATGTTGCACAGGGATTTATTTGTGCATCTATTTTGATGTCCTTTAAATTACTGCAGTCTGCTGCTTCTATAATGTTCTCTGAATACAGCAGGTTTTTTGTGTATATAATTGGTGGAATTATCTCTTGTATATTAAAAATCTGCCTTTCACAGGAATACAAGCATGTTTTTGGGAGGGAAGCAGCTTTCATGCCTGTTGGATGCTTTTCAGTAATGTTAGACAACAGGTGCCATTATTTTTAGAGAAGGCTATATAGACTGATAAATGTGAATTTGTGATAATCTGATTTCAGATATGTCTGATCTACTTTTTATAAATAACCTCACAAACTATTGCTATCTTTAAATTGATAAGATCAAATATTTGGATTAGTTTCATATTTGAAACTTAACTGATCAGTACTCTAAAATATTTTCCCAACCTGATGCTCTTTTCAATTCTTGACCTCAAAGCTTTTTTCAGCTTCATTATGATACAGAATTCTAATCCCCATTTAGCACCAAAACTGCATTTTCCCCATGTTGAAAAGAATGTATAGTGTTGACAGGTAGAAAAAAAAGATACAACATATTCCAATTTACTGTGCTAAGTGTGAAAATGTTCCCAATTTACAAAAGAAAATGGCATGAATATTTCTAGAAAAGTATATGGATTGCTAAGACTTTTAGTGTATTACATTTTATAAATTACAGTAAAGGTATTAAAATGGTGCTGACATAAGAAAAGGAATGTGGTATGCATTAATGATGCCATAGACTTTGAACGCTATCATGAAAAGTACAGTATGGTTTTTACAAATTAACTAGTAGTCATTAAGGCATTAGTCTAGAAATGGGGAGATGCTGAGGTGTAGTTTTCTTTGTGTACAAAGGCAAAACCTTGGGGTAGTAACTCTGTGTGCTAGGAAGCTGGCATTGGCCATTTCCAAAAATATCACTTCCAAAGAAAAAACTTGCTAAGAAAAACTGCAGGGACTTATTTAGTTGCCAGGAACAGAAACAGGTTCAAATGCACCTCCCCCAAATAAAATAAAAACAAAAAAATTTTATATGTTTTATTGAAGATTAAAAAAGATAAATATGAAAAATTAAAATTAAAAAATGAATCACTAAATTCATTTTATAATTTTCTTGAATATTATAATTAGTTGTAAAAAATTGAAAGTATTACATCACTCTACCAAACTAAAATATAGTTTTCTAGTGTTGCAACATTTTGCTGTGTAAACCTTATTTTTTTATAAGGGAAGTCCTCCATTTTTATGAAGATCAAGCTAGTAGTGAGAGAAGTTAGATTAAAACAGGTATCAGAGAAGATCAAATTGGTTTAATTTATCCCTTAACCGTAGTCAAGAATTCCAGGAAGTGTAGAAAATCACTTACTTATATTTGCTATGAAGTGGTAAATGATACTGCATCAGGTCCACATGTGCTGAATCTTCAACTAAGTATTATAGACACTACCTTCTCTTCTTCTATTTAGACCATATGGTCTATCCCTTTTCTTCAAGTATGATGTCAAAACTGATGCTAGCCAGGAAGTCCACAGTGGGGTGAGTCAGGGATTCATCTGCAATAAAGAAATTCCCATCTGAAGCAATTGGAGATTTTTCTACCAATGTATTTTGTTGCAAAAAAAAGAGGAGACATTGAGAAGTACACTAATTATTTACAGCTGACCTCTGGGTAGAGTTCTTTAAAACAGCTAAAGGTTGGTAGTTGCTGAAATGGTCATTTCTTCAGTTCTTAGCTTTGAATTCTAGTTCTCCTGGCCTTGCCTTACTTACCTGAACTTTTACACTTCAGTCATCTAAATTGGATTTCAGACTTTGTTTCCAAATTACATCATCATGCTTTGATCTGGCTATCTCTGTAACTATTTCTTGGGCTAATTAACTCCAATCGGATACCCTTTATGCTTTTGATGACTTGGTAATCTCATTGAATTGAACAGAGTCGTATTTGAACAGGCTGATCAAACAACAGTATAATTGTTTTGCTGATTATATTTTGGTATACTATCCTTCCAGAGACTTTAGGAAGTGATAGTTCTTCTTTCTAATAACTTTGTGATAAATGAGGGCCCATAACCTATTCAGCACATTGCTATCAGAATGGGGAAATAATTTCACATCTAACAATTCACATCCAATTTCTTATCTAATCTAGTGACAACTATGTTAATGGAAAACAATTTTAAATCAATATGAATACAGGCTACTGATCATTTTGAATACTATCAACAAGATATTGCTGTAAATTCAATTTGATGATAACCCTTCAATTCAGATGTACAGGTAATGCTTGACATACAACCACAATTGAGCCCAAAATTTATGTTGCTAAGTGAGAAATTGGTTAAGTGAGTTTTGCCCCATTTTACAATTTTTCTTCCCACATTTGTTAAGTGAATCACTGCAGTTGTTAAATTAGTAACATGGTTGTTAAGTGAATCTGACTTTGCTTGTCTGAAGGTTGCAAAATGTAATCACATGACCCAAATGTAAATCATGTGACCAACTGTCATAAATGTGGAAAATGGTCATAAGTCACTTTTTTCAGTGCTGTTGTAACTCTGAACAGTCACTAAGCAAATTGGTATAAGTTGAGGACTATTTGTATTGAGGCTTTAGCTCCCAGCCAGCATAAGCAACTCTGAGAAAGTTGTCCCTGCATCTTTGGAATATCCTCACTAGTGTTGGTATACGTACTGTATGATTCAAGTGCCATTCTATTCTAGTAGTATAAGAAAAAGGACAAATTTTGTTTCTTTAAAGAAACAAACCTCTAAGAAGAAAGGACTACTTTGTTAGTGCAAAGCCATAGAGAAATACTAGCAACTACATTCCTATCACATGGTTCTAGAAGTTTATAGTAGTTAAAACCATATTTCTGGCAGTCTTGCAAGAATGAATGAATTGCTATATATGTGTGTATGTATGCACTAGTAAACTGTTCTTATTTAAAATACTTTGGCTGGGGGAAAACGCATATCTGAACTCCATCTAAAGAGGGAATTCCTGGGCAAGTTATTATGTTCTGGCTTTTCTTTGGTAAACTGTGATGAAATATTTGTATCATGAAATTGTTTATAATGAATTTCCACTAAGCTACTGTGTGTAGATAGTTGATAGTCAATTAACAGGACAATTCAGATGGAAAATTAGGCTGATCTAATATATTGTGGAATAAAATCAATCACTATTTTTAATTGTTGAATTAAGTCTTTGGAGTTCTAGTGCTTGACAGTCTTTACATTTACAAATGTTTAGCAAAGACTTTAACATATTGACAAATGCTAGTTGTGGATGAAATTATATCTCCACTAGTCACAATAGTTTATTAAATCATGTACAAAGTAAATATGTATTGTTATCTAAAATGGAAAAAATAATTTGTGGAACCTCCTCCTCTGGTCTCCTGGACTCACTTAGTTTTTGATTAAATGTCTTGAATAAGCATTTTTTCTTTTTTTTTTTCATCTCAATTTATCCTATGTAAATTACACACATTCTTTTTTTTAATAAGAAAAGCTAAGAAAATGATACATTAATGGGGTTTTTTTTTTTCATTTTTAGTATTCATCCAGAGGAAAGAAACAGAGATCGACCACTTAAGATGTGAAAAGTGCTCTTCTAAAGGATTGTTTTTACAAAATGGATCGGAGTAAGCGAAATTCAATAGCAGGATTCCCACCACGTTTAGAGCGCATTGAAGATTTTGATGGAGGTGGCGGAAGTGATGGGACCATGGGCAGAGTTTGGACTTCTTCATATAAAGCCTTGATAAGTGCCTTTTCAAGACTTACAAGACTTGATGACTTCTCTTGTGAGAAAATAGGATCTGGTTTCTTCTCTGAAGTATTCAAGGTGAGTAATAACATTTCCATATCTTCTCTTTAATACAGTAATTGGAACAAAACATAATGAATACTCTGTTCTATATAATATACAGGGTTACTGCATTTGACTGCAGAAATACAAATGACCATTAATGATGACAAACCTTTTTCTGCCATGTGATTTTTTTGGTTTTTGCAGCCTACAGTAGTCTCTCCTTGAAAAGTTTTGAATATGAAAAATTCATTGTGTGTCAAAGATTCTAAATGAGACTATATAAAAACTTTGTTGAATAATTTATCCACAATATTTTTAGAAACATATACGGTACATTTTATTTACCTGTTTAACCTTCCTTTTTCCAAATAGAACCAGTGATTTGAATAAAAACATAAAACAGCAAACATATAAATATACAGAACAAAAATGAAATGTTAAAATGTAAATGGAGAATACAGAAAATTTGTATTTTAAAAAGCCATAAAGGAGTTTTTAAATGCATTTTGAAGGAAATCTAATATAGCATTCAGGTAGGCTTCCTTCAAGATAGAATTCCACCTGTAAAAAATTATCAAAATAATTGCTCATCAGTTCCTCCCCACTGTAAGGTTTGCTTTGGATTGTGACTGCTGATGAGGTTCAGACTTATAGTTACCTCTGCTTCACTATAGAAAACAAAGTAATAGACAGTGGTATCCAATACCCGCAGTTATTTTCTTAATACATCCTCTATTTACCTGAAAACTAGAAAAAGTGGAGATACACAATCAATACTCTGGTTTTAAACGCACATATTCAACTTTAAGTGCCACATTAGTCTTCACAAACATTCTGTGTCGTTAAAATTCAAAGTGAAAATCCAGGTTAAAGAAGTTGCCTTTGATTTTTGACTTTTAAGTTTATTTTTAATAAGGTATCCATTGTAGGAACATTCACTGACACAGTCATTTAAACTCTGTTTATCTAAGGATAATTTGAAAATAAAGCCACATTTACTATTCATTTTCTAGATGGTGGTTGGGTGGGTATTTATACAACTATCCAGGTTTTAAATTAAGTAAGGGTAAGAGACCTACTCAGGAGAGCTCAGTCCCTCTCCTAGTATCCTAGGCACTGCAGTGGTCACTAGGTAAACTTTTCAGGCTTGATTTAAAAAAAAAAATCCTTCCCCATCCCCAGGCTGGATTTACACATGGTGAGACCACAAGGTATGAGAAGCTATATTTGGCAAGTACTAACAGAGAGTAAGGCTAGGTAACAATTCAACTTATGTTACACACCTTATGCTAGCAAGATGCATAACAAATTTGTGGTGGTGAAGGCCCAGAAAAGAAGGTATGAATGCAAAAATAAATTGATTAGGATCATGTTATGGCTTAATTTAGGAGACTTTCAGATATAAAATTTGAATAAAACTGTAAAACATGAAAAAACCCACCCTGAAATTTTGAGAGATCCTTTCAGACTCCAAGGTCCTAAGATATAGCTTGCTTAATTTACGCATAAATCTATCCCTGTCCATCCCTCATGATATGGATGTCATATGCAGAATGGTGGAATATTACCGTAACTGTTCTTCAGTTAAACTAAAAGCAATGAAGACAATTGCAGGAAGAATTGAAATTACAGCTACTCCTGCTCACTGATTCTGGACTGAGAGCTGGAAAGAGGAGTTGGTCATTGCTTAACTCTCCTGCCTGGGTTTGAATAGCACGTGAGACGGGGTTCAGATCACTGGTGGTATTCTACTGGTTCGGCCTGGTTCTAGCGAGCTGGTAGCAGCGATGAGCAGCGGAGAACCGGTTCTCTCCGCTGCTCTGTGTTGGACCCACCTGCCTCCCATATTCACCTTTTTCTGTTGAATTTGAAGTGCAGCTGCTTTGCGCAGCACAGAATAGTGCCACATGACAGCTGCTGAAGCGACCGGGGTCATGCAGGCTTGTAGAAGGCGAGTTAGAATGCCTCTGCGTCTGCGCAAAGTGCACGTTTGGCATGTGCGTGCACGCAAAGTGTGTGCACACACGCAAAGCGCGCCCACCAAGCTACCCCCACCACACCGGTGGCAACAATATTTGAATCCCACCAAA
The DNA here is from genome assembly GCF_049901735.1 of Notechis scutatus. Taxonomy (NCBI): domain Eukaryota; kingdom Metazoa; phylum Chordata; class Lepidosauria; order Squamata; family Elapidae; genus Notechis; species Notechis scutatus. The sequence continues at coordinate 58,020,602 of NC_142011.1, read as the reverse complement.
GGTTCAGATGAATGAAACATACTATAAAAATGATTGCCACTTATAACGAAGGCTCCCTGTTTTAAACCCAGTAACATATCAGGAGTCACTTTGGGTGACACCATATGAACAAGCCCATTGAATAAGATGTGATAGGATGAGAAATAGATGGATCTTGTCCAATAATTGGCTGATGTACTCTTCCCTTTTAGCTATCTATTTTAGATACTTAAGAACATGTAGTGTTTATTTTCTCAGGGGCCAAATCCCAGATAGGAAGGTTTTGTAGTCTAGAAAATTAGTTTCTTTGTGGCTAATTCACAGAAATATCCTCTGTATGATCAAACTTACAAGGAGAGATCTGTTAGAAGCAAAACAAGTACAGTTGATAGATGTCCTGCTGTCAAAATGCATTGCAACTCATTAAAGCTCATATTAGGACTGTACAGAAAGAAATACCTGGGGTTTATGTTTTAAATATTTAGGATGGCTAGATTTAAGACTAAATGATTTTTATTATAACTTGATCTGTATTTAATTCTAGTAATGTTAGTTAAATTGAGCCTTTAATTATTCTAAGTATGCTAAGATTGTCATAATGTATTTTTAAAAATGTTACTGTTTGAATAATAGTTCAATCTTCCTTTATTAAAAGCATATTTTAATATATTTCATCATAGTTATGTGACCTTTCTGTAGTCTGTCTTGCTGATATATCTAATGAGGGAAAAATAATTTTGAAGCAACCTAGCTGTAAAAATGAGACTGTAGAATTTCATCTGTTTATATTCCGATATTTAACATAAACCACAGCCTAATCTTCTGTGAAAAGGGAAGAGGAAGAATATAGTAGAAGACGACTGTGGCAAATAAAGATATGAGAAAGGAAACAAATAAATAGAAAAGATAAAGTAGCAGCTGCAGAATAATCATATGGCATAAAAAACCTAAGATAAGCAATACATTTCCCAAATCCAAAGAGTTTCATTGTATGCATTAGTGTTTTTTAACCCGGCTCTTTTAAGGCTGCTCTTTAAAAATGTGAGATAAAATTTAAATACATACATATATATACTATACTATATACAGTCTCTCTCTCCCTCCCTCCCTCCACTATTATAAACCACTAACCACTATTATAAAAACTTATGAATTTAAATTTCATACAGTAATTCAAATTTGATAAATATTTAATTGTAACCTGTTTAAATTTCAGTTTTTCACATTCAGTTGATTCTAGGAAACAATTCTAGGAAACAAATACCTTGCGTTCCAACCAAATTAAATTTAGTACCATAGATGCTCATAGGGGACAGTGTGAGGAGATTTCATTTTGGCAGTTAGAACATGAGGTTTATTGATGTAAACATTTTGTAGCCACAGTTCCTTGCTGCTTGTGCAAATTCCTATGTATTAGCTTTTAAAACTGGAAGTATATACGGTACTTCCTCTTACTGTATACCTAGCTTGCAAACAAAGAGACACTTTTTTCAGAGTTCTATGTGAGGAGTTCTACTCTAGACTAATTAACTGAAGTTGGGTTCTGTTATAATCCAATATATCAGCATTTTTAGTGAAACTTAAGTTACGTCAACTTATTCTGTATCTAAACCTATGTACTATCAGTTATAATTACATGCAACAATATGTTAAACATAATGTGTAAGATTATTTTAAAAATTAGTTACAGTATTTTTGTCTCTGTTGTTTGCAGTATATGCATCTGCTGGCAAAGTTTAATGCTTCTTTTTTAGTTCTCACTAACTATTAGATAAATATTTATATCTCAGTTTGATTTAGTTTGAAAAAAAAATACGCTTTTCCCTAGGTATAGAACAGGTGACTTCCAGGATAACTTCCTTTCATAGGCATTGACAGGGGTGGGATTCAACCGGTGTTACTACTGGTTTGGTGACTATGTCAGAGCTACCAGTTCTTTAGAGCCGGGCAGAATAAGTAGCATCCCACCCCTGGGCATTGATCTTGGAATTTGGTCTCAAGGGAGTGGCTCAGTAGTTATAGGTTTGTATTGTACATCATCATTTAGAATTATTTGCCACACAGTTCCATTTTAAAAAATTGTAATGGAAGATCAAGTGATTACAGTAGAAATGATTTAATGATAACATAACCTGTGGCTTTATTTCATAATTAAAATAATTATGTACATCTTACTCTAAGCAGCTCAGAGTCACCTTGAATTGCCAGATAGGCGGCAAATAAATTTGATAATCATAAATGTGATCATATTTAGTGTGATCAGTAAAACACTTAAAGCAAAAAAGTCCTAACAATTTAAGAATCAAAAGTACAAAATAAATAACCCAAATGCAAAAAAACCCAACCAATGAAACAAACAAAAAATCCAATATTAAAAAAAAAAAAAATTAAACCCCAAAACACAGTCCTCCATAGTTTGGGAATATATATTGTATGTACATTTTCTTTTCTATTTGATGAACTGATTTATGATGTCTCCTGTTTAAGTGCCTTATAAAACTCAAAAACTTATACTAGTTGTATTCTAATATACGATATGGTATTGCTTACCATGGGTTTTTAAATGAGGACCTCACTTTTTTCTGACTTCCTACCAGCTTTCCCATTGATTTGTCTTGTGGGAAGCCAGCAAGTAAGATTGCAAATCACAATTATGTGATTGCAAGACACTGCAAGGATCAGAAATGTGGGCCAGTTGCCGAGCACCTGGTACCAAGGTTCCGACAAATGAACCCAACCAGTTCAGCACTCTGAGATTTGTAGTTTTCTCAAAGAACCATTTTATTGAGTACATCATATTGGCCCATTTGAAAGCAAAACCAGCTCTAAATATTTCCTGTGGTTTCTGTATAATTAAAGAATAGATAATTCCCTCCCTCAGTGTCACAGGTCACATTGTCCAATTAGGTGTTCTGGTGCCTCTTTGGCAACTTCCCACGGAATCTGGCCAGCACCTGTTGCGATGACCTTGGTTCCCACGGGCTGATGTGTTGCTGTCTAGTCTGACATTCCAGAGCTCCCCCCTCCCACCAATGTGTGGCAGCTGAGAAAAAGGAAAGATGGCTGTGGCAGCCCTGATCCGTTTTCAAAGTTGACACCTGGATTGCAATCATGTGATCGTGGGGGCACTCTGACAACTGAACTTTGAGAACCAATCATAAATACCATTTATTCAGCACTGTTATGAGTTTGAATGGTTGCTAAATTACTGGTTATTAAACAAAGACCACCTATACGTACATGCCATTATGTATAATATTTATTAAATATGTTGGGGTGTTTAGAGAAGAATAGATATTACTCTTCTGGCATAAATCTAAATTGGAACTACTTCTTCATTAAATGTCTCTATTTCTGTGAGAATACTTAAATAGGCAAGAGTAATTCATAACTTGGTTTTTACTTTGAATCAAACTTCTTTTTAAATTGGAACTTTCAAAATTTCTTTCTGAATTTTTGCCAGTTCCCAATCTTCCCTAAAAAATCCATTTATTTAGTGTTCTGACTCTTGTAAAAGTTTGTTCAGTGTTAAATAGCAGCATACTTCATTTTAACTGTAGCATTCTAACCAGTGAACTACTTACTTAAAGCAGTGTAATGTCGTGTAACATTATGTAATATTAGTGGGCAGGGAATTTGATTGTTTATTTAAAATACCACTTCCCAAACAGGACATTAAAGGCAGTTTACCATTAAATTACTAAAATGAAATAGTAAAAATCATATAGTGAAATATTTATTTAAAAGTTTGGGTGGTAAAGGTAACAAAGCAATTAATCCAGGGCAAGTTATTGAATATAAACAGAACAAATTCCACTTCCTTCTAGCACTGAAGATGTTACCTAGTTGGGTAATGAAACATCAACAAAATATCTGTAAGAAAACAATCAAGTTCAGAGAGTACCAAGGACTCTACAGAAGAGCAAGGTCTTCAATCTAAGAATGATAGTGGAAGGTCTTCCTCATGCAATTTAAGGAGGATACTAGGCATTGTCTCAGAAGTTTTTAGTCCATTCTGACCGTACTTATGAATTGAAGACATGAGGTAGTTCAATACAAGAATGTACATATCTCATTGGGCTTCCCAAAAGTTCCTAAGTGTTGATGTCTTTAGCAACTTTTCAGTTACCTGAAAGATATATTTGAAAATAGTTTATACTTAGTAGATACCATAATACCAATACTATGTGCAAAATCATAGCAAAAATAATACACAAATATGATGAAAGCTTTCCCCATGCCAAACTATGTCTAGTATAAAATTAAAATGCCAATTATAAGTATTTCAGTGGTTTTAGAAGGTTATTTGCAGCATCTTGTTCAACAGGTTCTTTTTTTGGAACATGGGATTTGCAAAGACCTAGTAATACTTTCCCTATTTCATCATTTGTGGTTTGATGCAGTTGTGTTGGTGTGCAGAAAAGGTTTAAATTTTTGGATGGATTTAGTAGGCAATTTGTATGGTGTTGTATTTTTATTGTATGTATTTCTCCTGAGTTCTGTGAATTATCAGAAGTTTACAAAATGATTTATGAATAACCACACAAATTAATAGTTCATCGATGATATTTTATTCCATCCTATCACAGTCAACCCATGTAGTTCATAATCCAATTATATGGAGGATAAAAATATTCATATAAAACAATACAATAATAATATCACAACCTATTGCTAATTATTGTAATACTGTGATATCCTTCATCCACATTTATTTGTAGTGCTTCACATTTTAAACTAGGCAATGGGGGAAATGACTAAGGGCCTTCCAGAATAGTCATGACTTGATAAGATTCTGGGATATTCTAAAGGGTAGGCTGATGTTCATTCCGGAGCAAATTACAGTAACAGAATGCTTGATTCTATGCCTCCCCTTCTTGGATACCACAGTATATTGAGATCCATAGCAAACATTCTCTGTTTTCATGCATTCTGTCCTATAAAACATCTGTGCAGCTGCATTTTGTACCAGCTGAAGTTTCAAGGTGGACTTTTAAGGACAGTATCATATAGAGTAAATTACAGTAATCCAGCCGAAAGGATGGGAGTGACTGTCTTTTGTGTCCTTTACTTCAGGAAATACCACATCTCTCACACCAGCCAAAGTTGGATAAAGATCAACCTGGTTGTGGCCTCTACTTGATCCTCAAACAAAAGCCATCAGCCCAGGAGGTCCCCCAAGCTGTTCTTTCAAATTAAATACAACCTAGCCCAGAAATAAAGCCTTTCCAACCGTTTTCCAGTTAATAACTGCAGTAGAAGGGAATGTGCTCAACTGCAAACACTGGACAGATCAGATAGCTTCACTGTCAAATGAAGATAGCTTCACTGTCAAATTCAAACAGGAAGTCAAATGATTAAAATATATTAATTTTTGTTAGCATTATGATATATAACAGTAGCTGTCTGTTGTGGAAGTACCATAAAAGACTTTATGGCTTGTGAAATGGTACTAATGTGTAGATCAGCCCTTTAAACATACCCAAATACTAATTTACCAGTGAAGTCATAAAAAGGAAAATATATGCCCTTTTTTCATGGATTAAGATTTTACTAATTAAAGCAAATTAATATAAGCAAATGTACTTAGATTAATAAAACAGAATGGAATTACATAACCTCTAAAGTTGTGGCAATTTTTTTTTAATTTGTCAAGAGTGTTTTAAATAAAGTTGCATGTTACATGCTATGTTGAATCAATATGTTTTTCTTATGTTCCATTGGGAAAATGAGCTCATCTTTGTTCTTTTTGGATTTGTTTAGGTACGACACAAAGTATCGGATCAAGTCATGGCCCTGAAGATGAATACACTAAGCAGCAATCGTGCAAATATGTTGAAAGAAGTTCAGCTCATGAATAGACTTTCACATCCAAACATATTAAAGTAAGAAAAGGTGTGTGTGTTTGCATGTATGTGATTGTGTGCTCACAGATGCATCTGTCTGTGTAGGTTCAAATTAATTTTAATTTTACTACATGCCGCATATGGTCCTTTATGTTTTAAATATTCTTTTTGGAAGCTCAGAAGCCAATGTTGTCTCAGGCTTATGTATATTCTTAGTTCCTTGTCTCTTTCTATTATTCTTAATCCTTTCTATTCGTCTGTGGGTCTTCTTTCTATTCACTTGCCTCCTGGATCAAATAAATTTATGAAAATATTAGTGAAAAGCGATCATATAATAGTTTCATCAAGCATGTTGGCACAAACAAATCACACTTCAAATTGTTAAGGCATGGGAGTCAAGTTGTGACTTGTTGAAGACCTAACCATGTAGCCTCTATGCATGTAGATACAGCATTTCCCCTGGGACTGATAGGAGTGAAGTGGGTATATATGTGCATGTGTACGCAGATATAATCTGAGAAAGCTGTTGAATTAACTCTCCTTTTAGCACAGCTATTTCAGCATTTTAATGCTTCCTTTGCTTTAATGACCTATGACACTAAAAGAGTCCCTTTGAATCCTTTTCACAGTCCTGCAAAATGTAAAACGTAGATCCTGGGAACTAAGCTACACAGAAAGGAGATTGGGTTATGTTCACATCTGTTGTTTAGGCATCTGTTTGAAACATAAGGACCAAATGTATTGGAGTAGTATATGAATGTTCAGTCTAAATACTGATGTACATGTAGGGTTCATTCTTTTGTACAGATTGAAAATTGCTACAAAGGTCAGGAAGTAAGTATTGCTTGCATTAATTGCTTTCCTAATCACTTTTATCTCTCAGGTGCATGTCTAGACTAATTAGGGAAATACGTTAGCTATGAGGAACCTTGCATTAATGTTACATGCCCTTGAAATATGTTATGAATGCTATTAACTTCTATACACATGACTACTAATTTAATTTTTAGCTTGCACTGGAAATTTCTGGAGTATAACTGAATAGAATTCATGGAATGTTAGAAAACATAAATTTATTAAACTTTATTTATTAAATGTTTATGTCACCCATTTCCCCTATAGGTGACTCTGGGCAGCTTACGGATTATAAAAAGACAAGTAGAAAAATAAAGTATTAAAACTATGCAAATTAAAAATTTAAAACTATACAAAAAAACAGGACTAAGAAGACAGCACAGGGATAAAGTCTTCTTACCCCATTAATACTTCCTATGGTGAGTGCCCCCTTCAAGCCCCAGGCCAACTGGCAAAACCAAGTTTTAATCAGCTGTCTTAACGCATGGGCTTGATAGACATAGGAGCCCCATATTAATCTGTGTATGTTAACCCTTCAGTGCACCTTGTATCATATATTTATGATATACATATTTATTACATTTTACTGCATTTTTATTAATACTAACATGCATTAATAGAAATTAACACTGATTTTTTCCCGTAGATGATGAGGTGAGCCTGCACATTATTCTGTGCAGGCTCATCATTCTGTTCAATCCAATGAGTTCATAGATATATCTAATGAACCTAATGACATACTTATTGATTATATTTATACGTTGCATATGAACACAGGTATAGGGCTATGCATAGATTATTAGTGATTAAATCTGAGGTTCATTCACAACATTGAACACTTGTACGCTAAGCATGTAGTACTTATTTTATCATTTACGTTGTTATTCCTGTGAGTAGTTGTCATAGGGGCCCTAGTACACTGCTTTGCCCAGGGCCCATAATGCTGTTAAGATGCCCCGGTTTTAATACCTTTCCAGAAGGCCAAAAGGGTGGTAGCAGTTCTCACCTCCATTGGTAAAGTATTCCACAGGGATGGGGCCATGGCAGAAAAGGCTCTTCTCCCTGATCCTGCCTGCCAGAATTCCCTAGCAGATGCATCTGTAGCAGACTTCTTCCGCTGGCGCCAGTGGGCCAAGCTAGTCCCATTGGGGCAAGATGGCCTCTCAGATAAGTGATGGCAGCTTGTCCAGCTTTAAAGGGTAGTAGCAAAAATAATCAAAAAAACAACATGTATAGCTGTAAATATTTATTATGTTTATATTAAAAAATCTAAAGCAAATTCCATTCAAATTTTATGCTACCTAGAATACATATTCCTATTTTAAATTTTTTAAAAAAATAATAAATATATAAAAAAATTAAGTACTATGGTGGATGTTGGATCTCTTCCTCCTTTATGTGAGTTGGAATCAAGGAAATAATAAATATTCTGATATAATGTATTGCTTTAAAATATAATACAGAATAGTCTGTATGCAGGTCATATGTAACCACTAATCTTCATTTTTCTCCACATCATGCAACTTAAATTCAGTTGTAAAATAGATTATCTTTGGATGTACCGTTTCTAGCAAAAATAAGAGTACAATTTGATACACCACGCTTCTGTGAGAGAAAATTCATTATTCATTCCTATTTTCTTGAGCTAATATTTTTGGCCTTGCTCTTCTGCCCTAATGATATTACCAAGAAACTTCCCTGCAATTTTAAAAATTATTGGCTACTAGACTATTTGCTATTCCTTTGTTACATCCAGATTGTAGCTATTTACATTCTTGTTTTGAAAGATAGAGGTACAAGCAGGGATTGTACTTCTTTCTTCAATCTCACCTCAGGGGGTAAGATGTTCCAAAGGGGAGGAACCACAGCAGAAAAAACTCTTCTGGACTCTAGCAGCCAAAATTCCCTGATTGACAGAGCCAACAACATGCCCCCTCTGCCAGTATCAGTGGGATGGGCCAGTACCATTGGGATGGATTCCTCAAGTAACCTGGGCCCACATCATGCAGGCACTTTAAAGGTAATAGCCAACACCTTTAATTGCACCAGGAAATAAACTGACAGTCAGTGCAGCTCACAGAGCAGTGGAATAACATGGATCACCCTAGGGACCCCAAGAACTGCTCATGCAACCGCACTTTGACAAGTTGTAGCTTCTGAATGCTCTTCAAGGGTAGCCTCATGTAGAGTGCATTGCAGACTCTGAAATGTGAGATGACCAGGGCTTAAGTGACTGATACAGGGACTCCCTATGAAGGAAGGGTTACAACTAGCATACAATGCAAGATTGGGAAAAGGCTCTCCTAGCTGTGACTGCCACCTGCTTTTGAGGTCCAGGAGAACCCTGAAGTTGTGGATCAGATATGTTTGAGGTAGTGCAATCCCATCCAGAATTAAAGTCTTGAAGCTCTGTGCCTCCAAACCCATTCAGTTTTGCCAGGATTCAGCCAAAGCCTGTTGTCCCCATCTGGGCCCTGACAGCCTCCAAGTACCATGAGAGGATAATGACATCAAAGACCTGGAGGCTTTCACTGACCAGGAAGGGCAAGGATCTAATTGACAGGTGGTTCCATCTCTTAAAGTTTCACCTCCCAAGGAAAGATTAATAACTTTCCCCCCCTCGTTGCAGAGAATTGATGATCTTTGTGGTCCTTTCCAACCCAATCATTCTATGATTGACATTAATATTTAAAAAAATGTGAACACGAAATCTCAAGATTAAAAATATAAAACAAGCATTTGTGTAGATAATAAACTAAGTCACGCATGATTTGTGTGTTCTTTTTCTCTAAATGAATCAGCTTAGTTTGGGGAGAAAATGAAGTTATAAAATCAGAATAAATAGTTATGCTTCCAAAACAAGCATGTTTAATTTTGTATCTAACTTAGAATGTACTGTTAGTCATTCTCTTAACTCTGTATTGTCAGACTTAAATTATTAAAGCATCTTGATATGACATATGCTTATTCAAATATTTTAATTTTAAAAAATTAAGTTACTTTAATTTTTATTGTTTTTTTCTTTGATTTTTGTGAGTCACCCAGAGTTATTGAAAATTGGGTGTTATACAGATTTAATAGAGTAGTAATCATCATCACCATCACCGTATACCATGCCAATACATTATAACATCCTATGTTCTTGGGAAGAACTTGAACGCCAACACCAGATAAAGAACTGGCAGCTCTGATGTCACATTATTGTGTATACAATAGCAACTTTGCCAGAGGTTACTATATATTACAGAATATTCAGAATTGACACTGGTAAAATTTATAAATCACTTTCTACTGGTGTTTGCTTATTTTTGTAACCTTCTAAACAGATGATTGAGGTATTACTACTTGTGTTATACCTCCATAGTTGAACATTGCTGATAGTAGTTTTCTCTTAGAAATGAGCTTTTACTACATGCATTTTACAGAAATGATTTATTTGTATCCTGGTTTAAAGTATCTGGTATTTATTTGTTTTATAACCATGCCAAGGAAAATATAATTTGCTTTGCATTTGAAAAATTTCAGCTTCAATTCCTGGCATTTCTCAGTTAAAACCATTATTGATTATCAGTGCTGGGAAAGTTCTCTATCAAAAGCCTTTGAGAAATTGTTGTCAGAATAGATAGTATTGAGCTAAAAATAAAAAATGGTTAACTGAGGATCTGGCATGTGCTCTTTTTCTATTTGTAATGCGTTTAATTCTGCAGTTCTTCATTTTTTACTTTGCTTGGTTTTTGTAGAAAATGTGGCTGTTACTAAAACGTCTTCAAGTATCTAAGTTCCCCAAAATAAGAGACATTAGAAATATTTTAAGTGTAGTTATTTTTTTCTTATTCTACCTTTATTTTATAAATAACTCAAGGCAATGAACGTAAGTGATGCCTCTTCCTCCTCCTATTTTTCCCCACAACAATAATCCTTTGAAGTGAGTAGGAGAATTGTGACTGGCCCAGATTTACTTTATAGTTACACAAATCTAACAATTCCCTTGCTAATTAAACCCATTCTGAGCAAATTAAACAAAGCAAAAATGAGTCATTCCAAATGTTCCTTTTTACATTTCATCTGTTTTTGTTTATTACAAAAGAACAATCCATATTTTGGGAGTATTATTGTATGTTAGTATTTAGGAAGGAATAAAATATTATAATTCTTTCAGCAAGTTTTGCAGAAGAATATTGTAGATTGGAAAAGAATCTGGATCAGATAATGTACTTCTGAATCCATCATAATAAGATTTTAATAAAGTTGCGAAAGTAAAATTCAGACATATCATGTAAACTCTTTCAGATAGGGGGATCTTGCAAAAGAGCTTTATATGGACATAGAGATCCAATATACTGTTAGTCCTTCTATTTGCTAATTATTCCAACACACTTTTAAAGCCACCACTCCTGTTTTACACTACTGTTGCCATTTGCAAATTGTTTCAACATAGTATTGTTTACCTGTTGGTGAGTTTGGAGCTTTCAAAAAATCTTTTTCTAAAGATAGCTGAATCCAGAGGATGTCAGTCCCTCAATGCTAGCTTTTTTCTACTTCAGAGGCCCATTACTGCATTTATTGCCCTTAAAACTTAATACTCTATGAATTCGCAGCCTTCCCCTTTTCCAGCACAAAGCAAATAGGTTTCTGGAGTTTCTTTCAAATACATGCCTAGTCCATGTGTTCATCACATGTGCATGTTTCTGGTGACATGCAAAATGCTTTGCTTCACAGACTTCGATGGAGGTCATAAGGAAAGATTCAGTTTTTAAAATTAATTAGCAAATCAAGAGGTTTAAAAAGCCTTCTCTTCATTATGTACCAGATCAGCACTGCAGAGTGAACCCTAAATATGCAATACTGTTTTTTAAAAAAAAAATCTATGAGGTGTTCTTCCAGAAAATTCACAGCTTTCCAATGATGATCAAGAATTGGAGGTTAAGAGAACTTTATGTCATCTCTGATTTGCAGTCACTATGCAAGGTAAAAAAAATCATATTTGGAAGAGCTGATAACTTGATTTCTACAGTTCTTCAATTTCTTTATGTAAACCAATATGTAACTTGTTTTTCTACTTTGATAGCCAGTCTTTTCTCTCCCCAAAGCTGACTAGCAACAAAAGGATTAAAAAGTTGCAATTAAATTAAAACACCGAGTTAGTACTTTGATTAAGATCTTAGTAAACAGGAAATAAGTACTTATAAGAAATAAGTGATCCTTTAATTACTAGATAATTTATAATTTTATAGGTTAAAAACTATCATGAATTATGTTTAGAAACCATTTTTTAACAGTGAGATATTTCATTTGGTAGATTCTGTTAACTACACTGAGAATTTAGAATTTAAATAAATTTTCACTAAAGTTTTGTGTGTAATTTGAAATTATGGATCCATATCTCTAAATATTATTTCTGGCTGCAAAATTGTTTTCCTAACTATATGAAACTGTTGGAAGTCGTACCTAGTAACTAGTACATGTATGCTCTGTTTAGATTAAACTTAAGAAATTTCAGGAACAATTTCTATAATAAAGTTGGTTTTCTAGTGCATCTTAATATGTTTCTTTCTGAAAAGCTGACATAGGAAAATAAAAATTTCATAACATTTCATAAATTGACATTCAGTCAGCATTTTCTATTTTTACAAAGAGGTTGTGAAAGTAAATTTTGAAAAACAAAAAGGAGGTTTTTAGCTTTATGTTCCATAATTAATGATATTTCCTTTGAAACTGAATATTCCAAAATATAATTATATTAACCACTTTATACTAGCACAAGCACATTCACTTGAAAGTAAGTTTTCATCAAAGAATCCATGTGCTACACTAATCCAGTCTAATTAAATCTAGATTTAACTTTAATTACAAGTTAAAGTAGTAGTGTTACACACACACACACACACACACACACACACACACACACACACCGATATAAACTGGTTTTCTTATTTTTGCTTAGTTTCTTATTTTTTCTGGACTCTAATTTGATTAATTTGGGGATGTGTTTGATCTTGTGAATCCTGAGGAAGAGAACAGCAGTTTAGACTCTGGCCCTTCCTGATTAGTGAAAGCCTTTGAGGAGGTGGCAGGAGCTAAGTTGGGACAATAGTGAATTCATCTTTGAGAGGGGAGGTATCACTACTCTCTTTGAAACCATACTCTTTAAGAAACTATCATTCAGTTTGATATATTGGACAATTTTTGTGGAAAGGAGATAAGAGAAAGTGGATGGGATTATACAGTAATAGGTCATCTTTGAGGAGACTGAAATTGAGGCAGAGTGACCTTCATGTTTCTGTTTGATCTGTCTATAGCTTTTGATACTATCAGTCATGCTATCTTTTTGAGACATCTGGGCAGGTGTAGAAGCAGGGGGGCATTGTTTTCTCCTCCTTTCTGAAGGGACAGCTTCATTTAGTGTGGTGGGAAAAGACTGAGACCTGTGCCCCTCAATTGTGGGATGCCACAGGGCTCACTGTTCTCCTACTTCTGTTTAGTATATACATGACACCACAGCAAATTCTGTTGGTACAAGCCTAGATTTTATTGATATGTTGATGATATCCAACCTGACCCCTAGATCAGTGGTGGTATTCAGCTGGTTTGCACTAGTTCGGGCGAACCAGTAGCAAGGATTTGGCGCGGGTCGCCGAACCGGTAATAACTTCTGGCTAGCCATGCCCCCGACCCAGTCACTGGTCCCCCATCATTGGCTTTCCCTATCTGCCTGATGCTTGCTCACTCCGCTCACCTGACGCTAGCCCACCCAGTCACTCCTTAAGGTTTTTTTTCCCCTCCCAACAATCAACTGTTCCTATGATCAGCTGCGCCGGGATTCCCCTTGCTTACTTACTGCTTCGCCCAGGAGGCTTTCCTGAAGCCCAAGGAGGCAAAAAACCCTCCCTCCGCCCCTCCTCCATTTTTTGCCTTCCTGGGCCCCAGGGAGGCCCCAAAACAAAGCGTAGAGGGGAGCTGTGCCCCCCATGCTCCATTTTCTGCCTTCCTGAGCCCCAAGGAAGCCTTCTGGGAGCAAAAACGCCCCCCGGGAGGCTTTCCGGAGGCCCAGAAGACCCCAAAATGAAGCATGGGGGGGTGCTGTACTGGTGAATTGTGTGCTTCTCACAGTAGGCTAATTGGAATGGCTTATAAACCCAGTAAATAAATAAAATAAGCTCACTCCTGCTAATAGGCAAATCAGTGCTGAGAATTAACTGCAATTCAAGACAGATTTTCATAAATACCAGCTTTTTAGTTTTAAAGGAATGATATTTGAGAATATAAAGTACCACTTTCTTTGTAAGTTAGTTTTTCAGATTTATTTCCTATTTTTATTGTTGAAATATATTTTTAGTTCTTCAATGAAAAAATCCAGAATTTGGTATTGTCCTGAACTGAATGATAAATGTATATTTGCAGTCATCTGAGATGACAGTTCAAAGCTATTTTCCCAAAAGCAGTATAAAATACTAAGAACTCATTTGCATACGATATAACATCAACCATTTTGTTTTTCAGGTTTCATGATACTTAATCCGGACCTCCATTTTCAAATTCAGTTTATAAATTTTTTTGAAGATGTCTGTGTTAGAAAATGGTTAGGTAGCATAAAGAATAGCAGTTACTAAAATAGCAAAATACCAAAGAAACATTTGACAGAGGTACTTGTCTGATGTTAAAAGAAAAACAACATATTGCCCAAGAACTGAATGGTGGCAATAATGTTTAAACCAGTGGTCCCCAATCTTTCCAGTTCTGTGGACTGGCAGAAGTGGTGGCGTTGGGAGTGGGAGAAGGGATGGTTTCATGCAATTGCCTGCCAGTTGTGCGGTCCAGTTCCCAACGGGCCGCAGCCAAGTACCAGGCCAAGGACTAGGGGTTGGTGATCCCTGGTCTAAACCATAAAGTACAAAGCCAGTTCATTGTTGGTTTTTGTATGCAATCATGCCTCAGACTCCATTCTTTTTCCTTCTTTCTGTTCCTGGGATGCATGATTCCATTTCACTCTTTCAGGCATGATATTCTTCCGATTAAAATTGGAATTCCGATTTTTTTGGGAATCCCCCCCCCCTTTCCCCCCCTTCTTCTCCTCCTTCCACTCCCCTCGGAGGCCCCGAGTCAGGAGTTGCTGGCGGCTCAGCTCCAGTCCCGCGTTGCCTCAGGAAGGGAAAGGCAAAAAGGAAGAGCCGTGGTGGCGCTTTACAACGGCAGCAGCGGCTCCTGGTTTTGCCTTTCCCTTCCCGAGGCAACGCGGGACTGGAGCCGCGTGGAGCTGCGCCGGCGGTAGCAACTCCTGACAGCCCCAGCCGGATACCTGAGCGGAGCCCGGGCGGTGCGAGCGGAGGCCGCTGAGCGGCAGGAAAAGGGAGCTGGGCCAACCAAAGACCAGCCTCCGTGCAACACGCCACCGCCCGGCCCTGGCGAGGGAAAGCAGCGGGCGCTCCCCGGGCGCGTGGCGGGGGGTCTCTTTTGGCCGGCCCCGATTTTTTTTTCAGAGCAGAATATCATGCCTGCTCTTTGTGACTTTTCCATTCCCATCATTTGTTCCTCAGTGCAGGAACTGTTTCTTCTCCTTCTCCCTCTTTTATGTTTCTTTTTTAAGTTTTGGCAAGTGACTACGAAACAACTGAGCTCTGGATTCCTTTCATTTTGAATAATATTTTATGTACACGTGAGACTCAAAGGTATATTATGGATGGAGGCCAAAGTTCAGCTGCTTTCTAGCCAGAACAGGTGATTTTAGAAAATAAATAAATAAATTCTGTCCTCTCCAATTCTTCCTAAAAAAAAATTAGAGACGGGAGGGTTGGTGAACAACTAGGAAGATGTGTTCATATGCAGTAAGGCCTATAAATGTCATATAATTATGTTCTAGTGTATAAAATCAATACTTTCAATTAATGTAACATTTTACAATAAATAGGACATGTTTTTTCTAATTTTGTTATAATGTTTTGTTACTATTGCATGTAAAATTATGTGTATTCTTTTGGCTACAAGTCATTAAAATTGTTTATTACTATTTAACAAAGAATCATTTGGTACTCTGCTTGAAATGAGGGATGGTATCCTTATCTATATCCGCTTATTATTCCAGTTCTAATTTATTAACAAGTTTGTATCATACAGGTAGTCCTCAACTTATGACCACAATTGAGCCCAAATTTTCTGTTGATAAGTGAAACATTCGTTAAGTGAGTTTTGCCCTATTTTATTACCTTTCTTTCCACATTGTTAAATGAATCATTGCCCTTGTTAAATTAGTAACATGGTTGTTAAGCAAATCTGGCTTCCCTATTGACTTTGCTTATCAGAAGGTCGCAAAAGGAGATCTCATGACTCCTGGACGCTGCCACCATCATAAATATAAGTCAATTGATATGACCATGGGGATGTTGTAATGGTCATAAGTGTGAAAAATGGTCATAAGACTTTTTCATAAAAAGTTCAAACTTTTTATGAAAATGTGAACAATTACATACATTCTCAAACTTCTACATATATTTAAGTATAGGACAATTGGAATTTATTTCCTATTCTTAAATACACTAATTCATTATTTATACTTGAATTTACATACATAGCAGTATATTTGATTATAGAAGAGTTGTGTAATATTTTGGAACTGGTGTCATCCAATATTTCTAATTTTTTAAAACTGTGTATGTTCTATAATGATTCAAAAATAATAAAACCCTAAAAATCCACTTTTTCTGATTTAAGATTTTACTCTTGTTTTGTAGGTTTATGGGTGTCTGTGTACATCAAGGACAATTGCATGCCCTTACTGAGGTAAGCTAATTACCTCTCCTTCTCTCAGCTTTGCAAAATTTCTTATGGTGATGCTAAATAATGTATTTAATGAAGTTGATTAGTATAGTTCTGACACAGGTACCAGAGATACAAAATAGTACTTTCCAGTATGCCCAATCCTTGGAAATGGTCTAAAATGATGCTATTATCTATGATATCAACACTTGCTAAGAAATCGAAGAGTACTAGGAGGGTCTTGTATTCACTTTCCCATTTTCACCAGGAGTCAACTAAGGAAAGCAGTGTAATCTGGGTGCTGCATTCATTTATGAACACAAATCAGATTGGTTCAGGTAATGTTTCTTAAAGTTTTTTCTGCAATTGCAGACTCACCACCTTCTCAATAGCCTTCCCCAGAAAGAGAAAGCTGAGAACTGATAAGCTTTCAAGAAGTAGTCTATTGGGACTTACTCAGATAATGCTCATTTCGGAGTAGATCACAAAAATTTTATTCTCCAGATGCATAGAAAATTCCTCAGAACAGCTCTGCAATTATTTTTCTAACTCATCCTTCCCCAGTAGGTTTCTGGGTTCTCTGTCTGACACATAGATACTACATTCATGTGAGTGAGTGTGATTAGGCAGATCAAGCTTTATAGAATGATTGTAGCAGATGTATTTAATCTGGCATGAACACATTTTTAAATATCTTATCAAAATAGAAAATGGTTGAATCATTTTTATCACTTCCGATTATATCATATGGCATTGAACTGAAATATCTCTTAAAGGCAACACAATTTTTAGAATATAAAGAGGGATATTAACATCTGAAAGCTACATAAGCATTCCTATAAATGACTGTATACCATTACCTGTAGTAAGTAGCATTAATATACAGTTGCAATGTATTTTGTATCGGTCTGTATAGATTGTCTTTCTTTTTTATTGATTCTTTTTTAGTCATTCTTTTAACAGATCTTTTATTTTTATGTATGACGCTATGCAAAGATATGAATGCTTCTTCTATTCTTAGTTCCTTACATTTGTGTTCTGTCAGAAGCCTGGCAGGCCATAATAAAAGAAGAGTAAAATGCTTAATTTAGGTTTGTAGGCTGAAACATTAGGAAGATGCTTTGAGAGTTTTTGATAAGAATCTTTCTAGTTCAGAAAAGATATTGAATTTGTGAATTTTCATATTATCTTAATTGGATAATGTTTATTCACTTATTTAATATGCACCTTATCTTATTGTTGCATACCCTTGTGGTAGTCTTCCCCTCCTTGTCTATTTTATTATGCTGCTGTCATTAAATCTCCTTTCTAGTTTTAAAATATCTAAAATAACAATACTGGGTAGAATATGGAACAAGATATACAGTAGGTTGAAACAAACACTTGGTTAACATAGAAACAAGGGACAAGTTGATTTATATTAAATAATTTAAAATGGGTTGACTTCTAGGAAATACCTCTACTATCCTGTCAATATTAACCTGTCCTGATGATAAATGCTGTCTTTCTGACAGGAGTATGTATTCTGAGGTTTGGCCTTCGTTGAGTTATTCCACCTCCAAAATCCACCTCTACTTCCAACCTCCTCTTCCTGGAGTATAACCTAGGAGGAGGTGTCCTGCATTGCCCTCTTTTGATTGGCTCTTCTTCCCCATTGCCTCAGCTGCCCCACTCTTTCGCACAATGAAAATATCTTTAGACATGCTTTTCTCTTAGCAAACTCATTGTTTCTGAAATATTGTAAGGGCAAAGTAAAGTAGCTCCTTGATTAAGAAGCAATCCCTTTACTAATCAATTGTTGGCTGTTCTTGTGACATATTTGTGCATATTTGTGAGTGTCAATTATACTTTAGGATTTAGTGAATGAAAATGAAAGATTGCTATGAATATAATGGTATCACAGACATAGAAAATCTTGTTTGATGGGCAACCTGGTATGCTGGAGACATTTTAACTTAAATTCTCAGCAATTTTTACTAACTAAAGCAAAATGGGAGTTGAGAGTATTTATTTTATTAAGAGTTGATTAACTTGATCAAAATCTCTGAACTTTGTTTCATGATTTTCTGTTTGATCTTTGCTTTTCCATATAGTTTGCTTCTAGTTGCTTATGCAGTGTGGAACTAGAAGGTTCCATACTGTCTTTTGCTTTCTAGTTGCAATATATAAAAGTAGGAGCTATTTCCTATTTTCTTGTTTGGATCATGGTTTTCTTACATGTTAGTTTTACTACATTTTCCATGCATCTGTTCATTAATTGTAAAAGAAGTCTTACATGTAATATTTTTGTAATAGGAATGTCGCATTTTATATCTGTAAAATGAAACTTCAGCTTGCAGAATTTACTGCCATTGGGATTCTTCTGTAGAATGTGCTTATGTGTGTCTTATTTAATGCTGCAGGCCAGAATTGAGAAATGAATGTACCACCACACTCCAATTTGGTGTACCAAATATCCATGGACATGGCATACACTCTTGGGTTTGATATTTTTTGTAACGTTTGGTTTTTAACTGGTGGTTTGCTTTGTGTGACTTCCATTGTTTGTTCTCTATTCCTGACACAAAACAACTGATTTTGGGATTGAGCGAGAAGGCTGTCAATTTCATTGGGAGAAGGGATATGCAGTACATGTGATTTTATTACTTACTGAAGTAGCACGTGCTTCTTCTGTAAGAAGAATTAGGGAAAAGAATTACAAAATCAAAAAGATTTTTGTCTCTTCAGTTAGATGGAGGGCAAAAAATACAATAAAATGAGTTTATTGCACTTATTCTAATCCTTGTAATACACCACTGCAATGAATGCAGAAATTGTGTAGTGCAAGAAAGTGCCAAAATTTTCCTGAAGTATTGGATAAATAGAAGCAGTAGACAACATGATAATGGGAGGTCCTATTTAACATAAACATTCTGAGCACTGGTGATAGTTGCTTTGATATTGCTGGGAGATATGGATAGACTTGTCTCTTTAACACAGGCATCCCTTCAAGATCAAGTAATTTGGTGGAAGATACATACTGCTTAGTTTGCACTGGATCAGGGAAAAATCTGGACCATGTTCACCAGTATTAAATGAAATATTTATTGTTGTATGAGAGTACTTTTGTTTGAAACAAAGAAGTCATGCTGTGCTTTAAAAAAAACCTTAGTATTATTTTTGGCTTGGATACTGTCTTCAAATGATTCAGATACTTTAGTGGTGAAGTCTCTTGAGATCTTAATGCATATTTCATGAAATTATTTTTAGTAACTGTCATGGCCTTTTGAAAAAATTGAACAGAGTTTACCACTTGCACTGCACAAATAGAAGTTATTTCATTACTGAAATGTGATGGTTTTTTCTTATTCAACATTTATCTGTTGAATGCATATGTCTGTCCTTGATTTAAAAAAAAGAACCCCTAAATGAAATTATAAAATCACTGTTGAAGTGTTTGTCATTTTTCTCACAATAAACTAGTAAGCTCTGATTCTCTGATTCCTGGGGAAGGCATCATAGAGCTTTAAATGATAACGATTTTCCTCCCCTCAGGCACTCAGGTTCTTGGGTGAGGGTGAGAAGTTGTGGGGAGATGGGAAATGGAAGGGAAGAGAGATTAAACACGAACAATTAAGTAATAGAGAAGCTAGTCACGTTTTCCCTATAATGAGAATTTTTAGAGAAATTTAAAATAGCTAGCATCAAGGGATTATGAATTCTAACATATCTATAAAATTAAATATGTTGACTATGTGTCCTCATTTTTTGCAGGATGTAATAACGCCTATAGTCTGTGAGTGACCTGTCATTCTTGTTCCTTGTCTCTGTAAAGATGCAAGGTACACACAGATGGATACATTCTGGGACCATCCATGTAGTTTCTTATTGGGTAGAATGCTTACTGCATCCCCTGTCTCCTTACTGTTTTGATCATCCCTAGTCATGGAAAAGTCCAGGAACGCTGCTTTGCCAGCATAAAACTCTCCACTATGTGAAATACACTCCCAACAACAAAGCTGATTTAGCAGAAGTAGTGGAGAAGCTTTTCTAGCTTTTTAGTGAGCTTGTTAATTGGTTCACAATGAATTCTTCCCTTGAAAGAATCCCGTGACTGCCCAGTGCCTCCATAACACCTCTACACAATATCTGTTATTGCAGCCTCTGAGGGTGAATGTTTAATATGGCACCATATAGATACAGAAAAAGAGATAGATAAATGCCTGTTAGGGGAAGGAATTGGTAACTCCATAAATGTCATGCACATGAAAAGGTGACCAAAGGTTGCTTTCACTGTGAAAGGGAATGGGGCTTTAACACATTGATTGGCTGCAATTGGATGTATTTTTGCATTCAGCTGTTGGATAATTTAAGATGAGAAGTGATTGGATGAAAATATTGTTCATGAACTGCACTGTCACAGAAAATAGGGAAGTGTGAATCGCAGTTGATGAGGATTGCAGGAGGCAAAATATGTACAGTAGTGTTGAAATTATTAGCAGATCAAATGGGTTGCAGTATGCCAGAGCTCCTTTGTGGAGCAAGTTGTTTTGTCGCTTCACCTCCATTATGAGTCATTTCAGATGTAATATTAAATTATAACATGTGGAAGAACATCCCAACAAGCTATTTTTTTCTTCTCCCCTCTTTACATGGAGTTTTTCCTCAATTTCTAGTTTTCGCTAATCTACTTCAAGTCAGTTTCAGAACATGGATTGAAATGGATTTGTGAATCATAATTTGGTAATGAGTACTAAGTATCGTATATAATGAAATACGGTAAGCAGCAAGTTGAGGATAATTATATGAAAAGCATGCAAAATCACAAGTGTCTTGGTTGCCAGTTTTGATGCTAATACTTCTTAAATGAGTCATAGTTTATTCAGATTCTCCCCTGATTGCTCAAAAGATAGATTTTATCTTCTTTCAGTAATACAGTGAACAACAGTATTTTCCCCCTAAGAACAACAGTCTTTAATCTGCCTAATGTTTGAATTTGTGTACTTTTATTTAAAATAATATGGCATATTTGGTCATTTTAGCCACCCAGACTTATTAATAAATAGATGGTCTCAAATATTGAAATTAAAAATAAACATATATGTATAAATAAATGTGTCTTTCAACTGCAATCTAATTTTCTTCTATGTAAGCATTTAAGATTTATTCTAAAAGGAAGAAATCTCCATGCCTCAGACAGTACTGTTTTGAAAACTTTATACCGTATTTGCCGGCGTATAAGACGACTTTTTTGCCCCGAAAAACATGCCTCCAAGTGGGGTCGCCTTATACGCCGGTATATCCACTGCCGGCTTTTGGATGCTTGTTGGACGCAGCGAAGGCGCCTCTGGCTTCCCGGATCCCCGCGCCGCTTCCGCTTCATCCCGCTCGCCTCGCTCCGCCCGAGGCTGCAGCCTTCCTGCTCTTCCCACGGCCCCTGGCACTCTGCCCTGCCGCTGCAGCCCCGGGATTTCTGGAGGGCGTTTCCGGTGGTGGTGGGGGTCGCCTTATACGCCGGTCGTCTTATACGCCGGCAAATACGGTATTCCCTATTCTGCAACTTTGAACGTTCACTGTGTTTTATTACTTATGAGTAAGTCAGCCCATAGAGTAAATCCACCTATAGTATTTTAACACCATTATTATCTTGGAAGTTTGCATGTCTCTTAGAGTTCTGGTAACATAGGCTGTCACATGATTAGTATTGGGGGTATACCATTTTAGGATGCTCTCAAAACACTCAAATGTCAATTTCAATAGGACTCTGTCCATTTTTTTAGCATGAATTAGATGGCTGATGCTTGAAGGTTTAATACATAAGAACATCTCATAAGAATGTATGAGTGCTCAAAGGTCTAGCAATTAAAATGTGTACTCATAATTCTGTGTACCTTTGTTAGTTAAACGATGCCTGAAATAAGTCTGTATTTCACGCTGTTGGACATTCTAATTCCTCCCAATTATAGACATGCATAAATAATCCTTAATATTAATTTGGAGCCATGCACCTAAACATTCAGGGTGGAGGCATCTCTCTCTATAGCTGCAAAACATGTGTCGTTATTCTTGTAGAAATAATTATTGACTTCTTTCCTGATACATTGATTTATGTATAATCTGATTCACATGATGTTTCCTTGATATAATGCCATACATATTTGGAATCTTGTGGAGAAAATTAAGAGGCCAAGCCATTTAATGTACATATGAGTCAGTTCACAATGTCTGCTATAACTTCTGTTGCTCCTGTTCATTCAGTTGACAGCTATATATTCTTCCATATGAATAGAGATGTGAAAGTCTACTAGAACATTCCAATATATCACAAAAAATAGTGACTCATCAAACAATTTATATGCTGCCTCAATCCTAAAAGGATAACAAAATAGCTATAAACCTAATGCATTTAAACCAAAAATTCCTTTTGGAGTGTTAATTTTTGATACTATGTTTTTTCCTAAAATAAAACTCATTAAACCAGTGTAGTGAAACTGTTTAAATATAAACAATAGAACAGTAAAATAGAAATGTTTTTATTACTGTTTCATTAAGCAACAGGGAGCAACATCCCTTTAACAAAGAAAATTGTGGCTTAGTTTAAATAAAGATCTTGCTATGTATGCTTTTTTTTCCGCTTAAGTTTTCAAAGTCTAAGCATGAATATGTGAGTTATATAGAGTTGATTTTGGAACAAAGAATAAATGTTCTAAACCACTACTTATTATAGGAAAATATATATAATACAAAACTTAAATGTTAAAATCTAAATTAATATGTTGCGACACATGAGTAAGTAAAGATACAAAGCATGGCTCACCTATTATTTCATTTTTCCTCCTGTCTAAGGCAGTGAGCTCACCAAAATTGGGGTAGATATAGTTGGATGGGCTTAAAGCTTCTCAAAGATAATCAACATGTAATCAAAGGGTTGGGCAGAAAATGTACTGTAAAGACAGTTCAAGAGTCAATCAAGCATATACTCAAAGTTTCAGACCAATATGTGCAAAAGTCAGGGTATAAACTGAGTCAGAGTCCAAAAAGTCAATCCAGAAGTCCAGTGCAAGATTCGAGATAGGAAGTCACAGGTGTATGTAAGATATTGGGCTGATTTTCTAACTGAAGAGGCAAAGACTATACAAAAGACTTCTTGCTTTTTTCTCCAAGCCCCAACTGATATGCATAATTCAGACTGCAGTTATTCAAATGGGGGTTCTTAGTAGGACATTATT
Source organism: Notechis scutatus (assembly GCF_049901735.1). Classification (NCBI taxonomy): domain Eukaryota; kingdom Metazoa; phylum Chordata; class Lepidosauria; order Squamata; family Elapidae; genus Notechis; species Notechis scutatus. The sequence continues at coordinate 57,996,964 of NC_142011.1, read as the reverse complement.
CCCAAGAAACCATTCCTCATATTTTTTGTGCTTTCCCACCTTTGAGATTTTACTAGTTGATACCATTCCCCAAATTTGAAAATTCTGAAGAATCTCCGGATCTAGGTCAGAGTCTATGACTAAGTTTCCATGCTTATTGGGGTTAAATCATCTTGTTTTATGTTCTTATAATCTGTCATTTTTATATCCAATGTTAAATCAATTTTTTGTTCAGTACAATATATTTGTCTCCTTGTCCAGTACAATATTTCTTTTTCTTCCATACCATCATCTATTTTGTCAATAAGTTTATCAACAGTGACAGAATCTTTAAAATTAATTTTTGAGTCATTTGATCCCATTTCTCCATTCAACCATTGTTCTTTTTACTTCTGGCACCCTCTAGTGATCAACTTTCAAATTTCCATCTTTTTTATATGTGAAACATAACTTCTTTCCCACGGGAAAAATTCTTATATTTACTTAATCCATTTATAATAAATCTATCTGGGCCATTCATTCATACATAACTTTTAAAAAACAATGCTCAATTCCCCTTTCCCCTTTTAACTCCTTAATTTAAATTTTTATATATCTTGAAATCTTATTTAAAATTTTGTTCACAAAAGGTTGAAGAAAAAATCTCACACACTAAAAATCTAAAAGGTTCTTAATATTTAAAAAAGTAGTTTTAAAAAGTTCAAAGTAATTAAGAAATGAGAATTGGTAGAACTTTGACTCCAAAACAGCTGTGAGCTCAAATAGAAATCCCTCAATTCTCAACGACTCCACAAGCCAGTAATAAAACATCTTTTTCTATGGTTTACTCATGAGAAATAGCTGTGTGGAAGATATGTGAATGATCTTGAGATCTTTCTTTATTCCAGAAAGATTTTTCATTAGTACAGAACCTGCATCCAGATCTATATAGATCTCTCAAAATATTATGGATGAAAATGACAAAATATTTGATTGTGCTAAGTAGTATTCTTAGTAGCCATTTCTATGACCCAGAAATAAGTATTCTTGGCTTTCAGTCTTTTTTTTTTTTTTTTTTTGGCAGTAATTTTATTAATGTTTTCAATTAAAAGATGAAAGCTACCATAATACAAACTAAAATTAAAAGAATAGAAAGAAAAAAGTATAGAAAAGAGAAAAATGGAAAAATAAAAATATAATTAAGAAAAAATATTTAATAAATGACTTCCCTCTTCATCGCAACCACTGTAAACAACTTTAATAATTTATTACCTTTTCTTAAAATTCAACAAAAGATCTTTTCCCCATATTTCATCTCTTATCTATAAACAGATCCTTAACACTTCGTTATGCAGTCCTGGTCACCAAAAGTCCACTAAGGGTTATCAGAGGTAACAAATTATTTTAATCTTGATAAAATAAACCAACTTTATCTTCCTTTTTTCCTTTAAACCAGGGGTGTCCAACCTTGGCTTTGCTGGCTGAGGAATTCTGGGAGTTGAAGTCCACAAGTCTTAAAGTTGCCAAGGTTGGACACCCCTGATCTAAGGTGAGACTAGAACTCACAGTCTCCTGGTTTCTAGCGTGGTGCCTAACCTAGTCCACAAGTCTTAAAGTTGCCAAGGTTGGACACCCCTGCTTTAAACCATCTTAATTTTTAACCCCTTCAAATAGTTTTTTAAAGTTTCAACTTGTATTTAAAACTTATTTCACTAAGGATTGAAGGAAACTCATCAGGTGTTATAAAAAATTGTCACCCGGAAAGATCTCAATGTTGAGCCCCGATCCGGACTTAACAAACTATTTCCAGAAGCGATTAGAAAAGGAAGCATGCAACTCTGTGCCCATAAAGCAGGGGTGGGCAAACTACGGCCCGCGGGCCACATCCGGCCCGTTGGTCTGTCCAACCCGGCCCGGCCCTGAAAAAAAATTGCTGTGCGTGGTGTATTGCCCTGCGCGGGTGGCCCCCAAAGCTGCAAAACAGTGCGGAGCGCTCTCGGGTAGGAAAGAAAAGAAGAACTTTGCAAAGGCCTCGGCTGGGAGTTCGAAATCACCTTGAGTGCAACCTCTCCGAAGGTGAGTCCCGCTGATCCCGCTTTTTTTCCCGGGCTTCAGGCTTAAACTTTGCAAAGGCAAAGTTTGCAGGCGGGAGCGTCTTCCAGCCAAGGAGCGGAAGGGTTCCGCCCGGCGGGCGGGCGGGCTGCTTGAGCGGGCTGCTTGGAGCCACCTAAAGCTAGGCCGCTGCTGGTGGAGCCTTGCCCTGCCTTGGTGCCCCGTTCCCGGCTCGGCGGTCCTGCTCGGGCGGCACTTTAAAAGCCTGCTCCCAGCACCCGAGCAACTTGCGGCTTCCTTTTCCTCACGGGCACTCGCGCCTGGCCCTGAGCCGTGCGGCAGAGAGGAAACCTGGAGCACCGCCGGGTCGCCTCCTCCAAGCAGCCCGCTGGGCGGAACCCTCCCGCTCCTCGGCGGAAGACGCTCCCACATGCAAACTTTGCCTGTGCAAAGTTTAAGCCTGGAAGCCCCAGAAACCCGAGCAACTTCCCAGCAACTTTTGGCTTCCTTTTAACTCGCGGGCGCTCGCGCCTGGCCCGAGCCACGTGGCGGAGGGGAAGCCCGGCAGGCGGGCTGCTTGGAGGAGGCGACCCGGCGATGCTCCGCAGCAGCAACAGGCAGTTCTGCCTGGGCTCCACTCAGGTGTCCGGCTGGGGCTGTCAGGAGTTGCTACCGCCGGCGGGGAGCTCCGTGCGGCTCAGTCCCGCGTTGCCTTGGGAAGGAAAAGGCAAAACCAGGAGCCGCTGAGCCTGAGCCTCCGGTGCCGCTGCTGCCGTTGCAAAGCACCGCCGCGGCTCTTCCTTTTTGCCTTTCCTTCCCGAGGCAACGCGGGACTGAGCCGCGCGAGCCGCGCCGGCGGTAGCAACTCCTGACTCAGGGGGCCTCCGAGGAGGAAGGAGAAGAGGGGGAAGGGTGGGGCGATTCCCAAAAATCTTGTGCTGACCCGGCCCGTCTGTCAAATTTTAAAAGTCAATGCGGCCCTCGAGCCAAAAAGTTTGCCCACCCCTGCCATAAAGGCTCTGACTGCAATTTGGGCAGAAATTGCATTCCCTCATCTTCCAGAGCAGGAGACTAGTATCTTATAAGCTCCATGTGAGGAAAAAATTTATGGAGCAGTTTGAGGGATCGTGTGTTCTTGTCTAGAGACATATTTTGAAGAGCCAGTCTACTTGCTGGCTCTTCATTCCACCATAGTTGTCATGTCTACTTTTAATGGAGCCATTCTCAGTTCATCATTTCTTTGTCTTCCACATATTTACATCTGGGCAGTAAATATGTGATTATCTTTCATTTAAAGGTTTTGATTAGAGAGAATTATGAATGGTAATGGTTTTTTCCTGCCAGTCATGTATAATGTTCTCTGTGCAATTGCCTTTTTCACTTGCTAATTGCTCTGAGATCAGATTAAGTTACTGTTACAAGGAACAAAGTTCTTGAAACAAAGTGGCCAATTATTATGAAATTGGATATAGTTACATTATTCAAAGTCTTTAAATAGTGCCAAATCAGATGATAGATAACATATAATCAGAGTTGGAAGGGACCTTGTAGGTCATCTAGTCCAACCCCCCGGCCAAGCGGGAGACTCTACACTATTTCTGACAAATGGCAGTCCAATCTCTTCTTGAAAGTCTCAAGTGATGGTGCTCCCACAACTTCCAAGGGCAAGCTGTTCCATTGGTTGATTGTTCTCACTGTCAGAAAGTTTCTCCTTATTTCCAGGTTAAATCTCTCCTTGTTCAATTTCCATCCATTATTCCTTGTCTGGCCTACAGGCGCTTTAGAAAATAGCTTGACCCCTTCATCTCTGTGGCAGCCTCTCAAATATTGGAAGACCTCTATCATGTCTCCCCTGGTCCTTCTCTTTACTAGACTAGCCAAGCTCAGTTCCTGCAACTGTTCGTTGTATGTTTTAGCCTCCAGTCCCCTAATCTTCCTGGTTGCTCTTCTCTGTACTTTTTCTAGAGTCTCAACATCTTTTTTATAATGTGAACAAAACTGGATGCAGTACTCTAGGTGTGGTCTTACTAAGGCTTTATAGAGTGGTATTAGTACTTCCCTTGATCTTGATTGTATCCCTCTGTTCAGGGGTGGGATTCAAATTTTTTAACAACCAGTTTGGCTGTGGCTTAGGTGGTAGGCGTGGCTTGGTGGTCATGTGACTGGGTGGACATGGCTTGGTGGTCATGTTATTGGCTGGATGTGGCCAACTCAATCTCACTTACATCGAGGCACGCATCTCCTCGCCTGGCCTCTCATGACTGTGGGGTTGCTGCAACAGTCGTAAGTGTGAAAAATGGTAATAAGTCACTTTTTTCAATGCCATTGTAACTTTGAATGGTCACTCCACACAAGCAAAGTACCAGCAAAGGAGGGGGAAAAACTCCAGAGAAGTTCCTGAGACAGGAAGTCTAGTCCTGCCAAGAATGTAATAAGAGTTAAGGGAGAGGCAGTTTCTGTAAGCAACACCAGAATGTTTCCTTCCTGCCTTCCTTACAGGATTAGGCCAGTAATTTCTTCTAACAACCAGTTCTCCGAACTGCTTAGAATGTTAACAACCGGTTCTAGCAAATAGGTGCGAACTGGTAGAATCCCACCCCTGCCTCTGTTAATACAGTTTAGGATTGAATTAGCTTTTTGGCTGCTACTGCACACTGCTGGCTCATATTTAGCTGGTTGTCCATTAAGACTCCAAGATCCCTCTCACAGTTACTGCTATTGAGCCTGGTTTCACCCAGTCTATATGTGTACTTTTGGTTTTTCTTGCCTAGGTGTAGGACTTTACTTTTCTCTACATTGAATTTCATTTTGTTAGATACGGCCCAGTGTTCTAGTCTGTCAGGATCCATCTGGATCTTTAGCCTTCATCTTCACCTATCTCTGAACTGTACTTTAATTGTGTACTAAGTAGCTGTGAGTTACATATACATATGCCCTCTTTCCATTCTCCATAGCATGGTTTCAGATCGTCAACATCTATTTTTAAAATAGAAGTCCCTTCACTAGTATATTCCAAATGGGATGCAGAGGTTATTCTGCTTAAATGAACAATGATTGTTCAAGCTGCAGTTCAGTTTCCCTCAGTTTGGACATAATAATGGAATTGCAATAGTTAGGAAATTGCATCTTCTAAGTTTTTATTTCCCATAACACTGACAATATGTTGATGGAAACCACAGTGCATATTTTGGGCATATCTTGACTCTTGACAAATGTATCTTTTCTTTTATGTATACTGAGAGCATTTGCACCAAGACAAATTCCTTGTGTGTCCAATCACTCTTGGCCAATAAAGAATTCTAAATCTAATTATGAAATGTTCCAAGACAACCAAAACAGGCACCATATGAAGAAACAGTCACAGCAGTATCAGTATCCAAACTCTCTTTCAGAGACTATGTTATATTGAACAGGGAATAATCATGTTATTAAATAGGTATCTCATAGTCAAATCATTTGAAAATGTCCTTCTCAAAAGGATTAGAACCACTGGATAGCATAACTTCTAGTGCCATTTTATATAAGTTGTCAAGATGTATGTAAGGTTTAATAGTATTAATAGTTGTATAGTTTCTACAAAACCAATAGAGTAGCTTTCCTTAACACCAGCTCAGGGCCTATAATGGGCCATTTGAAGTCTGTTCCATAACCGTATATAAAGTTAGATTAAAATGGACAATCTATTGCACTCAGAAATATTTAGAGCCAAGATACTACTCCATAACAGAGCCTTGGAGGCTGTTTATTTAAACAATTTATAGGCTGCCCAAATCCTGAACAGTTTATAGTTAAAAGGTTTTTATAATGTACAAAATTCAGAAAAAATTGTACACCCTAGAATCATAAACTGGAAAAAAAACAACCATCTAGCATGGGCTCAACCTTTGCTCTTTTCCAGAGACTGGGAAAATAACCAATTTTTAATAGATTCTTGAACACCTTCAAAGTGAGAGCCACCTGGATCACCGAACAGATTATTCTTCCTCTTGCCCTCCAAATATATTGGATTTCAATTTCAGTATATTATCCTGCAGAGGCATTTTCAATCATCTCATTTCAATTAATGTGAAACTCTCATGCATTTTTAAGTGTCATACAATCGAGCTGCATGCTAAAGTGATGTTCACCACTTTCATTAATCATTTCATTGTTCTCCCTGTCTTTATAAGGAAGTAAAGGCAAGGTTCAAGTTCATATAAAGGTGGCTATAATTCTCCAAAGAACCTGATTGCATTTATGGATTGTGTAAACTGAAAAGTTCTCTTATTATAAACATAGATTGTAGAGCCATTGATTGGCTGTTTAACAACTATAGCATTCCGATTGATTTATTGAGTAGACTTGTACCCTGCCATAATCAAATAACTTTTAGCGACTAATATAATGTACAGTATAATAATTAAAACATCCATAGTGAACACCGGTCAGTAAAGCCCAACACACCAATGGAAAGAAGAACCAATAACAACAAATAACATCATAAAATTCATTAGTATATTAATTTATTATAGTTTGTACTGTATTCAGATTTGAAAAGATGCTCTTGAACATGCTGCCAAGTTTTCAGCTCATTTCTGCATTTTGGAAGAAGAAATGAAACTGTTTTGTTCTTTTTAAAGAAAAAAATGGTTGCTAAAATCATAAATTTTGTAGGGAACATTGAGAAGTTATTTAGATACATAAATTGTTAGTGTGGATCACTTTAATTACCTTCTTCCACATCCATAAAATGTCCAGATTTCAGTCATGAAGTCAAACTATGGTAAAGCATGATAAGGGTAACCTTTATCAAAACAAGTTCGGAAAACCTAAGTATCAGGTGCTTCCATGGACCAGATAGCTCAGGAAAGTAGACCCTATTATGTCTAGAATTCCACCCTTCAGAAACTCACATTCAAAATAAGATCAGGACATCTAGTGTATATTATAATATCATAGTAGACCACTAAAATTCTGTATCACTGCCTACTGCTATGTAGAGAATCAGGCAGAGAAACCTGAAGGAGAATCAGGCCTTTTCCAATCTAGTCTGTGATAAAATAGTTTGGCCAACTGTTTTCCTATTCATTGACTGGGTGTTCAGCAGCAGAAATTTCAACCCTTTGACTATTGTCAAACTCTTGCAGGTTTTTTGAATGAAGAAACAGTTTGCAAGCATTTAACTTAATCCAGTTGCACATTTTCTAAAGCCATAATTAGGTCATTTGGCAGATACTGTAGTACAGTTTATCTGAGCAACAGGATCTAGTTTCATCTCTCTCTTTGGTTTGAACTTAAGTGCAGTAATTAGAATAGTTGCAATTATAGTTGTCTTCAATTGCACATCTATTTTGCTCCAGTTAATATTAACAGAAAATATTTCCCGTGTTAGTGTAGTTCTGACACCCCAAATCATAAATCCCATTTGCAAATATGAAATTATTAATAAAAGTTGTTTGGTTTTATTGATTAAAAAAGTATCAATTTCTGGTGGAAGAGTTTCCACTTTGAATAACTTAGTATTTCCATGATAGAAAACAGTGATCCTGAAAACTTGCTACATTGGTTGAGTGTGATGCAAGTCTCACTGAACAATATAGTACCTGTATTTTTCTGAGGCCCAGCAAGCTGTTATTTATAAAGGCTAATATAGCAAGATGATCTTCTTAATAAAAAGGATTATTTGCCAAAGAAATATATTTATAGTTCTAGTTAAAAAATGGCATGCCACTATATTCCTTGAGACATATTCTAAAATGCTTCTGGCAAAAATATGCTGAGGTACTAAGATCTGTGCCAATCTCCATACAAATAAAATGTTTTGATCTTTTTTAGATTCTTGAATATTTTAGCTAGAAATTAACAGCTCCTCTATTTGTTGGCCAGTACATTATACCAAGATACTGGTTGATGTTAATACCAAGCTGTCATATACAGTATAAATCTGTGTATGAAGAATTCATATTCATTTCTTTGCATATTATTGAATTTTTTTCTTCATAACAAATATGATCCATCATTTGATAATATTACTATGCAGCCCTGAAAATTGAACTGGCTTGTAGAATAATTTCACCAGTTTCCAAAATTGTATATCTTAATCATTTATAAGTGAGATACAGGAAAATGAATTATACAAATATAAGGGAGAAGAAAGCTTTTATCACGCTGTGCTGGTAAATAGTAACTATGATTATGAAAAACCAGGATACTATGTTATAAATTTCTATTGTACTTGCTTATTCTTAAACTTACATTATTGATTTTTATGAGCACTTTAAGGAATTGGGCAAAATAAGAATCAAAATTATTGTATTTTCTTCCAGTGGTTAATCTTATCTTTATAATATAGAGTCATATTTTTTACTTGGCTAGAGGAACAGGTTACAGTGTACCATTATTATAATAGGATATTTTAATTCAGTTGCATTAATGTGATAGACAAAGAAGAGCTCTTCACTAAATCCAGCTCCATGTTGAAATGTACCATCGTTTCTCACCAGTATTTGTTTGCCTTGAACTACATTTTAACCATAGCTTTGTTTCTTTACAGTACATCAACTGTGGTAACCTGGAACAGTTGTTAGATAGTAATCACCACTTGTCCTGGACAGTGCGAGTAAAGCTGGCATTGGATATTGCTCTTGGACTCAATTATCTTCATTATAAAGGAATTTTCCACAGAGATTTGACTTCCAAGGTAATGTTCTTCTATCTGATTGTATTTGCTGGCAGCAAATTTCTTGGAATTGTTTTGTTCTCTTTATCCCTTCTCCAAACTGTGTTGTCTTATTATCAGAAGAAAGCAAAATGCAATTGTGAGTTATGAATTATACTTCCAGGAAAATAGATGTAAAATTAACTCATTTGGTGCAATGTTGTTATAGCTTTTTAACTTTTATAACGTTCTAAGGCTAATCTATTGGTATAAAACATAATATCTTATTAAAAATGAGTAGTGACGTTGCTTTCAAACTGTGCTTCAAATATTTAAAATGCACCTATTTTTTAGGTATAAATTGTTTATACCTAAATTGTACCTATTTTTAATAGGTATATTAAAATATTTAAAATTTACCTATTTTTTTAATGAAGCTAGTCACCTGCAAGTATGCCAGAACTATAAATGAGAATCCGAAATATCTATATACTACTAAAATTCTCCTCATTACATGGGTGAAATTGGTGCATCATAGGACAACAATTTGAATCAAGGTACCTCAGTTGGGCTAACTTACAGAATGTGCCTAAATTCCAGGATCTGTAACTCCAGAGGAAATGAAATTAAGGGAATGTTGTGGTTGCTTCAGTACTGCTGGCTGCTACTGAGCTGTTGCTATGATTGATTTTCATTTTCAAAATTCCATTCCATTCCATTCTGTAACAGTTTCTCTGCTAGTCTTGCAATCCCTTATTCCCTCCCTACCCAGCAGCACGGAATTGACTCTTCATGTAGATTTTAAAGAAGCTACAACTTTAGCTGCATGAAGAAAGACCTGAATATTTTTATTGCTTTATGTTCCTCTTCTCTGGCACACAATATTCCCATATTCTGATCCTACACAGTTAGTCCTGGGATTTCTCTACCATCTTTTTTTGCTGGTAGGTACATTGTACAACAGAGCCTTGTTATAATCAATAATAAAATTGCATGATTGTACTTGTACATATTAAAATAACTTCCCTATGGTACATAGCAAACACAATTGATTATAATGACCTAGACTAGAGCATTGGGTTAAACTAACCAAGAATTTAAGAAATCATGGTACCATTTATCATAAATATCTTTTTCACAAATTCTAAATATGGTTCTTTATTGAACCTTAATAAAATAGTACTTTAAAGAATTCCTAAATAGTCTTATGTGCTAATGGAGGGAGGGAAATAAATGATTATCATTAAATCATTGAAGCTACTTACAAAAAGATAGTTTCAAGTGTGGATTTTTACCATATTTTTAACATTGCATTATGATTAATGTTATTCCTTTAGGATTTATGTACATTTTGCAGTGAACAAATATTCAACCTCAAATAAACTAATAAACTAATAATTTTTTATTAGGAATAACAATAGTCATAATTGAAAAGATTCAAAATGCATTGGATGTGGAGTTCAGGGGGCTTTATGTACAGTTAAAAATCCAAAGTGAGCTGTGCATTCTAAAATTCATTTAGGTGAGAACTAATAATATTTAGGATAAATATTATTAAATAAAATCAACTACTGTATCTTTGTACATGGAAAAACATGCTGAAATTTTGATAGTGTAATGCAGTGGTGGGATTCAAATTTTTTTACTATCGGTTCTGTGGGCATGGCTTGGTGGGCGGTGGCAGGGGAAGGATACTGCAAAATCTCCATTCTCTCCCCACTTCTGGAGGAAGGTTACTGCAAAATCCCATTCCCTCCGCCCCCCACTGCTTTCCAGCTCCGTTTTCCTGTACAGGGCAACAAAAGAAGACCCAGCCGATCAGCTGGGACTTGGGAGGCAGAAAATAGCTGGGGGCGGGGCCAGTCAGAGGTGGTATTTGCCGGTTCTCTGAACTACTCAAAATTTCCGCTATCGGTTCTCCAGAACTGGTCAGAACCTGCTGAATACCACCTCTGGTGTAATGCCAGTTTGATCTTGTGGTTAAGACATCAGCCTTGAAAACAGGAGACCGTGAGTTCCAGTCCCAGCTGAGGCATGAAGGCCAGCTGGGTGACTGTGGGCCAGTCACTCTCTCTCAATTCAATTCTCCTTACAGGCTGATTTTTTGGGGGAAAATAGAATGAGGAAGGTATATTAGATATCTTCACTGCCTTTAGTTGCTTGTAAAAATAATAAAGGTGGGATACAAATAAATAAAATGTATTTTCCCAACTTCTTTAGTTATTCTTTAAATTGTTCATGATCAATATTGTTAATATCACAAAATGCCTGTTCAACATATTCTGCTATTCATTCTTGTTTACTTTTAACAGATATGCATTTATGTGCTATGCTCAATATTCAGTACAGTTGGAGCAGAAATTATTTAATGGGGGGGGGGAACAGTACTATAGTAACAGTACTGTGTAGATACCATATGTCCTCAGCCTATGTGGATATTTTAAGATCTGATTATAGGCACTTGGTGAAATATCTGTCACAGGAAGGTTGCCTTCACCAAATAGCTATTGTAGAAGGAAGGGTCAGATAGTAGGCTTGCTTTTTTTACTGCCCCTCAAGGCCAATTGTTTTCAAGTCTTTGCTTACCATTGTTGTAGTTACAAACAAAGCATTTGCCATTTTTGTTTTTTAAGAATACCAATGGGGCCTATGTGGAATTGTTCATCAAAAGCTGAGGATGACACTTAGCTTTCAGTGTGCCTTTTTAAAAATTCTGTTAATTATTCAATATTCTTTTAAACATTTAAAAGGCAGAATGGGCTAAGAGGTTGGCAGATACTGACATGTTCATAGGTAGCGAAATCAAAATCAAATTCCTTATTGCAGCGATATTACATCTGTACCATACCTACTTAATATTGTTTCTTTGCTTTTATTCAGAACTGTTTAATAAAAAATGATGAGAATGGATATTCTGCTATAGTAGGTGATTTTGGCTTGGCAGAGAAAATTCCTGATTATAGGTAAGCATTATTTCTAAGTAAACACCAATTAGAGTTTAATAATATTATAATGTTAAGCTAAATAATTGTGAATCACTGATCATTGCCTTCTACGATTCAGCATTTGACTTAAAACTGTTTTGGATTATTTGAATTCCTTACTTTTTAGCTTTTGCATATAATCATTCTCTATCTGCATAAACAATACATTTCTGATAGGTCACTGATGCAGATAATAAATGTTTTTTAAAGAGCATTTTTGCAGTTTTAACAGTTTAAAAAGAATCTTTAAGATATCCATTTAGATTTTATTGCCATGTATAAATGATTTGCACACATAGGTATAACTTTGCTTAAACTTTTCACTATGACACATAAACATTTTATTCTTTCAGTAGGCTTTGTAATATATTTCCTAGTAGAATAACTTTCAGGATTTTGAAATATGTGAAATAATAACAATATTGTCCTATAGACTTTGATTGGAATGGAATGGTAGTCATTCATGTTACTTTTCTAAATTTGTTGAAGTGAGAAGTTGCCAGTGGTAGGTTCTCCTTACTGGATGGCACCTGAAGTGCTGCGTGATGAGCCATATAATGAAAAGGTAGGTATGTTTGCAGGGGTGGACTTCAAAATTTTTTAGCAAAGGGTTCTCTGCCCAGTTGCTGGGTGGGTGTGGCCATGGTGGGCATGGCCTAGTCAGCCTCCTGCACCACTGTGTGGGGGGGTGGACTTTCCTCCAGCCTCCAGGAGGGCGAAAACGACCTCCCGGGCTCCGAAGGCTCTCTGGAGGCCAGAAAGGGGCCCATTTCCAGCCTTCCCGAACTTCTGGGAGGCCCGTTTTTCACCCTCCCGTTTTTTACCCTCCCTGAGCCTCCATGCACGCCCTGCACTTACCTGCATCCAAAATGGGCCGTGTGGGGACTCCTGGGAGGAGGGTCGCGTTCGGGTTGGTGGGGTCATCCAGGACTGGGATTTGGGGGTTCCCCGAACTGCACAGAATCTTAGCTAGGGGCTCTCCCGAACACCTGCGAACCCCCAGCAGCCCATCCCTGTATGTTTGAAATAAATACTGTTAACATAAAATGTTGCCCTGGGATATTTAAGCAAGGAGAACTTGTACCTAGCATTTTTCTCTTATGTAAGCTATGTTTTCTATTTTTAAATCTTTCTAGTTAGATTACCTCATGAAAATTCTGTTGCCTGTGATAAACTTGATATCCTATGGGGCAATTGTTTGCTTTCTATATTGAGAATCTAAAATTTTATTTTTAGCTAACTTTGAGAACAGTATTATAAGTACTTATCCATCCTTTGTGAAATAGTGATTTTTAAAGCTGTAAATCAAAATTACATTACTTATCAAGGGACAATGCCATATTTTACCTTAATTTATAATTTTGTTAATAACAATATTCTGTCTTCCAATAAGCTGTGGCTTTAAAAAAAAAAATCAGTAAAAGCTGATAAATATTTTTCAAGTTTTATAGCTCCCTCTAATGATGAAGGAGCAGTACTGCAGTCTTTTTCTTAGCTGGTTGAATTTGGGGTGCCCTCAGAACTTTGCAAGTGGTACAGTAGGTAATTTAAGCTTTTGCAATGTGTTAGGCACCCATTTTTCACCCATGTGATAGGAACAAAGAAAAATTCTTAAACCATGGGGTGGGGGACCTGCGATGGAAGGGAAATAATATACCTGCAAAATTAATCTGGGATCATATTCTCTCTTTTAGGCAGATGTGTTCTCATATGGGATCATCCTTTGTGAGATTATTGCAAGGATCCAGGCAGACCCAGACTATCTCCCTCGAACAGAGGTGAGCAAAGTTCACTGATAAGGACTGTCAAGGAAAAAAAATGAGTTTCATGGGTAATCAATTTCCATAGAGTTGCCAAATGAGCTATAAAAGTTGCAATAAACCATTAATCCTTTGTTACGTTTATATGCCAAGCTTGGCACAGAATGCTGTTCCCTCCCTCTCTCTTCCCTCCCTTCCACATTTAAAGTTCATAATTATCCTTGCATAATGTTGGATTGAATATTGCATTAATCAGCCAATTTTCAAGAGATTAACTGTCATAATACCAAAGAGATTTCTATGGATTATTCATTCATGAGAAGAGGGCAGATTGATCAAGACATTTCTTCTTTTGAAGAAATGACATCCTTTTGTCTTTTCAACTGATAATGATGAAAAGGTGGCTATTTTGCTTATACAGCATCATCATTTATTTGTTTTACATCAACACTATCTTAAAGTGTTTTTGTTTTCTTTTATAAACAGCATATTGTTTTGAAGTTAGGTTTTGAGAAATACACACATTAGCAATCTTAAAAAATATTAAAGTGGGGAAAAAAACTCTAGTTCGGCGAGTCAGTTGACATAAAAGGTCTGTTTTATGTTTGAAAATTTTTGTATTTGAAAATTCCAATCCCAGTAAAAAGAATTAGATAGCAGTTGATATGAAATGTGTTTTAATACTCTTGAGAGTTGCTTCCATAATAAATGGACAAAATTGGTTAATGTAGGGCACATCTCTGTGAAATATGTGGGTGAAATGTGGAGATATTCTTAAGAATCATCTTTAAGGGAACCAGCAATGTGATAAGTAGTCAGCACTAAAGTTATTACAAAACTATTTTCATAAGTGGTTTATGATGTTATTGCATCACAAAATGACTATGCAAATCGTTTCTACATTCTAATATGATATTGGCCAAGTACTAGGTACAGTACAGTATATAGTAGTGCTTTCTTCGGTAAATGAATTTTCATGCTAGACTTCCTGGCGGGTAAGTTTCTTGGTGTAGGCAGATTTATAAATTTCTCTTTATAGCATCTTTCATGGTTCTAAATGTTAGACTATATTGGAGGAAAATTTGGACTATGAGATTGAAACTATTATGTCTTAGAATATCTTTCTCTTATACTATAACACCAAATACATTTTTAAAAAGCTGAGTTGTTGCTGTGATTCCCACATTCAGAGAACTGAGTGTTCTGCAGAGTCAAGAAAAGGAAAATCTATTTTCTCTATACTAGTTTCAGTTTTAGAACTGAGTCCTGAATAAATACAGTAGCATTCTGGGTTGTTTCTCTGAGCTTCCTGATTCCCTCCAGTTCAGCGTGGTGCATCTAAGCTATGTACAGGCTGAAGATACATATTCAGTGCATGCTGAAGAAATAATCTAATGCAGAGCTGTCAAACTTGCGGCCAGATGCATCATGCGCTAACCACACCCATGCCCGTTTTAGCGAAGGGGGGGAAAGTCCCATACGTCATGTGATGCCACCATCACGATGCAAGTTTGACACCCCTGATCTAATGGTTTACCAGCAAACTAATAAACTTCTGGAGGTTTTAGAATGATAAAATGTATTATTGCTTAAATCAATCCTTGGAATTTTGCTGTTAACATATAGATTGGGAATAGGGAAGGAGGACAGGCTGTTCTTTTGTTGGGCCGCACAACATGATCTTTAAAGCAGCTGCCATTTTTCTATTTACTGCATTGAATTCTAGTTGTTCAGAAACTGGCAGCTGTTTCTGCTTGTTTCTGTGTTTCGTAGCAATTCTGTTATACGTTGATTTCAACTCCCAGAATTCCCCATCCAGCCTTGCTCCTTTTCTTGAATTCTGGGAGTTAAAGTCCCCATATTTTAGAATTGCAAGACTCAGAAATGCTGATATAGAGAGTATATCAGAATAACAGCAGAATAATATGTTGGATTCAGAAAGTATTTTTAGGCCAATGAAGGAGGAGAAAGTGGCAGATACATCAGCATCTCTTTGTCGAATCCACAGAAGTACTGTGTCAGCCCTGAAGCCATTTTTTATTCTGGGCCCATTTTGGGAGCATCTTTAGGGCTGCCACCTGAGGGGAAGAACTTCGGGTTTGATTTGGGTGGGGAAAACCTCAGCTTCTCCAGAGTCAGGTTTTCCCCAGATGTGATATGACATGCCTAATAAATCTATACTTTGAGGAAGCTTTGAAGCTTTGAATCAAAACCTTGGAGCTTTGATTCCAGTGTTAACTGGAACCCTGACATACTGACCCAGAGCTCAGGGGGAAAATTAAGTTCATTATCTTTTGTGTTTTGTCTTTTAACCCTTGTAATTTCCCCACTGCTTTCTTTAAAACATGTTTGTTTTATTTTAGATATTAACAGAGTATTTCTGTTTTCTTCATGTAGAATTTTGGACTGGATTATGATGCCTTTCAGCACATGGTGGGCGATTGTCCTCCCAACTTTCTCCAGTTAGCCTTCAACTGCTGCAACGTCAGTATACTAAAAATATAATGATCCTAGTTTATGTTAAAGTTAAAAATGCAATGCTGAATAAATTGAGAGATTTTGTAGCTCAGAAATTATGAATTATTTGAAGGCAAAATATGAATGAATTGTATGAATTAGTTTATAACATTTGTTATTTATGTGTAGATTTGGTATAAAAATGGGCAACAAATAAGTATATAATGAGTAAGGACATAAAAAGCTGTCACTATAGTTCTTTCCAATATTATATTAGACAAGCTATAATGAAAATGAAACATCCAGTCAATTTTCTTTTGTAGAGTTTTTCTATAATTGCGTGTGCACCAAATGGAATGGCAAAGCATTTTTATATTGGTAGAATACAGGTAGTCCTCAGCTCATGACCATAATGGAGTTTGCCCATTATGGTCAGAAATTGTGACAGCTGTTAAGTGAAGCAGCCATATGACTGCCTCACTTACGAACCCCCATCCCTGTTCTTCCCAATGCGGTCATTAAAGAGAGCAAAACGTGAGACATTAAGTGGAGCATGGGGTGTCTCTGGGGCCCTAGGGGAGGCACTGCGAGGCTAGTGAAGGTCCTTCCCCTGGCCTCCCAAGGCATCCTTCACCCACCCTCCAAGGTACCCCGTGTTTTGCTTCCCACCCCTGCGAGTCCCTGTAGCCCTCAGATCATGTCCATCACACTTACCATTGAAAATGCTCTAGAACTCGTGTTAGGGAAGCAAAGGGAGCCTCTCCATTGCTGGGCCATGCAACGTGATCCCAGAAGTAGCTGCCAGTTTCTGAGCAGCCAGAATTCAATGCAGCTGCTAGGAAAATAGAAGCTGCTTCAAGGATCATGTTGTGTAGCCCAACAACAGAGCAGGCTGTCCCTTTTCCCTAATCCAAGCTTCAGTACTCCAGAGATCTTTGAAACAGAAGCGGCAATGGTCGATGCAAGGGTATAGGACTCCTTGGGGTAGAAAGCAGGCTTAGGGACTAGATTGTAAGTAGCTTTTGGGGATCAGCTGTAGCTTCAAATGGTTGCTAAGCAATCATTCATAAGTTGAAGACTATTGGTAACGTAAAAGCTTAGACTTTGTGTTATGTGTTTAATTTATCATTTTTTCTTATCTTCATAGATGGACCCAAAGTTACGTCCTTCATTTACTGATATTGTCAAAACACTGGAGGAAATTCTGAGCAATTTGAAAAGAGAAGAAGATGAAAGAGAACGAAAGCTTCTAAATCTGGATGCTGCAGATCGAAAAACCATCTCTGTTTCCAAAGGTAGGATCAAATAATATGGTCATAAAACTGCCCAGCTTGCCAAGCAAACATTAAATATTTTATGTTGTAATTAATTGTGTTTTTATTTATAATTAGGAAGCATTGTATTTACAATATTCTAATTAAGTCTAATTAAATAGAATTGCATATTGAATACAAGTTAATTTACTTGTAAAAGTTTAATTGGAAATACAATTTGATGTTCACGGTATATCCAATCTATTCACTTTGTCTTCCTTGAAGAACCAAATTTAGTCCACATACATACATATTAGTTGGACACATAGTTCCTTAAGTTACTGTGATAGGTTGGAATTTAATTTTGTTGTTGTTGTTCATGTTAACTTGAGCGAGATGCATAAACAATATTAGTCTAGACTACCTGAGCAAGTTGATACTGTATATGGTATACCCAGCTGAGTTGCACAACTGTCTCTGTGCAACTAAAAATTAAGGATAGAGCAATCTAATCACATCAGTGTGGTCCTCTAAATGACACTTAATTTCAACAGTTTTTGTGTATGTCTCTGTATTTTCTAATGTAATTTGTACTGCACCCCAATCCTGAGATTCTGGATGGATCATGTTGAGGTAATTCCCCATTAGGAGAATGAGCGCATACAGGGAGACGTATAGAGAGTAGTGTTGGAATAATACACACAGAGCACACAGATACACTGTACAGTAAATGTAGGTTTTTACTTCCAGAAAGGTTTAAGCAAAGTCCAAAATAGGCAGTCCAAAAGTCATTCACAGATAAATCAGTCAGTTTTTCAATCCAGGGATAATCCAAATATCAAATTCCAGTGTCAAAAACAGTTCAGTATCAGACTTACATTAAATCCAGTAATATCAGTCAATTAGAAGAAATGGAGCAACGGCAATATTTTCCAACAGAAGGAAACAGAGATACACTCACACTCTCTTCTGAGACTCAGACTAAGACTAAACAACCCAGGTTTCTGGCTCCATCTTATGGCTGTTTGAGAAACCACACCCAATTGCATGCTCTTGCATTCCCTTAAAGATATAGTACTAAAATGTTTATCCTGGTTTATATATTTCTAACCCAAATACCTGTTAGGTGACTTATATTCCTAACAGATCACAAGAATAAGTGCAAGACAGAAAGTCATAAAAATAGTTGCTGTACTGTCTGTGCTGTGCGCACATGTACGCACGAGCACACACAGACACGCAAATAAAAATAGCAACAGAAATAGTACTCACTTCCACAAATGCATTAAAAGGCTTGACAAAGTGCTTTTATTTTCCCTTCTAAATGTTAACCAAGAGGGTGCATTGTGAGCCATGGTAGGCAAACCAAGGCCTACCATAGAAAAAGCTGGTTTTCTAGTTCTTTCCTCCACAGACCTCATAATGAAAGGCAAGAATATACAACATTCCTTCCAACTTCAAATGTATAGGCTTGGCAGATTTGGAGAAGATTCTACCTGTCAATGAATACTTCAGCTTCAACCATAACAACACAAGAGCAAACAATAGATACAAACTCAAGGTTAATCGCAACAAACTTGATTGCAGGAAATACGAACTCAGCAACAGAGTGGTCAATGTCTTGAATACTCTACCTGAGTCTGGTTTCTTCCCCAAACCTCAAAAACTTTAACCTTAGACTGTCTGCTATTGACCTCACCCCTTTCCTAAGAGGTCTGTAGGGGGCGTGCATAAGCGCACCAATGTGCCTACCGTCCCTGTCCTATTGTTTCTTTTCTTTTTTTTCTTATATGTATCCATGTATTCATAACTATGTTTTTACATACCTATTATTTTGTAAGCAATTGACAAAAATAAATAAATAAAATAAATAAAAGATGGGCCAAATCAGAAGATGGCCTAAATCAGGGGTCTCCAACCTTAGCAACTTTAAGACTTGTGGACTTCAACTCCTAGTTTCTCAGCCAGCTTTGCTGGCTGAGGAATTCTGGAAGTTGAAGTCCACTAGTCTTAAAAGTTGCCACGGTTGGAGACCCCCAACCTAAATAGATAGACTCAGAATTTACTGAGGTTTTCTCATGAAACAGAGGCCTTCTACTTCAGAACCAATCAAATCTCAGGACTTTTCTCTCTGCTCCTTGAAAAGTTGTCACCTCTCACGTTAGGATTAATGGAAATCATGCAAAAGGGACACAATTGGCATGCATGGTATGAAGCTGTGGAATCACAAGTGTCCCAGTTTACCATCACATCTCCAACAGTGGAAGAATAGCCCCTGAAATCTTGAGCAACATTTGTTTTGAATAAAAATGGTGAGAAAAATAACAACACCATTCCTTCCTGATCTTTCCTCTCGTAGTCTGCTGCCAGTATGGCAATGAATATCACATAGATTTTAACAGATAGAATTGTCCTGCCTGTAGCATTTTATTGTGTATTAAGACACAATAAAATGGTTGCATTAGAGTAACCACGGGTTTGGCATATTAATCAGATTACAGAGGAAGAGAATGAAGATCACTTTGCAATGTTGGTGGTTAGTGGTTAGCATCTTCTCTGAGGTATCCATGCTTTATTAATGACAGAATGATGTAGAAGACAATTAGGGCGCTAGGTGTGGTTACCCTGTTTTTCAAAAGAACTCTTTTGTAGACTTGAACCTTCGATAATGGTCATTGTTATTTTGTCTTGCTTTGACGCCCAAATTCTAACTGTAGCTAGGAAAAATATTACAAAAGTAATTACTAGCTCTAGCTTTTTATGTTCTGGTCATTTCTTATGATGTATAATTTTAGAAAATGTTCAAGGGTCTTCTGAGTCCTTGGTAAACATATGTTGGAGTTTAACCCAAATTAAGTGCTGTCTTCATGGCTTATTTTGAATCACACATACATCTTATTTTCAGCTTGAATTGTAGCAAATTTTTAAAATAGAAAAAAAAGTTGGAGCTGAATTAATTTATGAAAATTAAAATTTGAGCAATCCAAAAGCCAGCTGGTAAATTTTGGACCAGTCACATTCTCTTAGCCCAATCCACCTCACAGAGTTATTATTATGAAGAAAATAGGAGGAAAAAAGGAATATTATATTTGTTCACTGTCTTGAGTTACTTATAATGTAGTAAAGGCGGGATTAAAACAAAATTCTAAATTATGGCAAATGCAAGGTTTTGGGGGGAGGGGTGTTTTACTGCTATGACCACAATATAGACATTTAAGACATTGCTTTCATTTAGATGGGAAATTTGAATTAACTAAGTATAGAATTCCATAGCTGAGCCAGTTTAAATCTTGAATTTGTCACTCATTTCAGTTTTAAGGACAAGATATATAAACTATAACCCACAAGGATGTGTCTTTTGTGATCGCAGGAGAAGATTAGGCCAATAGTTGGACCCTCTTTTATTGGAAGGCTTTTTGGAGTTTAAGGAGCAAAACATGGCCCTTAATTTTGCATATTGGGCAAAATAGATGCTTAAGCATCCATCTCATTCCTCAGAATTTCTCCCAAAAGCAAGTCCATATTTATGAATGCAGCTTTCAATATGCCATGGAAAGCCTGGCATAGTTTTCAGGCCAAAAGATGTATTTGCATTTTTTAACAGGAATCCATATGAGAAAGCCCTTAAACATGAGGAAATCCATGATGACACTGGGTTTTGTACAACAGATTTTTTTAATTAATGCCAGCTACTTAATTTTAATAGTGGTAACATAATACAAGTGAAACATACAGACATTAAAAATTAAAATGATCATTGGAGTACTACTAGAAGCAATCTGGTGATTACCATCCTTTCATTTCCCCGATTCAAGTAGTCCTCGTTTAGCAACCACAATTGAGATTGGCAACTTCATCGTTAAGGAAAGTGGTCCCTAAGTGAAACTGCGACTGTGTTTATGATCTTACTTCAACTTTCCTTTCCTTTACAGACCTGTGAAGGTCATATAAACACAAGGGTTGAACATAAAGTTAGATTTTCATCACCATTGTAACTGTGAATGATTACTAATATGCTAAATGAGGACTACCTGTCTCCCCAAAACTGCCTGATTTTGGCTTCCAGAGAGAAAAATGGAACAGGAATGTGGGGTTTCCAGGAGGTAAAATGGTACCAGTCCCAGCCTTAAATTATCCAAACCAGAATGTTCCAAAATTGTACCACCAAAATGCTGCCATTTGATGGCACGATCTTGAGATCCTGTAGGCTATGCATGGGTTTTCCATTCTTGTTTTAAAGTGTCACTTTAGTATTTGTTCTGCTTAGGAAAACTTAAGCATAAACTCAGATATCTTAAAGGAAAAGGATTTTTTTTTTTTGCAACGTAGCTAAACACTTTCCATCTAAATGTATTTAACAGATTTTTCCCCCAACCTCAAGTGCTGTGTATCCTAGTTTCTACATTGAACAATGAGCTGTTTCAAGGCTGATGTGGAATATAACCACTTCCACAGGGAAGTATTATTGTTTGCCTGCCCTTTTCACAGCATAATGGTGTCTTTTGCTCTAGGGAAACCTTACTTCTGTCTTTTAATTAAAAGGGGAGTTTCCTCTTTAACTTTCACTCTTGGGAAGACTTTTAGAGTATACAAATAATTGGAAAATAATATATTTATTGTCATATTAGCTATTTCTAAGTATTTATATGCATTTGAGGGTTAGGAGACACGTAGAAGAATATAAAGACAAAATATAACAATATGTGATAGACTGCATTCTCTGCCTATAGAAATGGCTTATACAAAATTGTTTGAAAAAGCATTTCTTATGATGAAGAGCTCTATGAGAATTTGTGAATTTCCTAAGGGTGTATGGTTGTGGAGAATATCACAATTATATTGATTATCTCCCCCTGTGTGTGTATATGAGTCCAGATTTGTCGCTGAAGTAATGTGTGGATTTAAATCTGATTTTATTTTGTAGGATTGCTAGAGAGGGGACAAGGTATCAAAAGGCTGAGCTCATTGGATGACAAGATTCCACCTAAATCACCCCGACCACGGCGCAACATCTGGCTATCACGCAGTCAGTCAGACATCTTCTCTCGGAAACCTTCCCACAAGATAAATGTTCAGGATCCATATTATACACCAAGCAAAGGGGCAAGCCGAAAAGTCAACCCTTTCAATTCTAGGGAAGACTTGAAAGGAGGGAAAATAAAATTTTTTGACATGCCTAGCAAATCCGTGATATCTCTTGTATTTGACCTGCACTCTCCAGAAGCAAGAGGATGTCCAAAAATGAGCCAGCCGCTGTCCAAGCACACCTATGCCTGTGATTGGCAAGACTCTTCTTTCCTTCCTGGGAGGAGAAGCAGATCACTTCCAGTTTCTCCAGAATTTGTTCATAAAGATTATAATACATTTGGAGATCTCTCTTCAACAGTCAGTAGCTGTGATCCCACCCAGCTAGGGGCTGAGGTGCGCCAGAGGCTGCTATGCAGTAATAAGTACGGTGTATCTGAGATCCCTCCTTTTCAGGTTAAACAACGTCATCCTCCACTTCTGCAAGAGGAGGAAATGGATTGTTCTGATGAATTGGAGCCTCCAAACAAAAATGGGTTTTCTGTAAAATGTTCCGTTGAAGAGGCAGAACTTGGGAAGCCTGAGGGACAAGTGCTGCAAGACACTTCTGGCCAAGTGGCTAATATCTTAGTACACAATTTAGACTACCCAGAAAATCAATTCCCAGAAATGTTCATGAGCTGTACCACCTCTGAAGAAATGGAGGTGGAAGATGAAACTCAAAGGAATATGCCTTCCGCTAAATTGGAATCTTCTAAACGGTTGCTCAGTATTAATCCTTCCTCACAGCAAGGCAGAGACTCTACTTTCCTTGAAGTGGTAGATAGCGACACTTCAAATGTTTCTCTGCTGCCTTCAGACACATCAGCATCAATAAGTGGACAGCCGAAATGTGACATTTAAAAGTCAACCATTGGATGATGGTGATGATGATACACTCCCACTAACTACTCTGGTTTTAACTTCTGTGTCAAATGTCTCTAATCCATTTGATAATTCTCTCTCTAGTCCATTTGATAATTCTAAGATGTATTATGAGAGATTGTATGCATGCAAGGATGTATGAAAGGAGTTTTCAGCATACCTCAGGAAAACGCTAATATAGGAATAAGGTTTGCTGTTGAATGCCTGATTTATGCAGGGTCACAATTATAGAGATAGTGGGATTATGGGCATCTCTCTGTGTTTCTATTTGTGTTATTCATACTGTTTAGGTTGTTAAATGTTTTTAAGAACTTAGTATCTCCTTGAACCTTTAAAATCTTTGTCTCATTAGCAGTAAATGCCAAGCTGCAATAAATATTTATATGGACTACATTTAAAATAACAAGTACCCTGGGGACAGATCATCCTAAACTGGTCTTATCCTGGTCAACCTTCAAAGTATGAATTTTAAACCCGAGTATTCTGAACAATGTCCATTGTTGAAATACTCTGGGAATTGAAGTTTATACTTTTGGAGGTTGCTTAAAGTTAAAGACAGTTGATTTAGACCTTACTGGACTACAACCACAACTGTTCTGGCCATTAACAAGGGCTGATGAGTTGGATTTCACTATTACCACTGGTTACCCAAATATTTGTACAAGACTTTCTGTCATGGGAATTTCAGTTTAAAAAAAAACAGCTACTCTGGAAGTAGTTCAACGTATCAAACCATTTCTACAATACTCAAAAAAACTTGGTCCATGATTGGAAGAAAACATTTTTGGATTGATTCATTTTCAGAATATCCTATTTTGGATCAAAATGTTCCAAAATAGAATGTTTTGCACATATTTCCCCACTCTTGCTTTAAATAAACAGGAAGACTATGGCTCTGAATTCTCTAAAATTTATTAAATAAGATGAGATTTGGCTACAATAGCTCCCTTACCTTTTCCAATCCAGTTGCTAACAGTGGAGGCATTGAGCATATTCCCACTTCAGGCATTCCTTTTAAATTATTAGTTGCTTGTCCAGTTTTTATTTGCTGGAAAGGAAATTTTCCATTAGCCACGTACTGAAGGAACAGCAGAGTTCCGTTTCTGAATAAACTGTTCATGAAACAAAATGAGGTGAATATTTTCATTTCTTCAATAACCTCATTCCCTTTATTATAGAAGCATGAAATGTATCACCATCAAATGTTTGGCATGGAAGAATTCTCTTCAACATATTTTAAAAATCCAGTTTTGCATGCATGTCTTCAATTAGTCTATGAGCTCACACAGAAACATGGTCTATGTGTGCAATTTATATAAATTCTGTAGATAGGTTGTTTGAAATTTCTCAATTGGAAAGCGAATTTTAAAGTGAAGCTACAGAAATAGCATCTCTATACTAAAGTCCCTTTGGACATCCAGACCAGCATTACGTGCTCAGAACTTAATATGAATGAATACAGATGATATAAAAAGTATTAAACTCACATATCTTGCTTCTAGTTAGAATACACTTGAAATTAATTCTGGTGAACATAGATTTCCTCATATTCATTCCTCATAACTAAACTGTAGAAAAGGCAAATCCTCACAAAATATGAAGCAATAAAAGAAGAGTCACAAATATTGAGCAGACCAGGTTTGCAAGTTATGTTTATTTATAGACATTCATGACAGCCTCAAGTTCCTTCCAGTAGCTGGAGAACAGAAATACTGTCTTCTCAATTATTCATTTGAAAATTTCTAAAGTAGCACTACGTTCCAGTTTAGTTGTTTCCTCTTTCAGGGTTAGTGATAAAGAATCCCAGTAGTTATTATCAGGCTGCTTTATTTAAACAATTAAAAAAATCTAATCACTTAAAACAGGTGGTGTCATTTTGAATTTGGTAGCATTTTCCTCCACCCCATCCAAAGCAAAATAATTGATGAATGTAACTTATGCTCAGCTCTGGAAAGCACCAAGCATGCAATGTATCTCAGAGGCCACTTCACTTCCAGAAAGTATTTCACTTCTTTGCCTGCATTAGTTTATAACTTGCTCTGCAGATTCCACTCTTGTAACCTTCCAGTCTCTCACTTTTACTGCTTATGAAGGCAAATTACTTCTATTCTGGTCACATCCCCCCTCCCCCTGTATTTTCCTGTTTTTTTACAGACTCTAAGAAGTGGTACCTTCTCTTGTAAGTGGGATGATGGATTCCTGCTGTGGTTGCTCTACCTTCTTAATAGAATGTTAGTGATAACCTAGGTCCTTGATGCAAAGTAAGTCTTTCTAGACTGCAATTTGATAAAAGTTGGCTTCGTAGGAGCTTGAGAAAGCAATAACTACAGTTATTGGATGGTTAAACATAAAGGTAAAACTGTCCTCATATACAATAGTAAACACTGTTATTATCACATCCTATGGAAAGCCAGCATTGCAGAGCAGCTATGGGCCATCATCTGTATTCTATACAGAATGTGGCCAAATGAATGCATAATTTGTACAAACACAATGATACTAGATGGTTTAGCTTTTGTTTGATTTGCTAACAAAGATGCCTATTGCTTTTGATAAGCCACCTGAAAACACTTCTAAGATCCTCAGTCTATTTTTAATTCATTAATTTTGTCTAAATTACATTTAATAAGCATATTAGAGGCTATTCGTGTGGCCAACTGATGAAAGACTGTGAATACATGCATTTAGCAAATTGATATCTGAGTAGAAAAAAAGTGTACAATAGATTCTTGGTTGCTGCATCTTGTCCAAGAACACTGGTATTTGTTGCCAGTTTAACTAGACACTTGAATAATTCCTCTTTGCACTTAATGCTGCTGTTTATACTGCATGTCACTACATTTCTATGCAAAAATAACCTTTGAGGTAGCCAAATATTTGATTTAAGGTTTATAGATCTTTATAAGATCTATTTTCATATTTATGAAGGAATTTTATGTCTTAATATTTGCTGTTTGTAAATAGCTAAATTTTGTCATTAAAGCTTAGGGAAAAAATTTATAGCATGTGTATAATTTAACACTGCCAGAAAAAGGATTTTTGAAAAAACATTTTTCTAATACTTCAGATATTTATGAATGTTTAAAGAAAACAAATCTTGATTTGTATGTATTGATTCATGTCTGATTTCCCTCCACCTTAGAATTACATAAACACTATATTTCACTGGAACTGAAAAAAGTAACCAAAGATAAACGTAGTTTAAAATATCTGCAAGTTTTCTTTATCAGTTTTTGTAAACCATTCCCCAGTTCACTGTCAGAAGAAAATCAAATATGTGGTTGAGAAGACAAAATTGATGACGCAAAGGAGCAGTATAAAATGGGAAACATCCATTCTGACTTAATATTCACACATTCCAGTATTTTGTTGTAAAAGTGATAACTTTTTTGTGTTAAAGTCTGATTCCAAAAGAGCTTGTCTCATTCCAGAAGAATTCCTTATTGTGCTTTCACCTGTTTCAGATTTCCAATTGTGTATTCACCAGCAATTAATGATGGTGGTAGATTATCTGAATATTTGTTTCCAGACAAGACACACATTTCATAGTATGTAAGCTGCAGTTACCTTATATTAAAAAGCTAATAACTGAAGCCAATGCCATGTTGTTAAATTAAATGCTTTCATATAAACAAGTAACAAAACATGGGACAGTTGTCCTGTTGGGGCATTTGCATTTGTGAATTCCTTTACAATACAGATAAATGCTCTTATTAATTTGGTTATTTCTACTTCCAAGTAATCTATGCATCCTTTAAGTTTTCAAGTTAATTGCATTT
The DNA here is from genome assembly GCF_049901735.1 of Notechis scutatus. Classification (NCBI taxonomy): domain Eukaryota; kingdom Metazoa; phylum Chordata; class Lepidosauria; order Squamata; family Elapidae; genus Notechis; species Notechis scutatus. Next base: position 57,970,135 of record NC_142011.1, on the reverse strand, counting down.
GTCAAGGACAGAATTACCAGTAAACTTTTACTAAATGATTCAAGGTTCTATTTTGAGCAAAAATTTCTCCCTACTCTTTAAATTATTTATCAGTTAACTGCCCATCTCCTTCACAGAGGGACTCTGGGCATGTACAATAAAACCTACTGACCACTTTTAACCTACCACCCCATTTCTATACCTCCTTAAAGGAAGAAAAAAATGAGTGAAAAGATCTAAATCTTTCATTTTTCTTATACCAAAAACAGTTCTTGTTTTGGTTGCTTCTTTTTACCTTTCGATTTCACAATTAACAGTTATCTTTCAAATATCAAATATGTTTGCAATACAGATGAATACAAAATTATTGTTTTATTCAATTCTTTTTAAAGTTTTTCCTAGAATAAAATATGTATTAACATTTACATAAAATTTGTGTGCTATTGCTGCATCACTTTACATTGATTTCAAATTTTGTCATTTTGCTGTCCATTCCACATGTTGACAACATCTGGCTAGAGCTATCCAGTTAGCTTGAGCTTTCTTTTCCCTAACTTGGTATTAATGACAAGCTTTAGCTACTTCATTGCTCTCCCCAGCAACAGTTTTCAAAAAGTTGAACATTATTGACCCCACTAAAGTTATTATCAAATAATGCTTTCCAAGCAATGTATCTGGAACAGATAAGACTAATAAAAAATCATTTTTTAGCTTCCAAGAGATCTCATTACTGTTTTGTTGTGTGGAACTGGAATACATAACTTTGATGATCTGTATTGCAAGAAGACTTGGCACAATAAATTAACTGATAAAAAGCCTCCAGTTTGTCAAATATTTTTATACAAAAAAACTAAACATTATTTAATAAGGGAAACACCAATATTTTATTTCAACAAAGATTGATGATGGCAGAGAATAATAAGATATCCTTTTGAATTATTATACTAGAATGGGACTCGGAGCCTATGGCCTTAAGTTGATTTGTAACTCGACCCTGCATTAATGTTTCTTCTCAACAGTTAAGTAGCTTAATTTGCATTAGAAAAATAAGGCTGCAGTAGAACTGTGGGGAAAATCCCCAATTTGGCATAAATTCTTTATCTTTTCCTTAACTTTTTGTTACCCCATCTTAAGGGGTATAATATACAAGCAATATAATATAAATCACATTTAAGGACAAAGCGTGATTCCAAAAGGATATCCAGAAAGAGAAGAGACAACCAGCTGCTTGCTAATGACAAACTAGTACAAGAAAATCAATGATCACCTGTTACGGTAGGCCAGATTCAGTTAGATTTCTGAAGCCTTGAGAGCTTTGTAGTGGATTTAGATGACTGCAATCTCTTTTGGACTGCTATAAAAATAGATGGGACTTATATTTGGTACTCAACGTTTGCATTCTCATTATCCAAAACAAAAGTCCCACAAAATTTCAGAAAGTTTGATTAGAAATTTCAAGTATGCATTCCATATCTTTTAGACAAACTCAGATTTGTTGAAAACTCTACCTCATTCTTGCCAGTAAAGAATATGATTCAAATAGGTGTTTGCTTTCAGTGCAGATTTTCAAATACGAGTGGATAGTACATTAATGCATCATTTATTCCACATTATATTGTTAGTAAAAGACAAGCTTGTCTCCTTTGTAAGTCTAAGGCCAAATGAATCCTATTAATGGTGATTTACATCTGTAAAATATGAAAATATTTGTGGTAGAGTTGGGGCTGAAATCTTCAAATTTAATGAGTTAAGCAAAAACTAAAATAACTGTTCTCAAGTATTCACCTGAATGCAGAAGGGTTTTAAAAGGTGGGTAACGCATTTCTTACCTATTCTGGTCAGGTTCTACAAGCTGGGATTTCTGAAAAGCAGCTAATGCTAGTACTAGTCTATAAATCGGAAAGTCTAATAAAGCAGGCATCTAGATTGCACGAAGAGCTGTAATGATTTCACAACATCTGCTGAAGACATGGACGATGATAGAGAGCAGGGAATAGATCCAACTACCTGACCTTATGAACATTAGGATGACGGTGCAAGGTAATCCATGTAAAAAGGCTTTTCTGCAGTTCCCTTGGTTAAAACCAAAGCATTTCTCTGAATGGTTAAGGCATATGATTTGGGGGGTTTTTTTGTGTTTTTTTGGGGGGGGGGTTTACAAGGCTGCTTGAAAACTGATGCCAGCTGTCTTCTCATATATGCATTGCCATTCCCCAGGAGGCATTGTGTGAGCATGAACACACAACAAATGGGAAACAATTTTTAAAGTTGTGCACCAGCCTTGTCAAAGAAAGTGCTTTCTTAAGTATTTGGGGGAGGGGGGAAGAAATGCTTCATCCACAGTGTAAAGGTTCTGTCTCCAATGAGGAAATTTAATACATAATTTTACAAACATTTAAAAATAAATCCATAATCCATTCAGGCAGCTGCACATATTCTATCGTGTCTTATTAATGTCTCTTTAGCAGCTCTGGTTTGAGTATTGCGGCTTCAAGAAAACAATTGATAGTAATAGCATTATCTGTGATCCTGAGCAGTATGATGTTTACTTCTAACTACTGTCCCATACCAATTTCATCTTTTGGTTGTGGGCTTTGGAAGATTTGGAAAACAAACTTTTCACAATCTGAAGAGGCACAGACTTTCCACTAAGGTACAATTTGTTGTGGCAGTCTGGTAACCAAGGCCCGTCATTTGAGTCTCTCTCTTTATCATTCTTGACCATCTGGATGTAGGCTATTATGTAACCTGTCATGAAGGCATCAAAGCCAGCCCGGTGAATACTCCCCCGTGAACAGTTAGATGGTGCTACAGTATCTGTGACAGGCAAAGAGGTGACTGCAGAATCACTCTGTAACTGGACTTTTGGCTCTGCTCCTTCGCTTCTTATTGCCTTTTCCTGCTGGAAATCTTTGAATGGTGAAGAAATGATACTCTGACTGTCTGTGGCAATGGCAGCGTTCCCATCAACATTGGCATCAACCGCACTGTTGGAAACTAGTTCTTGTTCCACATCCATTGAAGTCTCCCCATTACCAGACACATTTTCTGCATCTGCACTATCTACAATAGGAGCAATCAAGTTACTAGGGCAAGACTGTTTGGAAGGGGAACCTTTTTCCTTATCCCAAGCCAACTGTACATCATTCACAGGGCTGCTCAGTTCAACTTTTGTTGACTCTGCTAAGTTCTTCCGCCGTTTCCATTTCTGTTTTCTTGTCTTCCGCTTCGATTCTTTCTGATTCTCATCCTCATTAATTATTAGATCAATATTGTGAGATTGTGTACATTTCAACCCATCTGGGCACCAGCCATAAGCCTGCGAAGGAGAAGGAGGACTATTAGGATAGATTTTAAAAATGTCTGAGAATCTTGGAATGATTGGAAGCCAGTCAATCTTTCCTAGACAGTAGTATTATACATAACTACTGATTCTAAACCTTCTCACTTGGATCCCAAGGAGAGCTCTTTCCTGAATGAAGCGAAAATTCCTGTTTTGTTCTTTTTTTAAAAAAAAAAACCCTATTTAATTAAAAGAAATTGGCTTCTTTGTAACATTTTTAATGGGCAAAAAAACATCTGAAAGGCTGATCTAACAAGATAGCCTTCTTTTATCCAAAATAGCTTGTCCTTATAGTCTGCATCTAACATTTGAGGCACTAAAACTGTTATTTCCAATTTGGTTTTATAGACAATTTTTAAGATCCTAAAACTGTAGATGAAAGACCCAATAATACTTAACCGAAAATGGCTGGCAGATGACAATTTTGGTAGCGATGTCAGTTTGAGCCTGGCTGACATCAGCCACAGAGCAGAACCGGTATTCAACATAGGCATCTATGCTGGCAGGATAGCTGCAGAATTCTATGCTGAGATATGGTTTGTTGGAGTCTTTCAACCTGAAGTTTTCTCGTTTGCTGAAATTCAAGAGCAGTATAATAGTAGCAATTGTATGGAGATAATCAGTATTTTTTCAGGACTCACTTTTACATGATCATACAAAAGGTTTAGAGAATTGAGAAAAAGAGGTATGGTGCGGGGGTGAGAAATCAATTCAAAACAAATACAGAATTGCCATCGAGATGAAAATAAATACAGAAGGGCTGTTGTACAGAAGAACAGAGTTACAGAAGAACTGCATTCTTTGTCTATCAGTAGAGTTTTACAAATGCTATTGCCAGCTAATTGTCACTAGTATTTTTCCTGATGACCCTTGCCTCCAGTTAGTCAACCAAAAGAAAAAGTTCCTATCATTCCTATTTCATTCTACCATGCTAACAAGTTTACTCCTGTCTCCTCTCGTGTTTTTTAGGACACACGGAGAACATAAAAAGCAGATAGGCATACAATTCGTGCCATACTTTAGTTTATTCTGAGTCAGTATAGTCAACAGAGCAGAGAGTGAAAAAAGATTTTAAAATTCATTTCAGAAGAGTAATAAAACCAGTGGTAATCATAAATGGCTCATCAGAAATAACTTACACAAAATTTTGTGTAAGTTATTTCTGATGTTTTCCCTCCCACATTTTCACAAAAGAAAAACAGTTTAAAAAAGGACAATTAAAAGTACTATATTTAAATATTTTCCCCCAATATACATATAAACAGAATGATCTATAAGCTGCTTGAAAACTGACCAATCATTATAATTATCTTCTTAAACTTCAGACTACTTGGTCATATGGTTATTGGAAGATTTTAATATGTAAATGAAAAACAGGAGAGGAGTAATGCAACTCCACCATCTGTCATGGTGTTTACAGCATTTATTTATTAAAGGATACATACCACTTCTTATAGGCATACTCTAGGTAAGAAGCTACAAAGCGTGCCTCGAATTCTGAGGCATATTTCGTGTCATAGATGCCGGCTGGAAACATCTCTGAAAGGTCAGCAGTGAAAGTGCCCAGATTGTCAGGTAAGTGGGCATAGAAGCACTGGTAGAGGAAAACTAAATCAATTAGGCCATTGTGCAGAATGATAGGTTTTCTTGCTCGAATTATTTCCAAGAAAAAAGTACGAATTGTTTGACTCTGATTTTCATTTCCCTGTGAGTAAAGAAAATGGAAAAAATGTTATTTAGGCATCCCAATACGGAAAGTGCTCTTCTGACAGTCCTTTAGATTTGGATAGACAAAACGGGATGCCAGAGGTTATTTCTTCTAGACCTATTATCAAAAGAAAATATAACCTAAAGTATTGCATAGGCCAGTGGTGGCTAACCTTTTTGGGCTCCTGTGCCAAAAATTGTGTGCGTGCTTGCATGCTCGTGTTCGCATGCCAGCACCCAGAAGGCAATGCACCCCCCCATGCCCCATACGCATGCATGCGCAATCCCCACCCCACCCCCACTGCCCCCTTACCTGCAAAGCGCCTCACAGCTGATGTTCGGGCGGTTTGAGGCCTTTTCTGGCCTCCCAGAGGCTTCAGGAAGGCTTCTGCAGGCTTTTTAGGCTGAAAGCTAGGCCTGTTTCGTCACTTCCGGGCCTAGTTTTTGACCTGAAAAGCCTACAGAAGCCTGCAGAAGCCTTCCTGAAGCCTCTGGGAGGCCGAAAAAGGCCTCAAACCACCCAAAAATCAGCTATGAGGCACGCACATGCACAGTGAGTTAAGTTTGCCTGCAGCTTGCACAAATGGCTCTGCGTGCCACCACTGGCACGCGTGCCATAGGTTCGCCATCACGGGGATAGGCAATGCTTACCATTTATTAACTAACAACTAAACCATTCATTGAACCCACAACTGCATCCTCTAAATATGGTCTTATCAGTAAGGTCTCCAATCTCACAGAAAAATGCTACTACTGGTAACTTTCCTTGCAATAGCTAATTTTTAAAAAATTAATCTACTAGGCAAGAAGTCCAAACCCATTTCCAAGTTTCTTTCATTTCCATCAGATTTAGTCCTTAAATTAAGGAATCCTTGTACCTTATCATTGCCCCTATGATAGGGAATGCCCTGAGAATACTGCTTGTTGAAGTCAAAGCCATGTTGCACCAGGAATTGGACTGACTGTGGTTCAATTATGTAATCATCCATACACAGCAAGGTCAAGTTGTAGATCTGGGAAAGATATGTGTTCTCTGTCTGCAAAATAAAAGCCAATCCAATGAAACTGAGGACCATAATTATTGCATTGGGAGGATGATCTACCTCATACATACATTCATACACATTTATATGACATGCACATATTTATCGGGCACAGAGAATCTCCAGCACTGATTTCAGCTACAGTAAGCAATCTTAATTGAGAAAGCTGGACACAGAATAAGATATTTGTTAGGTTTCTATGTTTCAATCTACTATTTTTGGATAACTGTCATAAATTTGGATTCTCTCTCTTTTACATGAATACAATAATACCCCCAAAATTCAAAAATTTTATAAACTAATGCTAGTAACACCAGGCATCATATTTAAATTTATAAGGTTTGCCTTCAATATATATTCTCCATCAGTAGGTAGGATTTTCTTGTCCTCACAGAGGGCTAGACACAAAACGAGCACCATACCTTGTCAGGAAGGTGTTTAAAACAAGCAACTCCAAGAGACAAAACAGAGCGTGTTTTAGCAGCATTGCAAACCGCTTTATATCGTTCTTCAATGCACCTGTGAGAAACATTAGGTAACTGAATAAGAAGCAAAGACAGAGAATTTAATCTGCAGAGTGCATGAAAATCCCTGCAAATATCATTAATATTGTCTACATTGGGTTAGATGGACCAATAACCTGAACATTATAAAGCAGCTGCCAATACTCGGTATGATTTCTGATCTGATGACAGAATCTTGTCATTAACCTGAATACACCCCCTAACTTTAAACATGACAAAGATCCTCCCCAATGCCAAAAGTATTAGACCCATGTAGTGATGCCTATAGCTAACATAGTCTATGTTTTCAGAAGGGCCAATTGCTTAAATAATCACATCTTGATCAAGTCATCAATTCTATCTTATAGCTATTGAATGCTTCTAACAATCTGACAAAAGTATATTCAGTAAGTATTGTGAAAAAAAATATTTGTCCCAACATTAAAAAATTGATCATTCAGAATTTGGAATCACCTTGAGTCCTTGACCATAGTACTTAAAAAAAAAAGAATGGTAGCACAGTACTTACTGATTCAGCAAACTCTTCCTTGTTCCAAGCCCACTAAGTTCCTATGGATAAAGATAACACTTTCAGTCTTCAGTAAAAGATGCAACTACATAAAATAATTAGGGATAAATTTTACCTTATTCTCATAAGTCTGATTGCAATTTTCCTTTTCTCTTGTTCCAAAGTTAAAACCAATAAAGAGCAATTTTACTCACTGTGTCAACAGCAATAAAGCTGGAAGTTTTGATAGCCAAAAGCATGGATGGCCAGAGCTCCTTGAAATTGTCATCCTGGACATCAATGACAGGCACCCTTAAAGAGGCCATTATAATACAGCTGTTGGGAACAAAAAACATATGATCCCTTATTTTAATAATCCAGGTATTAACTTTGTTTTGGGGAAGCCATGGTGAAAAAGTAAAATAAGCAAAAGGTTGCCAACTAGTCAACTTAAAGAACTGATACATTTTCTGTACCTACACTGTCTCTTCCATCAAAGCTCAAAAAAGTAAAGTTAAGATGTCTGACCTGCAAAGATGGCAGAGATACAGGAAATTTTCTTTGCTGCCATCTACCGGTCGTCCGGATTTGTGCAGGATTGATATGGTAGCTCTAACAAAAAGAGTCATATTGCAATGGCCAATGTCTAAGCGGCAGCAGTCTGCGTTCGGCAGAGCTCTCTTCTCTGCGTTCCTGGGTATTAAACTGCCTGGGGAAAACCATATAGGAGAGAAAGATTTTCTATTACCCTTAAAGGCTTGGTAGAATTCGTCCGCCGTTGATACCACTTAAACTTCCGGCGCGTTGTGAATTCAGGGGTCCTTCCCCTGCTGATGGCGCATATGTGTAGCTGTTTATTTAAATGCCTTTCGTTGGATGCTAGCGCAGTTATTTAAAATCATCTAAACAGGAGTCCCATTCAAATTATGCTTTAAAAGTTTTTTGCACGCGATGGGGTAATATGTTTAGCAACTGTGGTGCTTTCTGCACATTTTTTTAAAATTAAAACCTAACTTCCAAGGCCATCAGAAATTTTCATTTTGCGACATATTAGGGTAAACGCTACTTTGCAAACAGCCAACTTTGCAAGCAGATTCCCCACCCACAAGCCGAGAATAGATGCAAGTATGTATTTTAAAACTATTTTTTAAAATATTATATTCGGACTTGACAAGGGACTTGGCATTCGGACTTTTCGACTTTTACAAAAATTGCCAAGTGGGAGGAAAGATTTTCCATTGCAGTCTTATCAACAAGTCGGTGGGTTTAAAAAAAAAATCAGCTGTATAAGCATAAAATATGTGAATTACAAAATAATATCAAGCCACTCAGTCACACTATATATAAACTGGCATGCTGACATTTGGTTGTTTTTCATCAAATGAACATCACTAGGTTAACAAGGATTAATTCTTTTCCTAACAGGCTTTAGCTACTAAGATCTTAGCTTTTCAATCAGTCACTGGGGGGGAAAAGAAAAGTGACTTCCACGTAAATAAAACTTGGTGGTATGATTTATAAAAATGATATGGAAAAAGAGTTAGCCTCTGCTCCTCCCCAATGCTACCGCCGAGTTAAAATTCCGCGCCTCCAAATCGCAAAACCTCCGGAACAACACAAACTAAAGTCTCGGGTCTACTTGCTGCTTGAAATATTAATTGCAGGGCAGCTTGCAAAGAACCTCGTCCCTTCTCTCCATTAGAAGCACACCTCTTTGTATACGGAGTAAGAATTACGTGAGAAAGTGCATAGCCTCCAGTTGTAGGAAAGAAACACGTGAGTACGGTAAAAATCCTTAAATTGTCCTTTACTTTCACTTCCGCCCAAAGCGGGACATTTATCGATAAAAGGAAAAGTACCGTAACCATTGGAGAGACTGGGCTTTTGTGCTTCCTACAGTAGCACTGTGGTTGGTGGGCGTTGTACATCCCTTTCCTTTTCAATCTGCTGTTTTGTGTAGTTCGTGTTTTGTTTCGTTTGTGTGCATGGTCAGCCGGTAGCGTTTCCGTGACGGCTCTGTGGCTACAAAGAGCCGTACAGATAAGAGGGAAGGGGGAAAAAAAGAAACGTTGTATGCCTCCTTTGAAAGGACGTCTGTTTTCTAATAATTGTCCCATTTTTGAGGGCGTAAGAACAAAACAATCCTCCTACACGGATGTTGTTGGCACGTGGTGAGAGGAGTCAACGGCTTTGTTAGGCATGGAAAGCTAGAATAATCTGCGTTAATTTAGATTATTGAAGGGGAATAGCGCTCTTCAAAAAGTGAGATTTGGTTGCCACAGGGCCATATATAATGCCATATATAATATTTATTTGCACTGTGAAGTCATTGTATGTGCTTTAGAATGTTCACCTCTCTTATGTGAGTAGGGGAGTCCCTTTCAAGAATAAAAAAAGACTGGTTTGTAGCGCCTGATTTCTCCTTGCAGCATATTTTTTCAGATTGCCCAGTTTGTAATTTGGATTATCTGGTTTGTATGCTAAATTTGGTGCAGTTCAGAGTATTTATATAGATAATTGCACAAATTGTTACATTTAGATTTGGAAAGAGTTTGATCTAATCTAATAATAATATACTTTATGCTTTTCCCTAGCTTGGCAATGAGTAAACGCCAAACGTCAAAGTGCAGCAATCTGGGAAAATCCAAAAATCATCAAAGAAATGTGAAAAAAGGACTTGTACTTTACAAAGGTAATGGAGCTACACAAGGATTATGCTCAAGAAACAGACAAATAACAAATGTAGTACTGTATTTTTCCAAAGTCTCAACTTCTTTTTTGTAATGTGGTGACCAAAAATGGATGCAGGGGTAGTCTTAAAACCACCTCTGGAATATTGCATCCAGTTTTGGTCACCACACTGCAAAAAAGGTGTTTAGACTTTGGGGGAAAAACATGCAAAGAAGAGCAACTAAGATGGTTAAAGGCCTGGAGACAAAAACATGAAGAATGGTTGGAAGACTTGGTTATGGCCAGTCTGGAGAAAAGAAGGTCTAGGGGTGACATGATAGCAGTATTCCAGTATTTGAGGGGTTGCCACGAAGAAGAAGGGGTCTGCTTATTTCCCAAAGTACCAAGAAGGCAAGACAAGAAACAATGGAGGGAAACTAATCAAGGAGATAAGCAACATGGAATTAAGGAGAAATCTAACTGTAAGGACAATTAATTAGTGGAACAACTTGCCTTCAGAAACTGTGGGTGCTTCATCACTGGAGGTTTTAAAGAAAAGACTGGACAGCCCTATCCGAAATGGTATAGAGCCGTGATGGCGAACCTTTTCCACGTTGCGTGCCAAAACTGTGCACGCTCGCATGCCTGCACCCATGATGCAATGCGTGTACACCCCCTGCGTCTCCCACGTGCCTCTGCCCATGCAACCCCCTGCACGTCGCATGCCTCTGCGCATGTATGCGCATCTCCCACACATGCATCTCTCCCCACACATGCATGGCAGATACCCAACAATCGGCTGGTGGGGGGTGCGCGCATGCGCAGTGGAGCACTTTGGGGTGACCTCTCATGTGCCAGCAGAAGTCGCTCTGCGTGCCACTTCTGGCACACGTGCCATAGGTTCACCCTCACGGATATAGAGTTTCCTGCTTTAGCAGTGGGCTGGACTAGAAGACCTCCAAGGTCCCTTCCAGCTCTATTCTATTGATTGTATTGAATAAAATTAAATATAATTTAAAGTGTTATTATATTCTTGAGGTGATCACTCCTAACTTAATCTTTTATTTGCTTACACATTTTAATAAATTGGAGACTAAAATTGGAAAAAAGTTCAATTCCAGATTGATTGCCCCCTCAATGTAGCCCTAAGAAATGCTAACTTTAAAATGTTAATGTCTCTTTACTACAGAGGTGCCAAGTTCCCAGCCTTTATTTCACACATTCAGTGATGCAGTTGAAATTCAAGACTTTCAGAAGAGACTGCTATCTTGGTACAGTAAATGTAAACGAGATCTGCCGTGGAGGAAACTGGTATGGAAAAATAAGGAGTGGTTCAGAAATATTCTTAAAATAAGCAGATAATTGTTGTATTGGGTTTTCATTCTTGCTGTTCTGTTCTTCTATGGCAGGCTGCAACTGAAACTGATGATGACAGACGAGCATATGCTGGTGAGAGCAATAATTCATCTCTTTCAGGAGGTCTCAAACTATATTAAATGTCAAAAATGTGCTTAATTCTAATCAACAAAATTTTGATTTGATTGGTGTTTGACTTGGGTAACATGTATCTGATTATATATTATTTTTTATTAATATAGTTAAGAGGCATATCTCTTTTATCATGCTTCCTTGATCTAGGTATCTTTAATCAGCACTCTCTGATGCTGCTGTTTTCATTTTGTGCTTGCAGTGTGGGTATCAGAGATCATGCTCCAGCAAACCCAAGTGGCTTCAGTAATTAATTACTACAATCGTTGGATGCAGGTGATGCTGAGCTCCTTTCTTTGTGACAAATTCACATTTATATTATCCAGCATTCTGGGTTCTGAATGATTTGTGCCTTTGTTCTGCTTTGCAGAGCCAGTAAATAAACACCTGTTTTTCTTTGTGATGTAGAAATGGCCAACCTTGCAGGATTTAGCTGAAGCTTCATTAGAGGTAAAAAGATTTTAAATATATCTATATGAATATGCGTGCATTTATTAACTGTAAAGGGAAAAGGAAGTTTATGCGTATGACCTTATCCTTCTTGGGTTGTTTTTTCCCCCCTCATTTCTGTTTGAGACTAGGAAGTGAATGAACTATGGGCAGGCCTTGGCTACTATTCTCGAGGAAAACGGCTCCAGGAAGGTGCACATAAGGTACTTTAGAGTTTAGACAACATGAATGAGTTACTGGGTGAATGAGTTGTGGTGCTTAACTTTGGCAAGAAGATAGTAGTATTTATTTGGTTTATAATCACTTCACAAATTGAGACTGGGCAGTCCATATAGGATTAAATCCAAAAACAAGCCATCAACAAATAAAAAAAAAACCCAATCCTTGATTCCACTAGAGTTGGGTGGCTAATACATTTAAATAAATAAACAAGAACATCCAAGGCTAAACAGTCATTTTCACATTCCAATCATTATAAATGGGCTCATCCAACACATTGCACTAAGTCAGGTCTTCAAGATCCTACCGTGTTTCTCATATAATAAGGCCGGGTCTTTTTTTTTTTTTTTGAGCCCCGAAAAAATGGCTAGGCTGTCTTTTCGGGGGTGACTTAATTCCCCCTCCCCCCTTGCATCTTTGGGCGGGCGGGTGGCGATGGCTTGGATGTTGACCTTGGCGTTGGTGGGGCACTTCGTATCGGGGTCAACACAGGCAGCACCATATCCGGGTGTGCAACAAAAGTACTTCCTAACGGCAAGCCCCCCCACCATTTCTCCCCATTTCGCATGTTTTAATATAGGCCTTAATTTGGGGGGAGGGGCTTAATTTCATTTCATGCCTATAAAACATGCTGGGACTTCCTATTGGGGGAGGCCGTATTGTTGGAGAAACAGGGTACATAACTTCAACATGGTTGGGAACATCTTAAAAAACTATTAGCCTTCAACAGCATGTCTGAATCTCTTAAGAGATGTGTTTTTTTAATCCAAACATCTTTGTGTTGAAAATACTATGGCTACAACACAACCTTCTTGTTAAGAATATAGTAGACATTCATTTCTTTCCCTTTGCTTTGATTGCTTTATCCACTGGTCTTTTACAGGTGGTGTTTCAACTGGAAGGTCATATGCCAAAGACAGCAGAAGAACTGCAGAAGCAGTTGCCAGGAGTAGGAAAGTACACTGCAGGAGCAATTGCATCCATTGCATTTGGCCAGGTAGCATTTGCCATCATTCTGGGTGTTTAACCTCACTTTAGGGTGCATATGGAAGATAGCATTGGGCATCTATGTCTTTGTTTTGCAAAAATGATTATTCCCAGCTCTCCAAATATCTTCTATCTAATTGCCTTTTTGCAGCTTTAGGCTTCATCTATTTTAATAGAAGTATGGTTTCTATGTTTTCTAATTTTAATCCTGTACAGCAGCCTTGTAAGGAAGCTCAGTACTATTATCATCCCTCGTTTTGTAAATATAGGCCCCAAAGCTGAATGCATTTGGTTTATTTAGGACTATCAAGTAATTTCTGGAGAGTAGGAGGATTATGAGGACCCAGATTGTTTGAGGGCAATGTGCTGACTCTGGAAACCACTTAGAGAGGGCTGTAAAGCACTATAAAGTGGTATATAAGTCTAAGTGCTATTGCTATTATAACTTTTTAGTCAATTTAGTCAATTCAGTCTCTTCAAATTCATGAAGTTGATTCAAACAGATTGTAGGTGCCTTTTTATTCAGGGTCTCATTTTCTCTCTCATTTGTTCCTGGACACACGTTTTCTCAAGCATATGAACTGGTAGGTTTTTGTTCAAAATAAAACAGGTGACAGGAGTGGTAGATGGAAATGTGACTCGAGTTTTGTGTCGTACAAGAGCCATTGGTGCTGACCCTGCCAATTCAGCTGCTGCAGACACACTCTGGTAAGGAAATAGTATACTTTCATTCCTACACTAAAGATCTGTAAAGCAATAATTCATACAAATAGAGAATAAAGTGCTTTGCATGTAAGAAGTCCCTTTGAAGTCAAGAGGACTTAAAGGTCTCTGTCCAGTGTAGCCCACTGGATTGTTGCTGGATGAAATGAAGAGAAATCCCAGTTACAACTGCCTTGAGTTCCTGCAGAGGAAGCAAGTTATAAATCACACAAGAATCATTTAGGATTGGATTAAACAATGTGCTGAGGAATGAACAATATCTATAAAAAATGATGATAGCATACCTAAAAATAGTGGAAGGGGAGGGGAGCTAAATTTCCAGGCTACATCATTTTCATGTTTTTAAAATTTTACCACAACTATGAGATCTCAAAATCCTTACTGAAATAATGTAATGAAAGATTCTTAAAATGATGTGTTTGTACCATCAGATTCTATAGAGAAAGAGTCATTTCTTATTCATTTGTAGATAACTTTTTAAACTTGGCTCAGTGCAAATATTTGTTGGCCAGATTTTCCTGTGGTTTACAGTGAGATAAATAATGAATTGTTTCTAAACAAAATAGGCTTTTTTCTATTCTTTATTTAACAGAGGTGCTTATTTGCACATCCTTCCCCATAGCCATTGCGTTGGACACACCTGAAGTAGGAAGCATAATACATCAAGATTTTTTAGTCACAAGATATACATGTGAGGGTCATAACTATATCTAATATTTTGTCCAAGTATTAGGACATTAATATCTTAGTAATAAGTTTTGTCTTCATGTCATGTTAACATGTTGGACTTTTATAGAATGGAATAAAAAGATAAACAAGATACTTGCTGAGCAACTAGTATTCGTACAGGTAGTCCCAAATTTAAAACTGCAGTTAGGACCAGAACTTCTGCCGCTAAGACGTACAGTTGTTAAGGGAATCATGCCCAAATTTGTCATTGTCATTAAGCAAATCAGACAGTCGTTAAATGAATCCGGTTTCCCCCTTGACTTTACTTGTTGAAAGCTGGCTGGAAAGATCACAAATGGTGGTCAGGTGACCACAAGATGGTACAACTGTTGTAAATACAAACTAGTTACCAAGCACCCAAATCGTAATTGTGACTCTGGGGATGCTGCGAAGGTCATATGTACAACCAGTTGTAAGTCACTTTTTTCAGTGCTGTTGTAAACTTCAAATGGTTGTTAAATGAATGATCGTAAGGTAAGGACAGCCTATATCAGGTTTTTCTTACAATCCATCCTGGAGTTAGTAAAATAAAAAATGTGAAGTGATACAAGATCATACTAATTAATAATTTAGGTCCAAAGTACTCCAAAATAGTAAACTAACGTCAGACACCAGAGGAAGGATTTATAGAGGTTTTACAGATGATGGGTAATGTTAATACAGGTTGTCCTCGACTTACAACCACAACTGAGCCCAAAATTTGTTGTTTAGTGAAACAGTTATTAAGTGAATTTTGCCCCATTTTATGACTTTTCTTGCCACCATTGTTAAGTGAATCACTACAGTTGTTAAGCTGGAACACAGTTTTTAAGTGAATATGGCTTCCTCCTTGACTTTGCTTGTCAACAGGTCACAAAAGGTGATCACATGACCTTTGAGTCAGTTGCCAAGCGTCTGAATTTTGATCACATGACCTTAGGGATGCTGCATTGGTTGTAAGTGTGCAAAATGGTCATGTCACTTTTGCAGTGCTGTTGTAACTTTGAGTGGTCACTAAATGAAGTGTTGTAAGTTGAGAACTATCTATACCTGCAAAGATTTAGCAATTACAATAATGAATAACAAAAAGGAATGTCACTTCCTAGAAAGCAGGTTACAATGTATTATTTGAGCTGCATCATGCATGCTATAAATGATGGCATACATCCTGGAGAAAGAAGATATGGTAGTGCTTTTTGATTTGGGGAAGTTGTGAAGAAATCTTGGCTGTAATGGAAAAAGTCAGGGTTTTGATATACTTAAAATTCTGTGTACATAACATACATTATATAACAGTATATAATATTCTTAGGTTGAAGAGAAAACTAAACATAACTTTTAATATGGTACTTGTTTCTTCACATTTATTTAGTTTCTAGTTCATGAAAAAAACATTAATTGTATCTCAGCCATTCCATAGAGTGCAGGATTGTCTCATGTGATGCCAAATTGTATGCAGTGCAATTTGGGGAATAGCAGGACAGTCTTTTGCACAAGTGAATCATCCATTTCTCCAACTTGAATTCCTCCCCTATGGTATAGCATTAATTAATAACAATGCTATTGTTCTTAGGGCTTTAGCTCACACTCTGGTTGACCAGACCCATCCAGGTGATTTTAATCAAGCAATGATGGAATTGGGTGCAACTGTGTGTACTCCCAAGACCCCATTATGCATGGAATGTCCAGTGAAACAGCATTGCAGAGCTCTCCATCAAGTAAGGACACCCTGTTTGTTTGAATGCTCCACCCAGATCCGCAAGAATGATATGAAGGAGGCTTTGCTCTTTGTGAGGTGGGCACCATGTGCATATTCATGTCTGGAGTATTCCAGGAAGACAGTAGACAGGATCATGTATGAATCTTGAGACTGAGAGGCGCTACAGCCTCCCTCTGTAGACTGGAAATTTGGGGAGTTGTAGTCTTAATATACTTGAATAGCATCATCTTGCTTTAGTATGATTTAAGGTTGTAGCCTTATGCATATGTATTCAGAAATAAGTCACTCTTCAAGATCTTAGATTTACTTTTGAGTGTGTTTGGATAGACTTGCACTGTTACCCTAAAATGTTGCCCTACTAGTAAGGCTTTGTTATATTTGTATTTATCAGGATGTAAATAATTGTTCACAATCTCTTCCATATAGCAATTCTACTACAACTCTTTTTTTTAAAGTGTTGACTGCCTTCCCCAATCTGGGCATACTCTAGTCTAGTTGCTTGGAATTCAACTCCCAGAATTCTTACTAATGGCCATCATCATTTTAGCCATTGTCTATCCACTGCAGGATGAAGGCCTCTTCCACATATTTCCAACCAAAACACTCCCAAGCTTTTTTTTTTTGCCAACTGGGCCCACAATACTTGGCTGATGTTGTAGATCCATCTTGTTTTAGGTCTCTCTTGTGGATGCTTTTTATCAAGTGGGATCCGCCTGCCCTCAGTTCTTCTTGCTAAGTGACCAGCCCATTTCCATTTTAATTCTTTTACTCTCTTGATGATATTGTATACTTTAGTTTGTTCACTTACCCATGTGCAGGTTTTTCTGTCTTGCCTTGTAATCCCAAGCATGTATCTTTTCATGGCTCTTTGTGCCACTCGTAGCTTTTCTATCAATTGTGAAGTTAGTGTCCATGCTTCACCTGAGAAGTTCTAAAAATTGAAGTTTGCACCTTTGGAAAGTGAATGGTTTTTATTTATTTATGTATTTATTTTTTAAAAATTGTACAAGAAAGGCTGCTGCATAACAAAACCTTGCAGTCCAATTTTTTTACTTGGAATTATGATTAATTGAACCCTAAAATAGGCAGGTCTCTGTGTCCTTCCAGATATGTCTCTCCCTGTTGTCATCTGCACCCTCTTCCTACACTTTAACCAGTACAAAAACCCTTTATCCTTTGCAGGTGGAAAAGGATCGGTTAAATTCCACCAAGAGACTGTTAGGAAAAACTGCTTCTAAAAGCCTCCCTGTGTTAGATATGGAGGAATGCGGTAAGTGCGAATGAAGAATTTCTATTACCAGGATGATTGTTTATACTGAGAATGAGAATTAAGGTTTCATACAAGCAAGGAAGACTCTCAGAATTTCATTCCCAACTAACCTCTTTTCACAGACATTGCTTCGTTGTCCTGATGATGCATAAGGAGGGGCAATTGTGATCATGCTTTCAAATCAGCTGGTTTTAGTCCCTCAAGAGAAATTGTATTTTTGTCTTCATATTACTTTCATTATTAAGGCTTTAACAATGTCCTTATGGGGAAAAGTGGATGGAATGTGTGGTGTGCTTCCAAACAGCCTACAGGCTTGGAAAGTTTGCATCTTTAAACTGAGGTTGTGTTTGCTGCAGGGGACATTCAACTTTCATTTCTGAATGTAATCATGGGATATGGAGGTCATGGCACTTGGATAAAAATAACATCCTTGTGTTATTGTGTTACTTTATACTTACCAATATTACTATTTTAAATGTATTCTGTTCTATTATGTTATGTTTATTAGGCTTTCAAGGCTTTCTTGGGAAGGAAGGGTGGGAGGTTGG
Source organism: Notechis scutatus (assembly GCF_049901735.1). Lineage (NCBI taxonomy): Eukaryota > Metazoa > Chordata > Lepidosauria > Squamata > Elapidae > Notechis > Notechis scutatus. The sequence goes on along the minus strand of NC_142011.1, from coordinate 57,952,269 downwards.
TTGAACTTTGTCACCATGGGATGGGCAGAGTCAAAGGAATTGTGGTTCTTCTTGGCAAGACAAACCTTCCTGTCCTAGATGTCCATAAAAATAGATTATAATGGAGCACTATTCCTGCTGCCATCAGCAGGAGTTTCAGAGTTTGGCTGATCGCCTGCTGCTTCCTTCTCATTATCAGCTGCTGTCTCGGGGAGCTGTTCCCTCTGCCTGCCCCCTTCAGTACCATGGGAGCCCAGCCTTGGAGTCACTAATTTCCCAAGAAAGACTACTAAGAAGCAGCCCAGAACAGAACACACAGCCACATGCGTGCTGCAGAGGAGATGCAGTGATGGGAATCCAGAGTACTTTCTTGTGAGGAGAGCCAGCTCAGGTAACCAGCTGAAGAAGAAATTAAGGAAGGCTAAGCATTGTCAACTAATGTTTACATCTCCAGCTCTAGTTCTGTAGCAGTTATAGAAATTTGGATCTTCAATTTTGAAGTATCTTTTTGTCTAATTATTTTAAAAAGAAGAAATTACCAGGAAGGATTGTCTCTCTGGAGATTTTTAGGGGCTCTTCTTAGGATAAAGAAGCCAATTTTACTTTGGTAACTTAGAATAAGAAACTACAAATATGTGAGCATCTGTAGGTCTGAACCAAGAGCCAGTTTAGTTGTGTGTCCATTCCAGATACTATCCAGTGATGTGGGCCCAACATCTGGGCCCAACATCTTTTGATTAATGTCATGTTTTTCCACTCTTATTGAAAAAACATTTGAATAATAAAGTTTATTGAATTCCTTTATCTATGTGAGGGAAAGACTGCTTTTAACAGAGAATACTCATTCCTTACATAGTTACTATAGAAATAATGTTTTAGTTGAAAGCGTGCAGCATTTCAATAGCTTTTTTTTTTAAAGCAGAGTTTAAATTCACACATGTAACCATTGTGTTATATTAAATTGCACTGATTAGACATTTTCTTGTAGGTCTGCTAGCTGGACTGTGGGAGTTTCCTAGCATCCTCCTTGAACAAGGGCAGGAAAAGCAACAGAAAGTGATTCTGACAGATCACCTCCTCGCCTCGCTTGGCAATGACTTGGCAGTGAGGCAACTACAGTATGTTGGAGAGGTAAATTGGATCCCAGATAGGAATTGGCAATGCTTTTATAATCAGCCATTGTCAGCCAGTCTTCCAACAAGTTTGTCCTATGTTTTTGCTCTGTTTTGGATCTTCAGCCCAGTTCACTTTGGGGCAGCATTAGAAGTTCTGTTGCTATGTACAGTTATAGTAAAGTTTTAGAGTAGAGTAGATGCATGGAACCAAGATGAGTGTACTACATTTGGGAAATGATTGTTGGATATTAAATTTAGCCAAGGTTGCAACCAGATAGCTACATAGAAATGAAATTGGTTCCCCCAGAAATGTGAGCAGCAGAATTAATCAGTTTATTGTCTTACTAAGACTTTTAAAACTATCAAGGTTACAAAAATATTGATCTTAATATAAATTTTAGCCTTATCCAAATCGTTATAAAGTATGGCTCCATGCAGCAAAATATTTTTTTTCATATCTTTGCTCCTAAATCCAGATATGTCCCTGCAGGTCCTTGTCTCAAAGCAGGGAAGAGTAAAGATTAGAAAAGAGAACTCCAAGGATTCCTCGCCTTAGGGCATTTAGTTTCTATCTGTACCATTCAGTGTCTTCCTTCTGCCCGTCATAATATTGAGTTACAGGATCCATCCACATATCCACATATCACTGCTTCCCCAGGTTCTGCATATCTTCTCCCATATCCGCCAAACATACCTGATCTATTTTTTGAATGTGGACAAAGATGAGGAAAATTGGAATAAGAATGTGGAACTGCCAGCATCCCGATGGGTGACTAAAGCAGAATTTCAGATATCAGCCATCTCCACAGCTATGAAAAAGGTACTGAAAATCTGAAGTTTAAACACTTTCATAGTGGACTTTTTTTACATTTCTCTAAAAAGTTGTATGTGAGGAATCAATATGTAGATAAATGAGTTATATTTGTATTTTGCCTTTCATAACAACTTACGTAGCGGTCAGTTGTCCATTTTCTTCTATCCCAACCTCCTCCTGATTAGCCTGGAGACATCCAGTGGGATTTGTGACAAGAGGGTAGACTTAAAAATTGCAATTGTTTCATTTCATATGAATACCATTTGCTTCATTGTTCAGACAGTGTGCATCTAAAGAATGTTAATAGAAGACTTCAGTGCACACAAGCCATCCTGTCTCCCCACCTCTCTGTGGAATTAGAACCAACTCTATGCAGACACTCAGCCTGGGGGCCTTATAGAGATGTCTCTTAAGTTCTGCAGTAGAATTGATAAGTTCGTGTGTAGCTATGTCAACATTTCTAATCATTGATACATTTGCAAACTTTTACCGACCGATTTCTGAATATATTCATGCACAATATATGAGCATCTACAAAATGGAACCAGATGTACTGGGTTCCTGAGAACAGAACTTGCTCTTGGTCCCATATCCTTTTCAGGCTTAGTATATATAGGCTGAACATTGCCACAGACTTTCCACATTAAAAATGCCCCTAGAATTACTTGAGTATATAGCTTCTGTGTTCTTTTTCAGGTCTTCAACGTTTATGAAAAATGGAGCTGTAGAATGAACGATGCCCAGGTGAGTTTAATCTTTTGATAGAACCAAGCAGCTTTTGCTCATGCCTCGTTTTGCTTCCTATTCCTAGTCTCTTGCTTCTTTTTAAAGCAAGTCCCCAAATTCGTCAGTGATTAACTTGTGATTGACCAAGGTACTAATCTCAGTAGTGCTTAAAGCAGGAGTCCTCGACCCCTGGCCTGGGCCCATTTGGAACCCAGCAGCTGACACTTGCAGCCCCACTTGTGTTCACGGCAGGCACCGGCACTCGCAGCCCCACTCATGCTTGTGGCTCACACAAATGAAGCTGTGCACGTATATACACGTGCCTTCCCCTCACGCAAAACCATCCCCTTTCTCCCCCACCCACCCCAGCCGCCAACCCAGAAAGGTTGGGGAACGCTGGCTTTCAGTAGCAAGTGGGAAAGAATGAAATAGGTGACTGTTTGCAGGGTCTTCTCTGTTAAATCTTTACCTGTGTATCATTGTACAGATAGTGAAGAAGAAGAAGAAGAAACAGGACTCTCTCAGGACCAGCCAATTAAAGCCTGAAGAACAGAGTAGTTCTTCCAAGAAGCTGCTTACTTTGCATTCATTTCTTAGAACTGGTCTCAATAGCTGACTACTGTTCAGGCGCAGAATAGAAAAAAAAAACATGAAGATTTGTTTTTCTTTACACTTCCGATATTCTTGTAAAGTACTTTGAAATCTTGCAATCATCTTTTGAAGGTCTTCTAGCCATGAAGTGAGATGTGTCTGCCCATTATGGGTTGAGTGAAATACTGAAGCATAATGCTTCAATGTGAAGCATATCCTGTTGTCATTTGATTACCTACTCATTTGCTAAATGTCTTATTAAATAAGCACTGCTCTTAACATTGCATGCCCAACCACAGTTTCAGTTGCAACTATAGTTGTGCCAAAGAAAGATACCAACAGCAGTTGTTGTTTTGTGATATGGCACATTGAAAGAAGCGTGGCAAAAGCAGGATAAGGGTGTTCTTTAGAGCCAGTTTCTTTTGGGAACAGGTAACTGAATAATCATTGTTTGCCTACATGCTACTATTGTACTGCATTCCATTTTCCTATATGATCAACTATTTTAATGCTTGAAATGTCTTGTTTTATAACTGTGGTTTCACTAATAAAACTTCGTTTTTTTAAAAAAAGTAGCGTGCTTCCATTTTTAATGTTTCCCAAAACTTGTTAAATTTGTGAGAGTGGTGTTGAAAAGTGAGTTGATCTTAAATCAAGATAGAGTGTACAGAGTTATAAACCTTTCTGTATTTTAAGGTGATTTGTTTCACTTGTTTTAGCAAGGAGAAATATGACTGTGCTATCCAAGGCAATATATTCAAGAACATCCAACAAATAGAACTATATTTGGACAAGAAATAAGTATGGTAGATATTTATGAGCAGAAAAACATACAGAGAGAACAGTTACCACTTCATACCACTTTCATTAACATTCAGTAGCATTCAATAACAGCAAGTGGATGTGACCAATGCTTCATTGATAGGGGTAACCACTAAGTTAATTAAACCATGGCTACTTTCCAGTAGTAATATCTAAATAAATGAACTGAGTAAATCTCTTCATATTCAATGGATTCTGAAGTAAGAGCCCGTCTACAGAACTATTGAGCCAAGTTTGGACATATATTAAGATTTATTAGCAATACGTTTTGAGAATCACAACATTTATTCACAGTTCTTTGCATTAGATAAAAATTAAGTCAGGTTCTTTTCACTTTTTAGGAGTGTAAATAGCATAATAGCTACATTCCATCTGTATATAAATGCTTGGATCTATAAAGATTCCCTGTGGTTTCATGTTCTGATAGCTAAAAAGATGTTCTGATTCATGTAACAGATACCCTTGCCTCCTGTTTGTCCAGTTAACACCAAATTTGGAGGATGCAAGTAGTTAAGAACAGAGAGAACTGATTTTCTTCCAATAGTAAAGAATATGTAGTCCAAAGTTTGTTCTTGGTGGCTTCAGAGCTTGCTTTTCATTGAGACTTTTTCTTACCTAACTTGGTAACTTTCTTCACTAAGAGTATTGTAGCTAAGCAATAGGAATCTTGCACCTTTTCAGATTTGAACTCCATGATCCCAAAGACTGTGGGGCTTCTGCAGATAGCGGTCACTTATTCTAATAGAGCATTTCTCTCTTCCTAGGGAAAGCATAACTGCCATTCCCTCAGGCCTTTGTACTTTGTTAAAGAAAAATCAATTACCAATTCAGTAGTTCAACTAGCAAGGCAAAAACCTACATGCTTTCAAGCGTGGTTGTTGTCACAACATTGCCATGGTCAGGTCATGGGTTCTAATTAGATGATCTTCCAGGTCACTTGGAAACTCTTTAATCCAAACCAGCGTTGACCTGACAAATGCAACTAATGTCAGAAGCTTTCACTCTTGGCAATAATCTAAATTAACAAATCTGAGTGGGCCACTTTTACTTATGATCCATTATTAATCCTGTACCGACTTCCAAAGGAGCCCGGACAACATAAGAACGCGTCAGGGTTTTCGCGCTGGGGGGGGGCCTTGCTGCTGATCCTCCTTCACTTCCAAAACCGCGCTTGAGCCCCACAGCGCTCAATGAGTTCTATGAAGAAGGTCTCTTCTGTAAAAAGAGGTTTAGTGAAGATCTGCATCAGGTATTGCTCCTTGAGCAGGCTAGGGCTAGTGTCCTGTCCTTTGTCATCTACTGCCGCATCAAGGAGGATGCCGTAGTCTTTCAGGAGCTGAAGATCTTGCCCAACTTGCTGTATCTCCTTCTCTTTGCTTTTCTCATAGTAATATGATACGGGTGGTTTGAAAAAGCCGACTCCGGACTTTGCCATGGCTGCAGCAGCACTTACAATGTCTGTGGTATAAAGGGCCACATGCTGGATGCCGGCGCCTTCATGCTGTTGTAAGAAAGTGTCCACCTGGCCCATCCTTTGCCTTGGCAGCGACTCAGCCAGGACAAATTTACAGTCGGGCTCAAAGGGTGACAGGCGATCAACACTGTATTGCATGGCAGTAAGACGAAGGCCCATGTCTTCCCCTTGGATTCGAAAGCCTTCTTCAGCATCATCTTGATGGTGGATGAAGAAGCGCTGGAAACCAAAACAGTTTTTGTACCAGTCCAGCACAGCTTGTGAGCTACCTTGTGGACAGGCATAGGTGATGTGGTCAAAATATATGGTCTCCTTCTCCTTCTGGAGTTTCTTGGGGGCAACTTCAACTTCACAGAAACCAGGCAAGAATGGCCCACCATACTGGGATCGATCAAGAAGAGTATGGCTAACATTGCCCACAATGGACCTCACTACAGAGTAAGTAACAAAACCATTTTCATCTGCTTCAGTGGTGGGAGGAATAAGGATCTTGCAGCCTTTCTCTTGTAGGTTTCGGGAGATTCCAGGGACATCCTCTACCTCAAAGCAAATATTGGAAGCTGTGCTGACTCTGTACTGCAGGTTCACATCATACAGGATCCCTTTATGCTTACAGCAGTCTGAAGGTAAATCTGAAGGTGAAAAGTTTTTCTCAGTCAGCTCCCGCTCTTCATTGACAATAAAAATAGCATCTCCTCTTCGGAAAGCCTGCTGCCTCTTCCTCTCTGCTTCCCGTATAGCAAACAGCTCAAAGCCAAACCTTTGCACCAGGTGACTGGCCAGCTGTTGGCCCTGAAGAACATGGAATCCAATGTAACACAACCGCTTCGGAAGAGCAGACATTATGAAATTTGTAGCTGGTTAGTTGCAACACATCCTTTTGCTATTAAATCTACAAAAGAAAAAGTCCAGATCAGTATCTTTAAGATAGGATAGACCAGAATTTAACCGTAACTGGGCCTTGTTCTATTGCACCAATAAAAGCCACCCTGATTTCATAGGGAGAGGCAGTTTGGTGTAGTGGTCTAGAAACAAAGCCTATAAACCAAGAAGCAAAAGTTCTAGTCCCACTTTGGCACAAAGCCGACTGATTAACCAATCCTACTCTCTCAGCCCTAGAATCAGACAATGGCAAACTACTTCCAATTAACCTTGCCAAGAAAACTGTCAGAACTTGTCCAGGCATTCTGTCCTGCCAAAATCAGCAATTCACTTTCCGTTCTTTAAGATGCAGTTACAGTAAATTCTGTTTTTAAACACAATAAAGAATACATATCAGAGGTGGTATTCAGCAAGTTCTGATCAGTTCTGGAGAACCGGTAGCAGAAATTTTGAGTAGTTCAGAGAACCAGCAAATACCACCTCTGACTGGAGGTTTTACAGTATCCTTCCCCTGCCATGCTTACCCAGCCACGCCCACAGAACTGGTAGTAAAAAAAAAACTGAATCCCACCACTGATACATATGTCTTAAATTCCTTTGGCTCACTTTTTAGTCCTATCCCAGAATGTTCCCACTCAGAAAAAGGAGAGGAACAGGACATTCAGAGATAACAGAATGCACAATTGGTGAAACATAGAAGCAGCAAAACTATCACAGCAACTATAAGAAAGTGTCTTGGCTCCTGCTGTATGGACATTTACACCACTCAGGCCCACCCCCGAGCAGCCAAAGAAATTCAAAAGCACAGAGCTACACTTATTGTTGTCACAACTATCTGGGCAGTTATTAAAAAAAGAGAGCTTCCAAGCGTATGCACAGAAGTCTTTCAACAAAGCCACCTGCCACTTTTTCAGTACAATGATATGGTGCATTTTTATATATGACAATATAGAAGCATAGATATTATTATGTATAGTTTATCCTTTTTAAAAGTACATTTTGCCATGGATCCCGTCAAGAAGGAACATAACAATCAACCATGGATGCCGGCTTTACAAGAAAGAGGGACTTTGAACAATAGGAAAGCAAAGATTTTTATAGACGTTGGAGGCAACAAGACATGAAATCCTAGGTCCTTATCAGCGTAATTGGGATTAGTTCTATTATTAGGCAAAGGAAAAGGGGATATTCAGGTCATCAAGTGATAGAGGATGAAAAGTTACAATTTTGCCAATTTTTTTGCTAAGGCTGCCCTTGGACTGTGCTGCCAGCTGGTGAGGAGGCTTCTATGGAATTAGGCAAATAGATGAAACCAGTTTGGCCCTGGTCTCTTCTAAAAGACAGGGAGGAAAAGAATGTAACCTCCATTCTACTTGCTAGGTTCATTGTATTTCTACATTACTATTTTGAGCTATCCTTCAACCTTATTTCACATTTGTATAGAAGCGTTGGAACCATTTTATTGATCCCAACTGAGGGTTTTTCCATAAGGCCCTCCACAATCAGTCAGAGCCACATGATCTTGTGCTATGTATCTTTAAAGCAAATATTGGAAGCTACTCTGACTCTGTAGCATAGATTCACATCTTACAGGATCCCTTTATGCAGCTCAGAGCTATGCAATCCTAATGCCCTCATTATGTTCTGTGGCTGAGCCAACTGATTTCTTTTTCTGATGCATTTCTTTGAAATTGTACTAAAGACAATCCTCCAGATTGAAATGCTGAAACTGTAGTGTTTGAGGGCCAGATGGTTGGTTTGGAAGTTCCTCACATCATGTCACCTCCTGAGCTTAAGACTCATTGAGATGCTGGTCTTTCACGGCTACCTTCTTGCCTTTGCAGCTTCCTCTCCTACAGTTACACTTTCTTCAGATACAACATGAACCAAAAACGTAGCCTTTAGTGAGGGCTTGTAGTGATTGTGGTCATAGTTAAGAATATCACAGCCAACTTCAAGCAGCTCTCCAGGAAGTGGGCAGTGATGCATGGCTCTGTCCTGTCACAGGGCAATTAAATGGTCATTTTAAATATTACTTTTATTTGATCATATTACTTGGTGTTGGTTTACTTTCTTTAGAGTTACCATTTCTCTGACTGTTTGAGGAAAACAGGTTCTGGGCTTACTTACAGGTAAGAAAATAGATACAAACTGCTCCTTTAAAAGGGAGACTTTTCCGGACAGACATGTTGCCTTTCAAGTTGCTTAGATCGAGCGATCAGTAGAAAAGATGAAAGACTAAAATACGTTGCATTTTAAAATACTTCCGATACCTGCTCCTTTTTACCTTTAAAAATAAAACACGTTTTCTCAAGACAAGAAGTTGCAAAAAAAAAAAAAAAAAGAGTTTCTCCCCTCCGCAATAAATCTAAGACGCATGCTTTATCCAAACTATTCCACTCCCAACTCCCCATTCTCAGTCGAAAAAAAGGGATTGCTTTTTAAAAAAATTTACTCGTCCTCTTTTTACCCGGCAGCGTAATTATTTCCTCTTTTGGTGCCGCTTCCCCATCGGGCGCCCGTGCCACGTGCTGATTCCATCTGCTGCCTCCCGGCAGAGATTCTCTGCGTCCCTTCCACTCCCTCGCCTCTCACCTGATTTGAACTCCTTATTTCTCCAGTCGTTCTCTCTCCTTCCATCCGGGAATGAATTTATAACAGCGGCGGTGGTGGAAGAACACGGTAAAACACCAACTTTTTCACGACCTTGACTTTAAAAGTAGCAGCTCCGCAGCACGGAAGCGGAAGATGTTCGAGGATGGGATTGCGCCTAAAGGCAGTTGCACTGCATTTTACAGGATTTGGATAATCCAGGGCTACCCAGAGCCTTGCTGCTAAGCTTCCCCCCCACTCGGCCCCTCCTTACCTCACACAGTGCCTCCTGCTTGTAGAGTTGTAATTGGAGGAATGTTCCAATCTTCAGGGATCATTGTATAACCATTTTTTATTCCTTCTACAAGTCCTCTTGTAAAATTACCACTAATCCCATAGTCTGTAACTGCCTTTTTTAAAACTCTCTTAAGATCTGATAAGGCAGACCCTCCCATTCTGCTACTTGCAGTCCAAGCTGTGGCCCCTGACCAGGACGATATTTTACTGGACAGACAGACAGTAATTCTGCAAGTTCTGTTCCTGAGGCAGAGGCATCCCTTTTAGAAGTCTCTACCATTTTCTGAAAATAAGACTGAGCAGTAGAGTCGGGAGGCTTTTGCCCTTTATCTGCAGAAGCTGAGGGAATTGAAGACATATATTCAGGTGAAGAAGGGGGACAAATGACAGCATTAGTATAACGTGAAGGTGGAGGTGTTAAAAGAGAAAGTTCATTGTGACCAAATTTTTCAATTGCATGCCTACATAAATGCCACACCTGCAAAACTTCTATTTTTTGCTCGAGGTTCAGTATGCAATGTTTTCCCTATACGTTCCCAATCAGTTAATTTTAAAGACCCCTGTTCTGGGGACCATAGGCACTGAGCTGCAATCTCCTGGACCAGCCTTAAGAGATTTCTCTGTGGTACCTCAGTATTATTTTTCTTCAACAAATAGCCTAATTCATCTACATGCTTCCTTTGTTCCTCAGAAAGCAAAGACCCCATACTTACAGAAACCGAAAAGTTGAAGAAACCACAAAGGGTTGAAGGTGCACCAAATCCTTGCCGGACGAAGTAAGAGGGTCCCTGTTCATGCGCCACTTGTTGTAATGACGAGGCAGTCGAGTTGTTTGATCATGAACAACTGAATCATGATGATCTTTATTGGAGTCTAGTCTTGCATTTATACACATTTTCAGTTATCCTCCATCATTGGTTAACTTTGGTTACTGCTTAACTTTCTTTACACAGTAAAGAAACACAGCAGCACACTAGCACAGTAATACAATTAATTATCTCTAGTTAAAATCTAATATATGTTTACTTCTTCTCTCTAATCCTCCTTTAGATTAGTGACTTTGTTTACCTGAGTTGTATTTGCTTGGAAACATTCTTTATCTGAGGTTTGCCATCTGAGATTGGAACATTCCTGCAATTACAACTCTACACATGCTGTCTTTCTGTTTTCCAATTGAAATCGGAAAGAAAACATGAGGCGCTGTGTGAGGTAAGGCAGGCGGCTGCTCTCTCTTCGAAGAGGCTTGTACTTTTTAAACTTGTCAATTAACTTTAAAAGACAGCTGTCTGTATTCCTCTAGGGGTTTAGATCTCGGACAAGGAAAGGAATGATGAACGTCGACGGCTGCCTGATCTCGACTGCAGAAATCCCATGGTTATTAGATGGCAGCAAAGAGATGTTTTGGTACTCTTGTTACCATCTAGTGGCCATTCTCATGATCTGCACCTGGATACCAGCAATAGCACTTAACACTTGTTTATATACTGCTTCCCAGTGCTTTACAGCCATGGTATTCAGCAGGTTCTGACCAGTTCTGGAGAACCCGTAGCGGACATTTTGAGTAGTTCAGAGAACCAGCAAATATCATCTCTGACTGGAGATTTTACAGTATCCTTCAAACTGCATACAGTCAGCAAAAGTAGCCTATAGTACTGCATTCTAACCATTGTGCTACCACAGCTCGTATTATGAATCCTAATACAGTTAATCCTGGATTTCCAACCATTCATTTAGCAGCTGTTCAAAGCTACAGCAGCATTGAAAAGAATGACTTATGACCAGTCCTCACCCAACAGTCACAACATCCCCACAGTAGTGTGATCAAAATTAGAGTGCTTGGCAACCGGTATTTATTTAGATAATTGCAGTGACATATTATTGTCATTTGTGATCTTCTCAGCTTCTGACAAGCAGTCAATGGGGGAAGGTGAATTTGCTTAATAATCCCATGATTCACTTAATAATTGCAAAGATGCACTTACAACCATAGAAAAAAGTCACACAATTGGGCATGATTCACTTAATCAATTGCCTTGCTTAGCAATGGAAATTCTGCTTCCAGTTGTGGTTATAAATTGAGGGCCACCTGTAACTTTAATCTCAGAATATTTTACTGGTAAACTTGCTAGAGCAAGGCAGAAGCAGGAAACAATGAAAATCAGATATCTGATTGTATTTCTGAACTGCATAGATAAAAGGAAGGTCAGAAATGCTTTTTGTGTGCACAGACCTCACATCCTAGTCCTAAAGTATTACATTTTAAAGTATAGGTACCACTTATTTTGGGTGTTAAGAAAAATCACTGAATGTGTTTTGGGGCATTAGCACTATTACTTCACAAATAAATCTATGAGCTTGTTCCTTTAAGAGCAGATGCTACTGCTTTCTTGCATAAGTCTCTAGATTATGAGACTTGGTGGTAACATCATTCTGACCCCCTAATCTCCCTTAAGCATTTATCTTTAAAGGCACTTTTGGGTCTGTTGTTGCTTAATACATTTCACTCATTATTGCTTTTGACTCTTTTTACAGCAAACACTTTCTAGATAATGGGATGCCGGCAATGAGTATTTTATCTGCAGATGAGAGACCCTAGCATACACTGAATGGAGTGAGCACACTTGGAGAAAAGTTGGGCTGTGATTATAGATGTTCCCAAAGTTGAATTTTCAACAACCAGAGTCAATGGGAAAGCCATCCGGAGGTTGGGACCACAGGACATTGCAATTGCACAGGATTTGCCTAATGATGACAACTGGGACTGCCAGAAGTGCCATCGTAAGTTGCCATGGTCCAATGACATTGCTCCTTAAACTGTGCTGTTTAGTGATGGACTTCCCAATCCCAATTACTGGTGGTGAGGACTTTATTTATTTAAAAGCTTCAATTGACTGAAGCCAGGACGGGTTACAGAAGTCAGTATCTAAGAGCTCCAATACAAGGACCATAAAACAAATATTTCTTCAATGGCTGTATTCACATGATAATATTCCTCTAGCAATATACATTATTTCAACCATGTTAAAATGATTCAGAATGACATACTTTGGGATTTAAACAAGTATATTAAAGATCTATACATGGAGCAGGTAAATGGTGTTGTGCATGCAGTAGCCAAGTTGTTATGGAGCACATCATGTAAACCACAACAATATTCATTTTATTTGATTTGTACATTACTGTTCTTCAGTTGAATAGTACCCTAAAATAAAATAACTGACTTTCAAGGCCAATTTGGCATGTTTCTCTGCACCAACTAGCCATCTTTGGACTAGAATCACATGCTGCACTAAACCATAAAGCATTGATTACTGACTCCAATGGGTTCACATAGTATGCTCTGCCAAAATGAAACAAATATTTGAGTGTTTCAGGGACTCTAGTTTTAGTAGATTTTAAGTATCAAGCCACACTCAGAGTATTAAAATATTACTTTGTAGGATGGTGCCTAGTATAGAGTCATTTCAATTTACTATGGAAATGAATAGTAAATGTACCAGCTTAGATAGCACAAGCAAATATTCAATATCTGTTTCCCAGATTTGGCCAGATTGGATGGTTCTGAAAAACTGAAGCAAGTTCTGAAGCATAGTATGAAGACAATAGTGTCTACTGCTTTGGGACTTAGCAAACTGATTTTATTTATTAGACATATCTGTGTGCTGATGTAATCTCACTCCTCAGAAACCAAAATAAAAATACATCATTAGTACAAGAATAGGAAGAAGATAAAAGGTAGCAACTCCTCAAATCAGGAAAAGTCTCTCCAAGGAAGCTCAACCTTCCTTGTACTAGTAGAAACCTAACGAAGAGAAAACAGCCAGATCTTCACAGGGAAGCATAATTTCTTTATGCCTAGGTGAGGCTGTTTTGGCTCCAAAGGAGCTACACTATTTCTTCATTATTAGAAATAGATGGAATTATATCCTGCAATTATAGGATTTTAGAATTATTCAGTATTCCATCTGCCTCTCCAAATGTTTCAGAGGAAACAAGAACTTGGAATGCAAGGGAAGGGGCTTTTTATTGATTCGTTTTAGAGTTAGCCTCTGGTAAGATGGGTGGCCAATAAATGTCATAATAAAAAATAAGTTTCCCTGTCCTACAGATTTCTTTTTTCATCAGGCAAGGTTATTTTTATACTTGCACCTGAAATTGTTAACCTGACAGTTTGTCTGCTAGACAAACTGCCTTTTCTGAAACATTTATAACAGGTGCCTCCTTTGCTTCATAATGAGGCTGGTTAACATGTCTTAGCATTTTTCTTCATATATCGTAAAATATTAGAAAATAGTTGCTACCCTCCTTCAAAGCTATATTTTCTTACATACACTGCCTGGTGCTGCACAGTATTTCTTTCACTTCTGTATGTGATGAATCTGAGAGAAAAAAAAGAAGTGCAGTTGGAAGGCTGGCAATGATAAGTCCAAAGCCTAATCCTATAAATATCTCCAGGGATACGCCTGTATTTGGCTCTTCCCCAGCTATCTTTCTCCCAACCCCTTCTGGGTGGAGAGATCTGGGATGAAAATTAACTTACACCAGGGGTCAGTGCAGAGTTGGGAGGTTGGATCCATCAGAGCAACATCAGGAGAGTCCCAGCTTTCTCAGTGGACGGAGCAGAACAACGGCAAGATTCACAAGAGAAAAGGTAGCATATGACCTTGTTTGGAATTCTATGTATGGAAGAAGTAGAATTTAATTTGGTTCACCGAGAAATGTTACCACTATGAATATGAGGGAGGGAGGAGGACATAAATGAAGAAGTAAAAAAGCACAATTGTTTCCTAGTCAGCTTCTTGATTTGCTCCTGAAGGGCACAACTTTGATACCACATTACTTTCCATTAGATTGTCTATAGAGATTCTCAATCATCCAGGTTATGGTTATCGCAAAGATGCTTTTCCAAAAAAAAAAAAAGCAACTGGGCTTTGTTAGTTTCTTGGCCTCACGGATCAGAAGCGAAACGTTTTCAAGAAGGGGGAAAAAACTAAGAAAGTCCAGTTGCTTTTTGTAAAGCATCTTTGGGATTTCCATCAGACTGGCCTCAATGGTTAAGAGTGTAACAGGTTTTGAGTCCTGCAGCAGGAAGGCATAATAAGTTTTTCCATACGTATTTTCTGAGCATGGCATCCTACCCTTCTCTACTATTACTGGATTATTTTCTTGAGTGCAGGAAGAGAGAAAAGAGCATGTTTGAAGGGAATGTTAGGCCAGTGATGCAGACAGATTGTATAGTGTCAGGTAGGTGGGGAAAGGAAAACTGTGTAAATAGTTACTGGGTATGTCAACATTGTTGTTTGTAATAAAGCTGCAGATAATGTTCCAGACATTATGTCTGGCTGATAGTACTGGAAGACTATTGGCAAAGAAAATTATTTAATTTGTCCAAAGTAAGAGGATTAACTCTGGTTCAGCTAAAGAATTTTATCTTCCTACACTGCCTCTTTTCTAGGAACAGAACATCTAAATAAATATTGGGGTTTTATTTGTACTCTTTGGTTGTGCTTCTATGATTTGTGATGTAGCCTTATTTTTTTTTTTCATGAAATCAAGACTTCTATTAAGCTAAACATGTGGGACCCAAATCTATAGCTAGAGCCGCAGAGTTATTTCCTGGAATCCTGAATATCCATTTCAGTCAATGGAAATGTAACTTCTTAACTGATAAAAGGAACAAAGAAGGGAGCTCAGCTATGATTGAAAGAGTACAAGTGAAAATGATAAACATTTGGGAAGTGCAGCACTGCTTTTGGGCAGACCAGAATTTTGCTTTTCAGCACGTTACTAGGAAATTAATGAAAAAAACTTTAAAGAAGGCTTTTGCTGATCTTATCAGCTACATGCAACCACCATTTTCTTTCCCTTCCCCTCAACCCATTTTTTGTATGATCAATTGAGTGCGTTTCTCACCTCTGTATTCCCATTCTTTTAGTACTCTCCCTCTCTCTCTTTCCCTTTCTCCCATAGGTGTAGTAGATATAATGGTATAAATTAGATATACCAGTAGTTATATTTTCTTTTCTTTTATTTCATGTCTTTAATTTCTTTTGCATATTATTTCTTATTTCTTTTCTGCACTGAGCCCAAAATGTTGATGCAGATGTACTAGGGATTGGCAAAACATTCAGTGCATCAGTGGTTTCATGCACAGAGCAGCAGGCTTGAGGTAACTCTGAAGTGATAAAGTTACAGTAGATGAGATAGAAGGTCTGTTGGAATCTTTCTCTCAAACATCCAGGCTGCCACCCTCAATACATTACTAAAGACTCTATTCCACTGCACAATGGGATAGCATTGTTTATTTTCAGTGGTGCAAAATAGACTATGGAAAGTGACTTTTCTGGAAAAGATCCTTAATTCTGCTGTCTTTTCTCATAGGCTGAAGGGAAATAGTCGGGATGGGCTACTTGCCCCCGACCACAAAAGCCTTGCTGCTGGGACTGGTGATTGCTGCTACGGTAGCAGAAGGGGTTGTGGTTGACAACCAAACCAGAATATGCCAACCGGCCCCACACTGGAAGATAAATGGCATAGAACCAATGGCTGGAATGGAGGGCCAGGTGACAGTGGTGGTCCTTTTGAAAGCCAGCTGACAGTTCTGCCTCAAGCAAGCAGCCAGGTTAGTTCAGCCCACAGAGTAGAGTTTTTGGTTCAAGAGCTATAAAGTGCCTAAACAGAAACCACATCTTTGGCGATGAGGTTGCTGCAGAAAACACTGAAATTAGCTCAGCATTAATTGAACTGTTGAAAAGACTGATTCTCCATCATTTCCTGTTCTGTGAGATATAAAATGAACCAATGGCTGTAATATGCAAGATGTGATATACAAAGGAGAATGGCTATAGTTTAATTCATGAATTTAAATACTGCATAATGTGCATTCAGATATCGCTAAAAACTTTCAGCTGTAATAACAGGCTATTTAATGAGGCATAAAATAAAGTGGTCTCTCTTGCTCTACAGATTTTATCCCAAATTATAAAAGCATCCTTCTTAATTTATCTCTCCTAATGCCTCATAATTCCTAACCAACTATGAGAGTTGCAGTCCAACACATCTGAAATTCCACTATCAGTAATTGGGAGGGGGAGAGGGGTGTTGAATTACATCTGTGCATGTCTTTTCTTAAATGTTATTTATTGCTTTTTTCACAACCAGTCTTGGCAGCTTGCAAGAGAAATTGTCTGGTGATGGCATGGCCAATGTCAGTTTCATTATTGTGAATGAAAAGACCCCTTCCTCCAGGGCAATGTACTGGGAGCTCAAACGCCATGCTCCCAAAGGCATTCCAGTTTTCCAGCAACAAATCCTGGAACCTGATGTCTGGCAAATTCTACTGGGCAACAAGGATGACTTTCTGATATATGACAGGTTGGTAGTACTTGACACAATGGAAGAATCCATTAAGTGGATTTGCAGATACAACATGATTATGACATTCTTGGATTCTGTCAGGCACTGGGGAAATCAGGATATCCAGGCACTTCAAATGAGTAGAAAGATTTATTGCAACTTAAGCTCTCTACAAGAGTCTGACCAACTAATGGTCAAGGGAAATGTGCGAGAGATAAAAAGGCATTCAAAAGGTGGGCTGGAGTTAGATTTCTTGCAGGCATGCAGGGACTCAAGATTTATGATGCATTTGACCCCTCCCTTAGACTCAGCCTGGTCATCTGCAGATTCTACAGTGGGGGCTGAAAGGAACTGACTAGGCTAAAACTTAAAGGCAAAAAAACTATCTATAGAGCATGTATAGTAGAGGGAAGAAGGCAAGAGGCATGTTCCCTGACTTTTGGAGAGGGAACCTTTTCTTCTCATTCTGTCATTGATAAAAAATGTCAGCTTAGCCAAATTATATTCTGTTCATGCATAGATGGACCCTCAAGTGTTCTGAAATAAACTTCTTGCACTTTTCTTCCGTGGCATCTGGGCTCTGCAGGTGCAGGAAGCTCACTTTCCATATCCAGTTGCCATACAGTTTTCTGCACTTACCATATGTTGAGGCAGCTGTGCGCTATACGTCCCGCAAAGACTATTGTGGCAATTGTTCCTGGTATTATCTGAACAGCAGCCAGGAGGTAAGAGTTTAAGTCTTCTCTCTCTCTTGAGCTCTCCCATTTAAGCACAACATTTCTTATTTGCTCAGCTTATTTTTTGATACTCCAAGTTTTCTGATTATACATTTTATACAATGAGGATAAGAGAAATACAGTAAAAGGGAAGGCATGTGTCATATTTTCCTTTGCAGTATACGAGAACAACCAAAACTGGAATATTTCAATTGTATCTTTAACTGTAATAGGAGAGACTGAGCTGAACGATCTGAAAGAATAACTTTCTTTTTCTTCAGAATAATATATGTCATTTCCCTTCGCCCTTAAACTGTTCCATCTGGCTTCATCTTGAGTCCATCTCATAATATATCAGAACTTATTGCTATTTCACAGGTGAATAACACAGCAAGTACTCCTGTGATGACAACTGAGGCTCCCAGAGACAAAGTGAAGAGCCAGGAAGCATTGAAAAGCCAGCCTGAAAAGAAAAATCAAGAAGCGCCTAACTTCAAACACCTAGCCCAGAGCCATTCCCATCATGGGGGAATTAACACAGCCCAACCATCCCTCCATTCTCAAAACCATTCAGTTAACCACCACACAAGAGAATCTCACTAAATGGCTATAGTATGGAAATAAACTCTCAACTGTTAGGAACCCCAAAATCTTACACTAAAAAAAAATTAAGCAAACAATATAAAAAATAGCTAAGGAGTAAATTTACACATCTCAGGAAGGAACAGCTCCATGTTTGCTCACAGTAAGAGTATACCAAATTATCTCCACAGGGATAAACATCATATTAATCTATAATAGCTTTTGTTTCATTGTGGTGTAATTAACTTGAACTCGAGTGGTTTAACGGAAGGCCTGAGTCCATAGGTTGAATGGTAAGACGTTTTAGACATTGTGTCCCAGAAGACTATTTTGTGGAAGTGCAGATTGGTATTTCTCACTGCCACACCTATCTTCTAGGACGGTGTTTCTCAACCTCAGCAGCTTTAAGATATGTGGACTTGAGCTTCCAGAATTTCCTGGATAGCACTGGCTGCAGTTGGAAATCTATGTGATGTTCCCTATTTTGGTAATGAAATATCTGCAAGAAAACCTCAAAGCACAGAGAGCACCAAGGACCTCACAGTTCAATCCCGAGCTACAAATATTCTATCAATTGTCTAATGTCTACGTCTGTATGCACTTGGTCTTCTGTGTCTGGGAAATCAGTTTTGATTCCCCACCTTTACATTTCCTACTTTTCTGCACTCAATGAAGTATGCAGTGTAACCTAAATGTTGCAGTCACTGCAGCCTGAAACTGTTCAGAAAAGTAGTTAGCTAGATGGGATGGGGATCAGAATTAGAATTTGAGAAAGGGTGACAGACTAAGTGAGGGCAATGGAAATAAATTTGGCACGTTCATATCCGTGGACCTGGATGGCTAATTTGAGGATTGTGATGTATGTGGTGTTCCTGGATTCTTGCCAGAATAAAGAAAATAAAACATAATGAACTGAGTTTACAGAAATGTTACTTGCTTCTATATACATTGCACTGTATGTCGTCAGAAGGTTTGGAGTGAAGCCTAAATAAGTAACGGGACATTATGAGAGGAACTGGTGAAGAAAGTTGATTCTTGACATATTGGTAAAAGTGATGAAAATGGATACATCATGTACTGAGTAAAAATAATATCGCATTCTGGTGGAAATAAACTATCTGAAATTACATTCAAAATCTTCATTTTCAATATCTTCATGGATCAAAAGCACTAGAAATTAAAGCAAAGTCTTTTACTTAAAGCACATGCACAAATAAATATGACCAAATCAATTTTTGCTTCAGGTGCCAAAATTAAAAATTATTCCTAGTTATCAAAATTGTCTGATATTCTTCCACATTTGATCTTTTCCGCTTTATGATTTGTTTACCTTTACCACAAATTGGACAAAGACCCTGAAATATATGAGTGCCGTTAACATGATTAGCAAATATTTGTGAAAGCTTAACCTTTAACTGACTTCTTTTCTCTATAACAGCAGTTCACTCAGAAGAAATTGCTGTTCCATTTTTTTTAAAAAACTATATCTATCCCCTGGCCTAAGAATAAGGTGACACACATGTTTTTCCCCTCTGGTTTATTTTCACAAAAATCCTATGAGTTTGGCCAGACCAGGGGCCCCCAAACTTGGCAACCGTAAGACTTGTGGACTTCAACTCCTAGAATTCTCCAGTCCGCATAGTTTTCTAGGAGTTGAAGTCCACAAGTCTTAAAGTTGCCAAGTTTGGAGACCTCTCGGCTAGACTGACTGATGGCCTCGAGATTAGCTGGTTTCATGACTGAATGGAATTTTGAACCAGAATTTTTCAGCTGTTATCCAACACTACCAGCTGCATGGTCAAAGTAGGCAAGAGCCCAGCTGCAAATGCATGATTGAAGCCCCAGAGTTTTTAAAATGGTGCCAGAGATGCATGTTAAAAAAAAAAAAAAAAAAGCTTGAGCTTCAATAGTCTCAGCCATCTTGCACAACTTAACATCAGCAGACACCAACATCATATGGTGTATTGAATCCCACCCTGCCATATGATGTTGCTGTCTGGTGATGTTAAGTTAATAACATGGTTGTTAAGTGAATCTGGCTTCCCCATTGTGAAAGTTATCAGTGCTATGTAGACGTTCAGGGCAGTTCATTTAGTGACCATATAAAGTTTTGCAGAAAAAAGTGATTTATGACCGTTTTTCACAGTTGCGACCTTTGCAGCATCCCCCATGATCATGTGATTGAAATTCGGATGCTTAGCAATTGGTTCATATTTATGACCATTGCTGTGTCCCAAGTGTCAGGTTTGGAATCGTTATTAAAAGCTGCCACATAGCTGCGGAGGATTGGAGAGGGCTGATGTTGTTTGAGTAGCTCTCAGTAGACCAAATAGATTCTTTAGTAATTCAAGGTCATTGTGAATGGCACATTAAGAATTGAGACTGAAGGGGGATTGTTTCACATGATGTATGATGTGGGGAAAGGGGGATGGTTTGTAGGTTGGGTCCTTGTGGGAGGTCTGAGGGGGAAACTTTAGTTTCGGAATTCCATAGAGGTATCAAGTTTCTATTCTAATAAAAGTACTTTAAGATTATGGTTGTCTTGGAGTTACCGGCTGGAATGGATAATCTCTGGAACGCTGACACCAAGATCATGCGATCTCCTTTTGCAACCTTCTGAAAGCGAAGTAGATGGGGGAGCTAGATTCACTTAACAGTTGGGTTACTAACTTAACAACTGCAGTGATTCGCTTAACAAATGTGGTAGAAAAAGTGGTAAGGGGGCGAACTTAACTAACAATTTTTTCACTTAGCAAAATAAATTTTGGCCTCAATTGTGGTCATCGGTTGAGGACTAGCTGTACTGCCCAATGAGCCTGTTTAACATAATACAATAAGTAACATCTAGCTAGATTTCTTTATTGTTACCCTGTTAGACTGGCTGGAAGGAAATAACATCCTAGTGGAGGAAGAGAGAAGATTCCAACAGGGAGGGTTTCAGGAAGTTTGCTTTGTATTCGGTTAAGGAATAATACTGTCCCCTTTCATTGAAAAATATGACAGGTAGGCCTCAACTAATGACGATTTGCTTAGCTTAGATTACCATGAGCCTCCCCAGGAATACATATGATCTAGTATCAAAGTGACAATGGCCAAGATGCTCTCCCCCTCCCCATGGACACACGAGCACATTTCGGCCACTCATCAATCAGCCCACATTTATGACTGCTTGCACCTTCCTACGATCACATGACTTCATTTTATGATATATTTTGCTGAAAACCAGGATTTACTTCTGATTTTTGGCAAAACTGGGCCATAGGAAACCATGGGTTCGTTTCACAACCACCACAAAATTGATCACAAAACTTCATAACTGTCACAACTTGAAACCATAACGGGCAGGCTAAGCCTAAATCAGGCTAAGCCTAAATCAAGGACTGCTCGTTCTCAGTTACTTATGTCAGCTCTTTTGGTTTTGTTGGTAGATCTCAGGCAAGCTTAACTGGAAATAAAACAGCAGAGCATCTGCAGTAGATAGATAGTTACTGACTCGGTTATATACTTTGTAAATGTACCAGTTTGAGAGTGAGAGGTACCACCACTCAGTATTTCTCAAATGCGGTGCCAGCTAGCAAAGAAGTTAAACAAGAATGCATTTTGCCCCCACTATTTTTAATTACTACATGAATGCAGTGGTAAACGCCATTAGCAAGGAAGACTCTTACACCTTCAAAACTGACTAATAAATCTATTGCTTTACCCAGACAGTGCTGAGCTATTGTTGCAGAGACCAGTAGGTATCAGAAGAGCCATGGGATAATTGGTCCCTTTCTGTAGAGAACGCTCTTTACAGGTTAACTATGTGAAAACAAAAGTCATGCATTTTGCAAGGCCTTCAAAAAGTTTTGCTGGACCTTCAAAGGACAAATAATTGGACACGTCCCTTGTTTACATACCTGAGAGTTGTGCTGCAGTATTCAGGGAAACAACATACTCATATTTCTCGGGTTGCTTTGAATGCTCAGAGGAGCTCAGTAGCAATTCCACGTTCTCTTTTGCTCTAGAAGAACCCCAGATATTCCAGCTGCTTTGAAGCCAAGACCTTTTTACAGCATCTCTATACAGTGCAGTTAAATCCAGGTCTCAACTAGGAGGAAACTGGAGAATGTTCAAGCTTAGCATCAGCAATTTTCTTAAGAAAATTATTTCAAGTAGGGCTCCTAACGCTGTTGTATATTCAGAGGCAGAGTTTATAACAAGGGGATGGCTATGCAGGCTTAGATATTGGCTAAAAGCCAAGAATGTCATTAAGAGCGCAATTGGGGCATAACAAATTTATGTTTTAAATCAGCATTTCATTTGGCTCAAATTATAAATACCAAACTTGGGGAGCAAGGGGAGTCTTCTACAACTGCAGTTGAATATCTTACCATCAGCAATGTCAGAGGGAAAAGCACCTATTCTAAAAAGTTTATCCCTATGGAGATGGGAGTTGTTGTAATGACGAGGCAGTCGAGTTGTTTGATCATGAACAACTGAATCATGATTATCTTTATTGGAGTCTAGTCTTGCATTTATATACATTTTTAGTTATCCTCCATCATTGGTTAACTTTGGTTACTGCTTAACTTTGGTTACTGTTTAGCACAGTAATTAATACAATTAATTATCTCTAGTTAAAGTCTAACATATGTTTACTTCCTCTCTCTAATCTTCCTTTAGATTAGTGACTTTGTTTGCCTGAGTTGTATTTGCTTGGAAACATTATTTATCTGAGGTTTGCCATCCAAGATTGGAACATTCCTGCAATTACAACTTTACAGGGAGTCTTGAATCACGGGATAGTATCCTACTATACTGCAATTTTTCCAGAGAAGCTGCTATGAAAATTGGAGTGCTTTTCTGTTTTTGTAGCAAAATAACAGACTGAATGTTGAAATTATGAAATGAATATCAGGGTTTTGATTTTCTATTTGTTTTGCAATTGTTCAAAATGCTCTGTCAGGGAAAAAAGTCCGTGTTGCTTTTCTGTTCAATTGGGAAGAAATATGAATTTGTGGTAAAGGTTTATGAAGGTAACTAGAAACTGAGACCTTAAGACAGAGGAAGGAAGCCTTGATGTTTCAGCTCATAGTTAAAATATGCTAGAGCTACAGAAGGCTACTGTCTCTTTGGGGCTAGCAAATTAGTAGCATCAACAGACAAAGCTGGCAACAAATTCCTGATGAAAACAAAACACAGAAAAATTGTTAGTGTACAGTACTGAGCTTAAAGAACCTGACTTGGATGTATGACAGATTCCTATGAGATGAATCCAGCTATGAATTCCAAAGTAGTTATGTTTGTATCTACTGTATTTCATTTAAACATGAATAAGTGCAATCCCAGAGATCGCAAATTGTCTAAACATGACAACGTCTGGATTTTGCTTTATGTGCTGGAAAATTATTCTGCTGTTTACTATTTTGGCTGTGTAGCAGTATTAAAAACAGTTGACTTCATTTACCAAAGTGAGATTAGAAGTCAGAGTCTCCCATCTTTAGCCTGATGCCTTAACCACTAAAAGTCAATGACTCTCAAATCCTAATATAGTGATTAACAAATAATAATGGCTCTTCTGTCGCCATTTGAATATTGCCAGCTAGGAGGAATCTAATAGACCTTAGACTCTTAGACCTTAGCCTATTGTAAGGAAGCAATGTGGTGTAGTAATTAAGGTGCCAGACTAGGAATTAGGATACAGGTTCTGGATCTCTCTTAGGCTTCGTGTCAATCACCCTCTCACCAAAAATAGCATCAGGCTCTTCAAAAACCCAGCTGAAGAACAACCCTCTTGTTGCATTAGTATGCACTAATAATTCACTATGGGAACTAGACAAGCACAGGACAAATAAGAAGAATCTGCAATTAAGCAGACCAAATGCTAAGACTTTGTTCTGCTCTATTTCAACAAGACAAATTCATCTCCACTGCATATGACATCTTTTTAAATATTTGTAAATCACTATTTTATCTTCCCTTATTTTCCTTTGCGAGTTAAATGCACATAGGATTTGTGTTAAAAATCACTTAAGCCCTTTATTTACAAGTTTTATAAATTATTTCAATAGAAGAAAACTCTGAACAGTGTTTAATCCCCTATCTTCATTAATTCAACTTGGAACTGTTCAAAGTGTGGTTTAACTCACATAGTTTTCAGGTCCAAGATCAACAAGCAGCCAAGAAGTGTCTGTGGCTTTAGAATCTTGCCTGCTTCAGCAGCAGGCAGTGTCTTGTAGCAAGGAAATTCAATATGTATGATTTTGTCTTAGCCACAGGGGTTGTAAACCATGGTTCATGTACTACCATAACATAAGCTTACATTCACAGCTTAGGAAAGAAATTCACCAGAAAATTGGACAGTAGTCAGTCACTTTTCTGCAGAAGAAGTATGATATGTTAAGTCTGTCCTAGAGCAGCTGTTGCCAACCGGTGGGCCAAAGCCCACTGGTGGTCCATGAGAAAATTTTGGTGGGCCGCAGAGGAATCTCACCCCCAGAGCCCCGCCCAAAGCAATTAATCCAGGCTGCGTGGGAACACAAGGCTGCGCCACCCACATGGCCCGTGGGAACCTTCCCCGCCCACTCACTCCTTACCTGGCAAACTTGCCCGCTAAATTGCTATTTTTCCTCCCCCCCCCCCAACCATCATCTGTTCTTGCTGTGCTGGGAGATTTAGATTAGCTAGGAAGCAGGAAACCATTGGATTTCTTGCTTTCTAGCTAATCTTTAGATCTTCGGTTCTGCTTTTAAGCACAGCCGTACCTTCCTTAGGACTGAAACTTCTATTATTCAGTTGCAGACTCAGATAGTCGATGGCAGAAAGATAGATCTCTGAATGAATCTGTGATTCTGTGAGCAACTCAATCTGCCTGCCTGCTTTGCCTGATTTTGGGTAAAAGTTGCTCTTTTTTATTAAAGATTCAATATTTGGGGGGGGGGGGGGGGGGGGGGGGGGGGGGGGGGGGGGGGGGGGGGGGGGGGGGGGGGGGGGGGGGGGGGGGGGGGGGGGGGGGGGGGGGGGGGGGGGGGGGGGGGGGGGGGGGGGGGGGGGGGGGGGGGGGGGGGGGGGGGGGGGGGGGGGGGGGGGGGGGGGGGGGGGGGGGGGGGGGGGGGGGGTTGGGGGGGGGAGGGGGGGGGGGGGGGGGGGGGGGGGGGGGGGGGGGGGGGGGGGGGGGGGGGGGGGGGGGGGTGGGGGGGGGGGGGGGGGGGGGGGGGGGGGGGGGGGGGGGGAGGGGGGGGGGGGGGTGGGGGGGGGGGGGGGGGGGGGGGGGGGGGGGGGGGGGGGGGGGGGGGGGGGGGGG
Organism: Notechis scutatus; assembly: GCF_049901735.1. Taxonomy (NCBI): domain Eukaryota; kingdom Metazoa; phylum Chordata; class Lepidosauria; order Squamata; family Elapidae; genus Notechis; species Notechis scutatus. The sequence goes on along the minus strand of NC_142011.1, from coordinate 57,927,038 downwards.
GGGGGGGGGGGGGGGGGGGGGGGGGGGGGGGGGGGGGGGGGGGGGGGGGGGGGGGGGGGGGGGGGGGGGGGGGAGGGGGGGGGGGGGGGGGGGGGGGGGGGGGGGGGGGGGGGGGGGGGGGGGGGGGGGGGGGGGGGGGGGGGGGGGGGGGGGGGGGGGGGGGGGGGGGGGGGGGGGGGGGGGGGGGGGGGGGGGAAAGGGGGGGGGGGGGGGGGGGGGGGGGGGGGGGGGGGGAAAAGGGGGAGGGGGGGGGGGGGGGGGGGGGGGGGGGGGGGGGGTGGGGGGGGGGGGGGGGGGGGGGGGGTGGGGGGGGGGGGGGGGGGGAAAAGGGGGGGGGGGGGGGGGGGAGTTTTGTTTTTGGTTTTTAAGCTTTCACACAAAAACAGAATCATCTGATAGAACAGGCTTCAAACATCACACTAAATCACTCTGTATTCATCATGCCTTTTTAATAAGGCTCAAGTGGCTGGGTTCCCTCGTTGCCAAAAGGCATGGATTAAAGTAGCTGAGCCAGAAACAGATGGGCTTATCCAATGTTAGAACTATACAAACCATATTATGGCCTAGAGTGGTGAATCTCTTGTGTTTATTTTCCTGATTTTTTTCACTGCTCTGGGCAACTAATAGGATGTAGCAGACTTGGTTATTTAAATATAATTACTCAGCTGTGTATTTATGAAACTAGGGGAAACTTTAAAAGGGACAGAAAACAATGGTGAATTCTCCTTTCACGTATAGCTTATTTTCCTTTTCTTCCCTATGAATTGTTCTCAGATAAGCTCCAATAATGGAAATGAAATTTAATTTTACGGTCTGAAATATCACTCTAAAAATGCAAACACGTGCCGATGCAAAATTTGACTGTAGAGCAGGAAAATGTTGATTGCTTTAGACTGAAATTGCAATCTGTTGCACTTTACATGGTCAATTATAACTTCAAAGTAACTGATGTAAAATCCTCAACACCCAAAATAAATCCAGCCTTTTAAAGTTTGCTTTGCTCCAATTCTATTACATCAAAATCTCACTATACAGTACAATATTAGTCTTTGTTATCTTTATTTTGAAGTACAAGATAGCCTTTAGTATTATTTTTGAAACCATTTGCAGCTTCTTAAAAATAATTCTGATATTATTCTATATCTTGTTCAAAGTTCTTTTGAAAACAGGATAATTCAGTGTTGATATTAACATCTGAGAATCTTTTTTGTATTCCTGGGCTTAAAAAGATACTGAAATTATGGTGCTAAAATATTGTGATTATTTTTTTAAAAGAATTCCAAAATAGAATTAATGCTTATTCACTAGATTATTGTTCAAAAAACGTTTTGGAAAACTGCTAGTGACAGAATAATGTAACACTGACTAAAGAAGGCCTTTAGGCCCAATGTCCTAACTTCAGCACACTGGACACAAATCAGACACTTTTGTATGTAATGTACTGTTATAATCTAACCTACAATTAATAATTCAGTGTATTGCATGTATACAGAAAACTGAGAAAATCATGTAAATTTAATGTCAAATGGTGCATGTAAAATAATTTTTGAAATGATGTTAGCTTGAAGGTAACAATAGTTGATAGATGACTGAATGAGAAACGGAAGACCAGGTCTAGGCAATAAGCTGATACCGTGTTTCTCATATAATAAGGCTGGGTCTTTTTTTTTTTTTGAGCCCCGAAAAAATGGCTAGGCCGTCTTTTCGGGGGTGACTTAATTCCTCCCCCCTTGCATCTTTGGGCGGGCGGCGACGGCTTGGATGTTGACCTTGGCGTTGGTGGGGCACTTCATATCAGGGTCAATGCAGGCAGCACCATATCCGGGTGTGCAACAAAAGTACTTGCTAACAGCAAGTCCCCCCACCATTCCCCCATTTCACATGTTTTAATATAGGCCTTAATTTGGGGGGAGGGGCTTAATTTCATTTCATGCCTATAAAACATGCTGGGACTTCCTATTGGGGGAGGCCGTATTGTTGGAGAAACAGGGTATTCACATATTAATAAAGTATTGTTCCCCCTCCACTGGCAAGAAAAAGCATTGCATCTTAAAACAAAATTATCAGAATCACACAGGCAGTCCTCACCAGTAGCAATGAGGGACTGGCAACTTTGTTGCTAAGTAGCAAAATAATTGTGACCTCACATGGTCATTGCCCTACCTATATCCTTTTCAGTGGTGGTTATCAGGCGAGGAACTTAATGAACTTGCAACTTCAGGCTGGCTTTCCCATTGACTTTGCTTATCAGACACAAGCTGTGAAGGGCACAAAAGGCAGCCTTACCTGCAGGATGCTACAATCGTTGCAAATGTGCATGGCCTGCCAAGCACTTGAATCATGATCATTAACAACTTTGTGAGGGTGCAACAGTAGCAATTTTAAGGATTTGTTGCAACTCTCTATTTTCAATGCCATTGCAAGTTTGAAGTTGCTGAATCAGCAGCCAATAAGCAAGGACTACTATGTTGTCTTAGGATTGTTCGTATGTTTCTATTTTGAGAATAATTGATACATTTTCCCAGTTTTTCATAAAAGTTTAATAATACAAAATACAGGAAAAGCCATTTGTTCCACAGATACCAGAGATAGTCACTAATATGCTAACAATTGTCAGCTATATACACGAGTACAAGGAGCAGATTCTCTACTTTGGCCGAGGTTAATAGGGTAGATAATTAGCCATTTATTCAGATCCACACGATCCAAAATAAAAAACTTTTGAAATGAGGCAATAAACCAATCTGTTCACAACATGGCTATTCTTTAAATAAGAAATGGCAAAGATTGCTCTGTCATATGTTTACAGTATACGCTTTTTTTGTACAAAACACAGCATTCAACATTTATTTCTGTTTGGAGAAATATTCTTTACTCTGCTTGACATCTGGCTTGATAGTGTCACTTCCAGGTTGCCAACCAGCTGGGCACACTAAAGAAAATACATTTTGAGTCAAAAACTGAGTTGCATGTTCGTAACTAGATCAATACCCCCAACCTTGCAGTACTAGAATTGTATCAGCTTATCAGCTTACATCTTAATCATAAAAATACAATACAGGTGACAGCTGCAACCTATTTTAATGTGTGGAAAAAGTACTAAAAATTCTCATGTATTCATATCTATGTATTCTAAAAATATTTTTTTGGTATGTAGACAAGATAGCAATAGCACTTAGACTTATACACCACTTTACAGTGCTTTACAGCCCTCTCTAAGCAGTTTAGGTCAGCATATTGCTCCCAAAAATCTGGTTCTTCATTTTACTGATCTCAGAAGGATGGAAGGCTGAGTCAACCTTGACCCTGATGAGATTTGAACTGCCAAATTGCAGACAGCCAGCAGGCAGCAGAAGTAGCCTGCAATACTGCACTCTAACCACTACACCACCGTGGCTCAAGATATTACTAGTACATTTTTTTTTGTTCCGTTCAATCATGTCCAGTTCTCAAGAACTGCCTGGACAAGTTCACCACAGTTTTCCAGAAATAGATTACCTTGCCTCTCCCCTACAGCTGAGTGAAAATGGCTGTCCCACATTCACCTAGCTGGCTTCATGCCTAAGGCAGGACTAGAAATCACAGCGTCTCGATTTCTAGCCTGGTCCTAATCACTACACCAAACTGGCTCTCAGTGCATGTTCTGGCTAACCAATTCATTCCATTTCCTGCTTTACCAATATAAGCTGGCAAATATAAAGTTTTGTTCCCCTAAGTTTTGTATGCTGCTAGAGCCCACTGGAGGTTAGGAGGCCAATACATTTTTTAAAAGTGTAACTAATCTCACCTTCTCCATTTTTGTCGGTAAACTGAAAAGCCTGAACTAGCCTGAGTGTCTCATCAACTGAACGACCAACAGGCAGATCGTTGATTGTGATCTGACGCAAGATCCCCTTATCATCAATGATAAAGAGGCCCCTAAAATAGAAAAAAATAAAGAAAAGTTAGTGCAAACACCAATTCAACTTTCTCTGAATTTATTTTTAGAATGCGTGTCACAGGAAATATCAAATATAAGGCACTCATTTCTGCATGTGCTATGTGAAACATTAGCTTCTTGCAGAATTCTCTAGCTTGAATAGTATTAGATAAGAAACCATAGGTGAGATATAATGAACCTTGCCTAATACTATTCATCAAACTTGCATTGCTCTCCAACCCTAGAAGGCAGTGAATAAATTAAAGACATAATACAAACACTATTTAAAATAACATTGAAACATCTAAAGCTTACATTCATCCATTAACCACTCTGTGCCAGAACTGTTGATATCCTGGCCCCTATGCACCTGTAGAAAAGCCAGGTTTTCACAGCTTTCCTACAAGCCAAAAGTATCTGCAACATCTGTATCTTGGGGCTGGAGGGATGGCGTGAGACAATTCCATAAAGGCAGGCATGATGACAGAGAAAGCATATTTCTGAGACCCCTGTCAGACAGCATTCTTTCACCAGTGGGACTCATCTATGTCCATCCTGCATTGCAGGAAGTATCAGGGATAGGTAGGTCTGCAAGTAACCTGGCCCCAGGCCATGTAGGTTTGAAAAGTGACAACCACCACCGGGAATTGCCTTTGAAAGTCTACTGAGAGCAGCATAGGTTACACAAGGTGTATTCAAATGCATTCACTACATACATACATACATATACACATACACACACACATACACACTGTGCTACTGTATTCTGAACTAGATATTTTCAAATGCTTTGCATGGGCAGCCCAATTTACAGCATACTGGAATAGTCACTTGAGAGGTGAATGACTATGAGTGACCTTGAGCAGTACCCCCAATTTAGGAAAGCATACAACTGGCACACAATATACGTGCAAAGGTCTTGAAAGATGGAAAAATAACTAAATATGATGATTAGATGTACATGGGGACCCTAAAACTCATAGTCACTCAGCCTTATTAGGGTTGAGCCAATGTTAATACTTCCTATCTAGCTCATCCCTGCCTGGCCATAGGAAAGTAGCCTGAAGGCATCATAGTTATTCTGCTTTGTTCCCCCAAACTGGCAAGGAAAACCACTGAATAGAAGACAAAAAGTATCAACTTTACATCTATGATCAAGAGTTTGACAAGCTTACATACATTACACGTTACTTGAAAGTTATCGGAATATCACTTTTTTTTCCTATTATCACTTGCCAGTAGTTTTTTTAATATCACTATTAATATCTTTATTTAATACACTCACTAGGGTATAAAGAGTAGGCATTCATAGCTTTATCCTCTGAGAATTTATCTAATTCCCTTTTAAAGTAATCAAAATTGGCGACCAACCCTTGGAGTTTGAAAGTAGTACGTTCCAGTTCCACGTATTATATAAAGAATGTAAACAAGAGGCAACATTGAACCCAGTAATGTCACTACAACTCAACCAGCCATGAAAAACATTAGAACATGTTTATTAGATTTTTGCTCTGCTTTTACTTTTTTCAGTTCAAAGTGTTATGCTCTTGCCTCCCATTTTTCACACAACCCCACAAGAATGACTGGCCTTAAGTCACCTAGCTGGCTTTTCATGCCTAAGGAAGTACTACAACTCATTCTTTCAGTTTTGATTTTTTCCCCTGCTGAAACAAATAGAACTCTGAGCAAAGTTTCCACATATTATAAGGAATTAGTTCACATTCCTTATTTACATACATTACATACATTCCTTACATAACTAATTCTTCCTACAAAGGGAAGCAAGAATTATTTTAAGTAGAGTCTATCTGAACTTGATAATATACACTCAGATTCATTGAAACTACTACTAGATAAACGTAGACTTGAAAACAGGCTAAATGATGACTGCATTTAAATATAAGTACTGATAACTTAAAACCGTGAATTACTGAAGATCAGCAAAATCTTTGTTAACACACCAACAATTCAATGGGAATGAATTTAATTTTTTAAAAATTATCTGAAGGGGGAAATAGGTTATCTGCTTGAAGAATACAAATTAGATTGTTACATTACCTGAAAGAAATGCCTTCATCGTCCTTTAGTACACCATAATCCTTAGCAATTAGATGTTTTGTGTCAGAAACCAGAGGAATGCGCATACTGCCTAGTCCACCCTGTTTTTTGGGAGTGTTGATCCTTTAAGAAAAGTTCAAGAAAGAATTCAAAAATTGGCATAGTTTTTCAAATAAATATTTTTAAAATGATCAATCACAACTGAAGCACAAATGTGCAAACATATAAAGTATTTTAGCAAGATAAAGCTTGCTGATGAAATCACTTCCGGGCAGTTGTTCATTTCACTTGCACCAATGTCTTCCAACCTGTACCTTTTCATCAAGTGTAAACCACACTTAACTCAAAGGTTTGCTTTGAATAGGAACATACAGGTTTCTACCATTATCAGAAAAAGCTCTTTGACAGGATGAAAGCCCCAAACCCAAAATTCTTACCAGGCTAGATGGCAAAAGTGAGAATCAACAGACACACCAATCACCTCACAATTTATCTTCTTGAATTCATCAGAACGGTCACTGAATGAAATAATTTCAGTTGGGCAGACAAAGGTGAAATCAAGAGGATAGAAGAAGAATACAACGTATTTCCCTAGAAAAAAGTTGAAAAGGCAGTCAGTAGCATGTAAACATTTCTTTCATACACAAATTGGTATAGTTACAGCAAGATATAATTACTAAGGATGCGCATAAAATGGAAAGCATTTCAAAACCAAACCAATGTATTCTACAAGTTCTGCCAGAACCATTTTGGATTTGCCATGGCTTGGCTGAAACAAATTCAGTGGTCATTCAAGGCCTTTGTTCTGTGTCCTTATACTTTCATTACCTTTGAGGAATTTCTGCCCTATATGAATGTATTAATCAGAACAAAGCAGCCTCAATTCCATTCAGAATTTGGACCAAAACTTCCAAAAACATGCATTTTAAGTCAGCCACAGATCATCCAAAAGCATGCAAGGCATACTTTTGCATATTCCTAGTATTAAATTCTGCATTCCAAAATTCAAATATTAGAGCAATTTTATGGCATCTCTGCAGATTTACTCATTGCCAAACAGCACAAAAGGTATCTGGTACAACTGAGAATGCTATACAATTATCAAAAGTTCTCCTTGCTAAGCAGCCATGTTTGTGGGTGTTTCATACACAACTCTATAAAACAGGCACTTATACTTAAAAGTATGCAAGTTTCAACACAAAAGTATCAAACTCCAGATAAGATAGTGTGTTATTCCTTCACTAACCAATTATGTTACATACTTATCAATTGCCAGCATAATTCAGCTGTTGGCTTTCAGCTGTAGTAACTAAAAGTCAAGATAAGTTAAAGCAGATGCTATCAATATAGTGCTCCCACACCCTTCAGTTCTCTGTTCTCTCAACATTGAAAAACAATCTGGACTTCCGGTTTGAAGGGCTTCGGTGACAGACAGAAATCCACGATCGTGCGCGGTTTCTGTCTGGGCTCGCCGCTGGAGCGCCCCAAGCCGGCTGGTTTCGGGGCTAAGCCACCCCGTAGAGGGGGTGAAGAGGGGGGAGACCGCCAGCAGGGTCGAGGAGAGCCACATCTCTCCTCCTCAGCTGGCCATTACTCCCTTTCCCGAAGGCGGTTGCAGCAGCGGTCAGAAATGGCCACCACAAAGAAGAACTCGACCGGAAAAGAATGTGCAGGAGGAAGATAAGAAGTGAAAGTTTTGGCTGACCGGGTTAAATTGTAAAAGCAACAACTAAGGTACCCTGGAATTTAGACTTACAAAAAATAACATTGCTCCCAAAGAAGAGTCGAAAGCAGCGAAGGAAAGTGAAAAGGGAAAGGTTTGGCTTTTTTTCTTCTTCTTCTCTTTCCTTCCCAATACTGACAACTAAGAGACTTAAATAAGAAATCGGAAAAATCCGCTTTGACATCAATAGGCAATTAAGCTGAAAATAAAACAAAATGCCAAAGGGATAATAAAGATTTCTGGACATTAAAAACTTTTTTTTCATAAGCAGGAAGGGAGAGAAAAAGAATAAGGGCAGGATCTGGAAGAGGGAGGAGACTGCCTGGAATTAAAAAGAATCTACAGTAAAACTTCAACAAGACTTCTAAAAGGTACATTTTAACTGAAACTTTGCAACTAAATAGTAACCCCAGGAAGAGAAAGTGAAAAAAAAAGAGCAAAAAAAGAAACAGCTTGCGTGTATTTGGATTATTTGGTGATCTTTGGATTTTTGGTTATTATATTTGAATGACTAAAATCAATCGGGTGGTTGTTTAAAAATTTATACAATGGCACCACTTCTGGATGAATTGAAAATGGAACTTAAAAAGTACAAAGAAAATGCACAAGAAGGGAAGGGTTCTTTTGGCTTTGTTTTTCAATTCTTAGAAATGGAGATTTGGAACTACGAGAAACAACAAGAAACGACTGCAAAACAAGAAGACTGGGACAAAGAAGAAGCCATCTTTAATGAACAAGTAATTCTATGTGGGGAAGAAAAAGGAAAAGGGGGAAAGAGAATGGAGAAATTAAGAGTTAAAAAAACATCCAAAGAAAAGAAAAATAATTCAAAAAATAAGTATAATACTGGGAAGCAACAGAAAAGGGGAATACAGAAGAGAGAAATAGAGGTAGAGACAAGGGGGTAAAAAGGGGAGAGAGAAGAAGAGAGGGAAGAAGGAAAGGAAAAGAAGTTACAAAGGACCGAAACAGGACCTATTTAGAGATAATGGGTGAAAATCTAACTGAAAAAGGGATTCTGTAAAGATACATAAGATTGTATTGTTATAGTAATAGAAATAACTTTAGAAAATTGGAAACAACGTATGATTAAAATGAGGGATAAAATAGTGGAATTTAGTGAAATGTTTGTGAATAAAATAAGTGAAATAAAATAAATGAGAAAATTGAATTAGGAAGGAATGGGAACATTTTAATTAGTTAATGTTTTATAAAATATAAGTGAAGAGGGGAGGGAATTAACTATGGAAAGCTTATAATTGTTCCCATAGAAGTAATGTTAAATATGTTAAGACTTTAATGAATATTAATATTAATGATAGAATTGAATTGGAATGGAATGTTGTTTTAATTATATACATTTATAATTTTTTTCTTTTTTAAAGAATACAGTGTGTATTTTAAGAATGTACCAAGCAGAATCCAAATGGAAGTTATGTATTATATTGAATGTTATAACTTTAGGGAAAAGATATAAAGGCGTCATACTCCAATCAGTAACTACAGGAGAAATTTATTTCTCAATAATGAGAAAAGATAATAGATAATTGAAACAGGACAGACAAAAAATATAAATACAATTATTTGAATTGAGATGAGATAATTAAAATAAAATTGAGAAAATTAAAAGAGGGGAGAAGCTATGCAGAAAATGTAAAATAGTAATAAGATATGGAATAGAATATAAAAATGAGCATGAACCTGAATTTGTGTCTGTACGAAGAAATGTAACCTGGGATTATGCTGCTTTCAAAAAAGATGCTTTACTTGTATTTTTTTTCTCTTTGTGAAAACTCAAATAAAATTTACAAAAAAAAACATTGAAAAACAATCTAAAGCCATATTTCTGTAATAATGTGCTGAGGGCCACAATGTTGCCAAATAACAATCTGGATTTATTCATTGGGCTTCCACTATCAATTAGATTCTTGGAAGCATCAGGTTCTTGTTTCTCCATTGCCAAATAACATTTGGCTGAGTCATAATCAGCATAGCATTTTGACACTGAGCAGACTTTCCAACCACAATTAATATCAAATAAAAGGAGAACTGGCTTGTTTTGCTTCTGGGGTTGTTTTTTTCCTGCCAAAGGCAGTAGAATATTGGCTCTCAGAACTGCTCTCCTAAACCCAGCCTTGAGACCAACTATATCAGGCAGAATTGTAAAGTAAACCATATTTAATCCTCTTCCCCACCTCTCTCCCCTTCTCTCTCTCTCTCTCTCTCTATAAACACAGATGAACACTATACAGAAGCCTTATGATGGCAGATGAGATTCTGCTGAAACGTTGCTACAACTTTAAAAGCACAACTACAATGACGTGGGAAAATACCCGAACAAAGCTGAATGCCATATAAACACAAAGTATATATATGATAAAAGAACCAATTGCTACAATTACCTCATTTCACTGGTGAGACAAGCATACCACCATATTTATAGACAAACTGCCTACTATATTCAGCTGGCTAATTTGGGCTTCAAAAGTGGACACCTCATCCATTTTCTAAGATACCATCCTATTTATTAGAACTATAATATATCCTGTTCAAAAGATGACTTATCTCATCTTCTGAACAGGATCTCAGCACTAAATATGCACACCTGCCCCCAAAAGTTGTTCTTTTAGACCACCATTCTAGAAGCAGTGAACTACTTATTTACAATACTTTAACATCCTAGATATATAGTCTTGTTTCTCATAGTTTAAATGTTGTTCCATGAACATGCGTAATGCATTTTGGTACAAACCAGTTGTGAGATGCTCAAACTATATTTTTGTAACCTTAAATAGAATATTTCAGAAGCAAAGATCCTGTTTTTTTTACCAAGATCCTATTTATCTACATCAGTGGTTCCCAACCTTTTTTTCGCCCCGCACTCCTAAAGAAATTTCACTCAAACCTCGCACCCCCTGAAATTTAAACTTTAGGAACTACTGAACGCGTTAAATATATGGTAGGATTGAATCTCTTCAGCTATGTATGTGACGGCCACTAAATAACGATACTTAACTCTAAAATGAAAACAAAGTTAATCCATTGCATAATAAATAAAAATGTCAACATATAGCCAATATCCTATTATTTACCTGGACTTTTCTCGCACCCCCTGGAATATCGTCTCGCACCCCCAGGGGGTGCGAGCACCCCAGGTTGGGAACCCCTGATCTACATAATGTTCTACAACATCACCTCCTCCAATCCAACAAGCTTATTAGACTTACCTTTGTAATCAGAAAGTTTAATATCTTTGAACTGCCCATCTGGCATTACTGCTGTGGCTTTGAAGTCTGGGGCTGGTTTCCCAATGAAAGCATTTCCTGATGACATTCTGACTGAAGCTTAAGAGAGAGAGAGAAATGATTAGCAAATGTTTTGCTGTCACCTGAAATAGCATTGATAATACAGCTGGCCAAACTATTCAAAACTTCAGAAATTTTAGCAGCTGAAATTTAAAAAGAAAAATGGTAAGCCTTTAAAAAAAATCATTCATGTTAAAATTCATCTATATACCAGCTACCCAAACTACAGATTAAATGCTTTTGTTAATACAGATTTTCCTGAATACAGGACAGCATTTTTTCTACATTCATCACCATTAACTAAGGATGAGAATATGACCTAGGAAACCATATATTTTAGCTGGCTTAATTCTTAAAAATGAATTTTAAATCATACACATGGCCTAAAGTTCTTTATACAGTACATCCTTCTGCTAATCTTGGCTGCATAGATTTTACAATCCCTAATCTTATCAAGCACAAGCTTCTGGCATATTTACCACATATTTTGAGACCCAGCAAAAGCCAAGCATTGTAGACAAATAGTGTTTGCAGATTCTGCTAACAATACCAATCCAATTTATATATTCAAGTCCTAATCTGTACCAAGTATAAAAAAACAATTAAATCTACATTACCTTTACCCAAAACTAACCCCTTTAACCTCCATAATCCTCAGGTGCTGGCCCTATTGGCCAGGAAAGAAAATGTATGTAATATATGTAAATATTCCCAATGTTACAAACCCTGGGGAATTAAGAGTACAATCTGACATAATCCAAGGTGTAACCAGCTTTTTATAAAAAGTTCACTGTGTACATTTGTGCAAGCTAGCCATTACTTTCTGAAACAATTCTAAATATTGCTCAATTCAGCAAGTTTTTTTTTAAATCTTAAAGGCATTCTTTAAACAATCCAAGTTCAGATGGATTTACTCTGGGGGGAACAAATTTCATTTCCCATTATGCAATTACCAAAAATTGAAACCCTTGAAGAGGAAGTTAAGTTTATGAATTGGCTTTCATCATCCCACGGCTGTTGCAAATTTTATCTCTCAAATTCCAAGGAGTTCAATGACATTTTTTTTTCTCCAATTCAGTTTGGAAAGATCGCAGCCTTTATCTCATTTTTTTTTTTTTACCCTTAACTGCAAGCACGAACGAACTTGCACATCGCGCTGACCTCCGAACTGCTGAAATGTTAACGTACCCAGCAAGTAAAAACAGGCTAAGTTAAAACTAAAACAAACCAACCCTGGATCTTCAATGAGAGAACAAATAGATGAAAACGCCTAGCAACCCTCCCCAAGGAGCTCCAACCAGCCCGAGTCCTCCGCTACTAGACAGAGCACCTCGCCTTTAACGGTCTCCTGGTTTAAATAGCTCATTGTAAAAACCTCCAGCTGATTTCAACCGCAACATCGTTACAAGAAATGCAAAACCTTTTAGAGGTGCAATTTAATTCAATAATCTAAGACGCAGCGCAATCCGTGGCCCCAATGCCGTGCAAGTAACCGTCTTTCTGTGGTTTCAACCAGATTTTTTTCTCTCTTCCGCCCCCGCCCTGTTAAGCCAAGAAAGAGGCACCTGCTGCGAGAAAGCCAACAAAAACTTCCAACTATTCAACAGCTAAAGTTAAACCCATCGCTTTCATTATACATACATACATATATATATATATATAAAAAGGTCTCCCTGCTCCTCCAACATGCAATAAAATATCACCGAAAAACTAAGTTTTCCTCCCCCTCCTTTGCTTGGGGAGAAGCTGTTCCACAAATCCATCCCCGGCTATAAAAAGCAACCTCCCGCCACCCCAGCTCTCAACCAGCTGCAGTTACCTAAAGCGAATCGAGAAGAGATCCCTGAGAAAAGGTCGACCAGTAAAAGCTAGAAAGGAAGCGCAGAGAGTTACCTGCTTTTATACCGTCCGCAATCTCGCGAAGGAAGTGACGCAAAGCCGGGGATCCTATCGGTTGGCTCTTTTTCTTCCGCTCTCTTCCCGCCCATTGCTAGGAGCTGCAGCGCCAGCATGACTTTGCAAATTTGCTGTTCCACAGCCCTGGCCGTGGATGGTTGTCTAGTAGAGCATCAGAGTAAAATTCGGAGTGATGGGAGGATAAATGAATTAATAGAATTTAGGGCAGTCTTCCCGGCTTTTGGTGCTTTTTCCTGCGTGGGGGACGTTGTTATTTTGGCACCCTTATCAAATATTACTAATATGGCTAATTACAATGTTGCTAAGTCATTAGATGTCCCTGCGTTAATGAAACCTTGTTGTGTAATCAGTGTACATCAAAATGCACAGTCATGAGGAATCGGCCTTTTCCTAAATAAAAAGGGACATTTGTTATACACATCAGAGCGTGCTTTCTTTCAAAAGGCAACTGGACTTTTTGCTACCTTTTTCAGTTCCGACTGAATGGTGGAGAATGGAAGGATTTATATGCCTTGCAGTCATGTGGTCCTTAGCCTCCTTTCTGAGAACAGTTGAGGTCACCTGGTCACTCCACCATTCAGTCATAACTGAATAAGCTTCTTGGATGAAAAACAATACGTCTTCTAGCAAAACCGGAACTCCAGTTGCCTTTTGAAAGAGCATCTTTGGGACAACCATGACTGGAGTGAATGAGAATCTCCATAGATATTACACATCAGCATTCTTACCTTGGTTTATAGTTTAGCATCTCATAATTGTGTTTAAGACCCAAGGCAATTTGTTTGGTCAGTTCAGGTGATAATGCTATCTTGAAAAGTATTTTACTAACATAACCAAACCTAGGCTGCACAGTGTGCTAGCAGGGATCGCACAACACATACAAATTGGCAATTATATTTAATATTGAATAGTTAAAATGGTATACAAAACTTAAGTTGCTTAACCAATTGTAGTAGCCAGATTCACATGTAGCAAGCAATCTGTCTCTGGTGTCTTTATCCTTTATGTGGTGGGAAAATGTACTGTAACAGAGGTGGTATTCAGCAGGTTCTGACCAGTTCTGGAGAACCAGAAATTTTGAGTAATTCAGAGAACCGGCAAATACCACCTCTGACTAGAGTTATTACAGTATCCTTCCACTGCAACGCCCACAGAACCGGTAGTAAAAAAAAATTGAATCTCACCACTGGACTATAAGTATGGACTTAGAAAAGCTCAGCACAGTGAAGGATGAAATAAATTGACTATAGATTAACATCTTAGACACTGGTGAATTGAAAAGAATTGGAATTCACACTTTCAGTCAGAAGACCATTCTATGTACGACTTGGAAAAGCAAGAAATAAATGGTACTGCTTTCATAATTGGAAAAAATCTAGAAAAGACAATATTTGAGTACCATGCAATCAGTGACTGAATAATGTCAATTCGACTTCTCAGAAACCGTTTGATATGACAGTTATTGAAGTTTATGCTTCAAATTCTGATGCAAAAGAGGAGGGGTTGATGAGTATTATGATCAAGTTCAATCTGAAATTGACAGAATATGCAAGTTTATGTTCTTTGTGATAGAGACTGATCTTCCAAGATAGGGAAATATAAAATATAATTAGATTGTATGGCCTAGGAAACAGAAATTAACTAGGAGAATGACGTACCAGTTTTTGTCAGTCCAGTTATTTCTTTACTGCTAACATAATTTATTTATTGCTAAGAATCAAAATGAAACCTAACTAAAGGTAGTCCTTCACTTATGACAATAACTGGGACTGGAAATCCAGTTATGTTTACAATCATAAGTGGAGGTAACCTGTTAGTGGAAGTAATTTTCCAACCTTTCCCACAGCAGTTGTTAAACAAACACTGTGGCCATTAAGCAAACCCATTTGTTTAAACTTGAAAAGTATCTTGAAACTTTTGTTGTAAAATGCAACACTTAAGCAACAGTATAGTCATATAATGTCTTTACTGAACTATACAAGTTAAGATATCAATCAGGGCACAGCCATAAATTCAAATGTTGGATATGTAGGAAAGGTCTATGGAAGATTCTCCCCAGGATATTGGGTCTCTACTCTCCTAGTATTTAAAAAATGATAAAATTGTATCTTCTTTTACCAATGTTTTAGTGTCTGTCTTAAGTAATTTTTATTTTTAGTTGCATTGATATGGATTTTTATATTTATTTGCTGTTTATAAGTTGTCTTAAGTTTCAATATAAACAGAAGAGTGCATATCAATATGTACATTCCACATACATTCAGTAAAAACTAGTAAGCTATACAACATGGTTTACAAACCAAAATGGGTAGCACACTAAAGTTTTTTTTCTTACTGCTGAATTAAATTGCAATATCCTGATCTTAAGTTAGTATAAAATTATGCTACTATAAATATAACATTCCTACTGCTAATCCCTATCTGACATTCAAACATGCCTTTGTTTGGGCATGTTTCTGAACTATGGCATTCTGGTTTTGTACATAATATGCAATGCAATTAGTTTGATTCTCTGAATTTGTCATCTATTTCTAAGTATCACCAACCAGTCCAAAACTGCTATCATTTAGGAGGGACTGGTGTACGTTTGGACAGGTGACTTCACCCACTCCTGCCTCTGTATAGCAAAACAAAAGAACTAGGATCTTCTTGTCAAATTCACAGGTTTCCTGAACTGTTTAGTAGGACTGTGGAGGTGTGCAGCTTTGAACAAAGTCAAGGTTTGGGGGTTGCGGAACAGCTCTTCAGCAGGCTTGTTTGGATTAGGCGTTCCAAACCACTGTTTCTCCTGTTTTCAGAGTGTACCAGTCTTTGAAAACCCAGCAGCTCCCCAACTCTTTCTGTGAGAAAGAGTGGTGGTAGAAAAGTGTCTGGATCCCAGATGGAAGAAATATCCATATCAGCCTGCAGTGGCTAATAGACCCTCAGTTAATCCAATCCCGTATGATTTATCTGAGAGTACTACCAACTGTCTGAGGAATCAAGCCTGTCAGATTTGACACACATGGGAACTGCTACTGGGTACTCTTAGCCTAAGAAAACACTACTTTTAATAACAATATAGCAAATAATGACATACGTTTGTCTCATGCATTAGATAAAGACAAAATGAAGGTAGAACCTTTATTAAATGTGTGTGGAGGAAGGTCCTAAGCCAAAACTTTAATGATTGCCATACTTCTGCTTTAGCTCATATTACAGTTAGGCTTCCCAATCTGCATATTTTCTATTGAAATTTCAATTGTATTTGTTTCATTTTATGTGTAAGCTATTACAAGCACAATTATTAAATAAACAGAAAATTGGTTGTTGCTATCAACCATTGAGTCATACAACGAAAAAATGTTGACATATTTTTTTACTACATGAAAACCTACAACCTTTTTTACTCCAACATCTTAGCTAGATTCATACAATGCTGAGTTATTAATATTCAATAAACTTTCATTATATAGGCCACAATTTTCTACATTGACATTTTGTATTAAATTAAAGCAAAAACTACTTTAATATGCTTCATCTATTAAATAAGTATGATTTCAACATGCCATTTCTCTCTTCCCTCTGACTTCCTTTTTAAACCATCCTGTCAAATAGTTTTGAGAATCCAAATTCTTGCATATTATTTTATGATTGTGAGTAGATCTAAGGAAAATAGGTTTACTGTAGAATTTGAACTTTTTCACCCTATGCAATGGAATTCAGTTTATGTTAAATTATTGTTAAATTGTTATGTTAAATTATTGACAAGATATCTGGATTTACATGATACACAAGGTCATCTATAATTCTATACAACTATGTTTTAGCTTAATGAATTGTATGCCAGCCTTATGTTTGTTATGGTTCAGTGTGCCATGAGAATCCAGTAAACTGAGAAAATCATGGTTAAATATTCCATGGTAAACCATATGTGCAAATGTATGTGTTATTTGTCTATAAGATCCAATCTGAGTCAGTCACTGGAACCAGAGGTTTATTCTTCCAAGCTTTTGGAGCCCATCCTCATGGAACTTCTCTTTCCAGAAAGTGTGCATCAGGCTATTCTACACGTTATATTTATATTGCGCCTGGTTTATTTTTCTATAAATGATGCAATTTAACAATGATGTGTTTAATGATACTTGAATCCATTTTTGCTCTAGCATCCATCAATGGGGTTAGTTTAGGGTTCAGTGTGGCATGAAAACTCTGAAGTACTTATTTTTTTCTGTAGTATTTTTTTTTCTTATTTGTTCTTCAATTTATTTTCCTACTCAACTTTTCTTTCCCTTGGGTCATGTCTCATTTGCTGTTATCATAACAGATATTTAACGCTGAGGTATAACAATGTGAAAGGCAAACTGGGATTTGCTTCTCTACATTTCAGAATTATGGATTTGGGCCAAATCCACGGAGCAATTGTGATGGTAGACTGAGAGTACAATAATAAATCATTACAGAAACAAGCAACACCTGCCCAAATCCCAGTTGCCTTTATGATTCTTCCAGTATTTCCATAAACATACACATACAAATTCAGTCAATGGTGGAAATATTATGACAAAAAATCTTGTTACTGAAACAGCAGTGGAATAAAAAAAGTGGATTAACATTAAACAAGTCAGGAGGCTGAACAAGCTATATAGTGTATTCTTGGAGTGTTTACATAAAAATAAGATATATGACATTAAGTGATTCTTCGTTCCAAATAAGTACACACAGGAGTTGAAAAAAGTAATGTTGGAAGCAAGTTGAAATGCTTTTGCCCTGATTCAGCAACTCTTCTTATGGATTCTGTTGCAATATTTAAGTTTCTGGAAATAAGCTATTTTAAAAATACAATACAGAATATGTTACCTGATCTTTTGGGGTTAATGTTTAACTTTAATATAAATTTTATAATTGCAAAAATGAAAGAGATGCATTAATCAATAACAATTAATTTCAAAGTCCAGCTAGACTATGCTAAGAAGTATGTGAAATATTGCCACATTCCTAGGTGCATGCACTCACACTAAGCAATAATTTACTTAACTGTAGTTTAGTGAATAAACCACAACTGACTGCACAAACTGAGTCCAAATGCAATGATAATATGATAAACAAATAACATTACTGTTTGTTACCTATATTGTGTAAATAAAACCAAAATAAAGATTTACGAAACAAATGTTTCCTGTAATTAAGAATATACAAATTCTTCCATTCCCAGAATGCTCCACTTCTCCCTTATGGGCTAGTCTGAACATTTTGGGGTAGTTTGTCCACTTCCAGAAAAACAGTCCATGGTAATCTGGATGCAGTTGTCCCCATTTCCTTTCCACTCCAGAAAAATGATGCGGTGAAGCATTATTAAAATATTGTCTAGACAGATCATAAAGGTTTGAACATAAATAATATTGGCTATCCAGTTTGGTGTGTAGCAGTTAGAGGACTGGAGAGATCAAGATTAATTCAGCCACTAATTATGAAGTTAGGCTATTGGTTTGAACTCCGAACTTGGCCATTTGGTTGCAAACATTTCATCACCGTTCAAAGGCATTGTCAGTGCATTCAGACAACTCAAAACACACTGATGATGTCTCCTCAAATGGTGACGAAAAGTTTGCAACCAAATTGCTAAGCTTGGAGCTCAAACCAACAGCCTAAATACCAACCCCAGCTACTAATATTCAAACATACTAATTATGAAGTTATTTGGAGTCTAATTCATAGCCATAATAATAAGCAATCTACCAGGCTACTGAGCAACCCATGAATATCATCATTTTTTCTTCACATTCCACACCTCACATTCTGTGTCTAACCATCAGCCAATGCTGTAATATTATATTGAAATAATAGCTGTAAATTACCAGATCTGAAGACCCCAAAGGGACAACAGTTTTTCTACATTTGATGATTGGTAATTTTAACAAGCTTTATTCATTTAAAAATATTTATGGTTTATTATTTAGCATGTTGTAAGAACTCAGTTGAGAATAGCTGAACTCTACCTTGATGTGTAAGTCGCTCCCAGTCATGAACCTGAGTTTGTGCATGCCACACATCTGTGCATAATTGCCTGTTATAATAAAAATACCTAAGTAGATAAGTTGTAAAATAATGACTGAACATTTTTATAAAATCAGTGATTGTGTTCATATAAAATGCTAGCTGATGGCTAACTTCCCTTTACTTAATTTAATTGACTGTGTTTATAGAGCATACTTAATTGTTAAGTCCACAGGATGAGTTTGCATAACATGCTAAGCTATAAAATGTGATTACAGGTAGCTAATTTGTGATGGTTTTGTTGTACAAACAAAATCAGATTTTTAAAATAAGAATATAGAACACAGAAACAAAGAGCTCAGAGGTTTTTTAGTTCAACCTATGCTCAAGGGAGAAGATTTTATACCATCCCAGTGAAATGGTTGTCTAGTCTATTTTTGAAAACCTCCAGTGGTGGAGGGCCCACAATTCTGAGAGGCAAGCTATTACACTATTGTTCTCACTGTCAGAAAATTTCTCCTTACTTCTAGGTTGAATCTCTCTTTAACAAACTTCTACCCATTGCATCTTGCCCAGTGTTCAGGTGCTTTGGAGAATAAGGCATTCCATTCTTCTCTGTGATAGCCCCTCACCCCATTCCTAAGAGGTCTGTAAGGGGTGTGCATAAGCGCACCAACGTGCCTACCATCCCTGTCTTAATGTTCCCTTTTATTCATATCTATTTCATGTATTAATAATCTTTATACTTATATATATTATCAAATGCATGCTTGACAAAATATAAATAAATAAATAATAAAGTATTAGAAGAGGGGCTAGATATACTTGAATCCCTCAACCGTTCATCATACGATTTATAGGCACTTTTCTGCACTTTTTAAAGTCTCAGCATCTTTTTTGCATCGTAGTGACCAGAACTGCATATAAACTTATTATACAACAAACGTGCCCAAAAGCCGATCAAGCAACCGGAATTTTTCTTCAATAAATTGCGCGGCCAGGGTCTAAGGGAATTGGGTTTCTGCTGCTGCCGGTAACTTGCAAAATAAGGGAAATACGGTGCCCCGCAAGCTCACGTGGCTTGGAAAAGTCAGAAAGACACAGGAATGCTTGGTTAAATTTCAAACCCGGAAACGGAAACATTAAAGCCAGAGGCGACGGGTGGTTTTTTTTTTTTAACTTTCTTTTGAATTCCGGAGAAGGGATAGAGAACTCGAAGTGGTGCGCGGTGAGTGACTTTCCCGAAGCTAATCTCCTTTGTCTTGATTTACGTCAGTCAGTCTGGTTTGTGCAGAGTCATGGGGTGGGGTGAAACGTGTGGCTGAACTGGCGGGTATGGAGGGGAATCTCCAATCCAGGTGACGGGGAAAGAATTAAATGCAACGGGGAATATTAAGAGAGTATTAGAAAATTAATCACAATGCTTGAAATTTGTATTTCAAACTGCAGGTTTAGTCGTATGCCTTAGTGTAAATTTTACTTTTTCCAAGCAAAGTGTGTAAGATAGCAATAGCACTTAGACTTGTATACTGCTTCACAGTGCTTTACAGCCCTCTCCAAGCGGTTTACAGGGTCAGCATATTGCCCCCAACTATCTGGGTCCTCATTTTACCCACCTTGGAAGGATGAGTCCTATCCATATTTTCTTGGACACCATTTAGGTGGAAGGATTTATTTCTGAGGCTATGTCACATTTCTGGTTGGACCAGGTGCAGTTATGATAAGCTAATGTCTTTGTTCCCAGGAACATTATAAAAAAAAACCTTGAATATATTTAATAGTGATTACAATCAGATTTATTGTTCTCTCTTCATAGTTTGTCTTTTTGCTGATGTGTGCTATATATCACAGAGCATTTCCTTATACAAAAATAACAGGAAACTGCTTTTATAACAGCTGTATAGAATTTCAGTATGTGCAGCCTACATATTCTCATTCTCTCTCTCTCTCTCTCCCCCCTCCCCCCCCACACAGTGGGGGGGTAGACAGAGAGAGAGAATTGTAGGCTGCAATTATAGAAGTTGAGAGTGCAAAAGTCAGCGCCATCAAGTCAGCAATCACAGACTTTTCCCATGACAATCTGTCCCTCACTTGGTCTTCCAATGGTACACCCATCACTCCTGTAATTGTGTCTATCTACCTTGTTATGGGTCATCCTCTTCTATTTTCTTTCACCTTTCTCAACATTAAAGTCTTATCTGGAGACCTAGATCTTTGCATAATTTGTCCAGAGCAGGACAATTTGAACTTGGCCATTTGTGCCTCCAGTGAGAATTAAGGGTTGTGTTTGATTTTTGTTTGTTTGTTTGTTTACTGACTACAGTATTATCAGGAGTCTTCTCCAACACCAAATTCATTATTTTTCTTATCCTGCTTCTTCAAAATCCAACCTTCATTTCCAAAGGAAAGGATAGTAGTCCCTTATCTTAACACTGAAACTAATTGGACAAGTAGTACAATCTAATTTTAATAGTAGCATTGAAACAATATCTTCTTGCTTGAAGACATTAGAATAAATTATGTGGTGGATTTGTGATCAAACATAGTGTGTCACAATTATGCCTCCAGCTTTGGTTTGCTGCCCTTTGTCTAAAAATGGAAAGGATACTGACTAAAATGCATGCATCAGTAGCTGTATCTCTTTGAAGAAGACAAACACGTATTTTAATATGTAGTTTGAAAGATGTAAATAAAGGAAATGGGCTCCTCACATCTTTGAATTCTTGTACAGTTTGCAGTTAACTTTATTTGCTGTATGAGATAGATTATTTTTATTAGAAATTTAATTATAGAAGTAGAGAGATTATTTAAATTCCATTCTAATTTTATTAATGTGAATTTATTATCCATCCAACTCCAATGGACTCTAATTGTATATAGGTAGTATTTCTTTGAGAACATAATAATTTATTATTATTTAAATACCACCCAACTTCCAATGACTCTTAAAATCCTTAAAATCGTTAAAATACTTTACAACCAACAACAGTAGAAAATACACACATACACACATACGCAACAAAACAGAAGAACAATTATGGCAAAGAAGAGAAATAGCTCTGTGGAAAAATTCTACAGCTGATTTTACCAAAAACTGAGGATGTTGCATAGTTGAGAGGAGTTGAAGCATAATTTCCTCTTATGATTAAGCTTGTAAAACAACTTTTAGATTGCTGCAGGATGTTCCTCTTGGAAACAAAATGTTCTTCATAAGCCAGTAAAGAGTTTTTTTTAAAGGAAAACAGTTACCCATCTTCCTTTTTCCACTGCCTGAGAAATGAAACTGTCAGCAAGAAAGGAAAAGGATTACGGTAATTGGACTTTAAACTCTAGGCACAGTTCAGTTTTCAACAGACATCAGCATAATTGAAATCTCCCATTAGACAGACAGACAGACAGACAGACAGACAGACAGACAGACTTTGTCTAATCATCAGTGTCCCATTTTTAGGAAAGGTATTGAAAGCAGCAGGTGTTCAGTATTAGAGAATGAAACAGATTATCTGGATCCATACTTATCAGTTATCAGATCCTATCATAGGACAGGTAAGAGGACATTGTTCTGTTCAGTGGCCTTTAAGTTTCTTGAGGAAACGTACCTTTTTGTTCCTACTATTAGTATTTTGAATATCACCTGGCACCATTGACCATGATTCCCTACTGGATTGTCTGCGAAGGTTGGGACTTTGGGACACTGTCTTACAATCATTGCACTCCTACCTAAGCAGGGGGTTCCACTCAATTATCATAGGGGAACACTGCTTGAATCCATGACCACTCCCATGTGGGTTATAGCTCTTTTCCCCTATGATATTTAACTTATATGAAGCTAGTGGGCAAGGTTTGTTTCAGGGTACGGTGCTATCAGTAAGCTGACCATTTCTACATTGCTACACCAGCCTATGCTGGATCAGGTTTTGACAGCTGAACTGGGTTTTGGAGGCTGTCAAGATCTAGATCAGGGGTGTCAAAGTCACGTCAACAGGGCAGCATCACGTGACATATCATGACTTTTTCCCCCTTTGTTAAACCGGGCGTGGGCATGGCCAGCATGTGACACATCCAGCCCACAGGCCGTGAGTTTTACAGCACTGATCTAGACAGTGCAAAACAAGTTCAAATTAAATCCACCTAAGTCCATGTTGCTTTCCATCAATAAGGTTGGGGGATTCAACTAATGTTGGCTACAGTAAGACTCTTTCTGTGATAACTCTCCCTTCAAAGGAATAGTTCTCTGGTTTAGGAGGGCCTATAATCCTCCTTAGCTCCTCCAGCTGTTGCCACTTTTGCTTTAGCTGATGTGCCAATTTTAGACCCGGGATGCCTTGTACACAATGATGTGTTCTCTAATCGCCATGTGATTAGACAGCTGCAACATGTTCTACAGGTAGTCCTTGATTTATGATCGGTCACTTAGTGACCTTAGAAGTTACAATGGACACCCTCACCTCAAAGCTTACTACTACCCAGTTTTGAAGTTATGGACGCTGTAGCATCCCTGCGGTCACATGAACAACATTTGGGCAGATTCACCCTTACAACTGACCTCAGGGACTGACTGTCTCTTCCATCTCTCCCTGCAGGCTTTTTGCCTGATTTCTCCCTCACCCCCTTCCCAAATTCCTTTTAATGAGGCTTACTGCTTCCATATAAATATATGTAGGTCTTATAAGTGTGTGTAGAAGCAAAAAGGGTTTATGGTCACAGCGCCTAAGAAATACTAAAATCCAATGCTTAGGGCCATTTATATTGTTGTGTTGCATCTTCACTTCACAGAAATATTAAGAGCACTAAGACCTGAAGCTAACAATTACTTAGCATATAAAATGTTTTTTCATGAGTAATATTCTGTCAGTGAGAAGTAACACCTGATGCACTGATATAAAACTGAAAGTTTTAATTTAATTTAATGTATTAATTTCTCACCTGGGAAAAAGTTCTTAGCTCATCTAGCAGTTCTGTAAGGTATTATTTAAACTTAAAGGAAGCTTTTTTTGATGCTTATTAATTCAAGATTATCATAAATATTTACCCATGTTAACAGCTATGTGCAGGAGTTAAATAATCTTATATATAATTTAAGATGTGAAAATGGACAGAATTTCTGAATGAATATCTGGCATTCTATGTTTGCTATAAAATTGGGATTTCACTATTACTCTGATCACATATGAAATTGCTTGGTTGATAGGCTTCCCTATGTTCAGAAAATGACTAATGCAATCAATGGAAAACTGCATGTATAAACCTGTCTGTAGTTCCTGTGCAGATTTCCTAACCAAAGTACATACTGTATACTCATATTATCTTAAAATAAGATTTCAAGATGGGGGAGAATAGCAGCTAACACTGTAGGACAATGTGCTTAACTTCCTGTGCCCAATCCTTCCTTTCCTTTTCTCTCTGTACAAAGCTGAACTGTACAGGCCCAGTACTTCCACTTGTAGACTAGATTTATGGAAGTTTCATAAATGTTTTTTGTTCTGATAATATATAATAATTGCTAACTAAGAAAATACACAGCTTGTGCTGTCATTTTCCATAACAGCACTT
Organism: Notechis scutatus; assembly: GCF_049901735.1. Lineage (NCBI taxonomy): Eukaryota > Metazoa > Chordata > Lepidosauria > Squamata > Elapidae > Notechis > Notechis scutatus. The sequence continues at coordinate 57,902,587 of NC_142011.1, read as the reverse complement.
GGATTAGCAGATGAATATTTTCATAGCATGAATATAATAATTAAAAAGTGATTACTATCCAGGAATCATTGATAGTTTTTGAAGCAAGGGCTGACAACATTTGGGTATCCAAGATGGCCTTTATAGGTTTGTCAGCCCTTCATGGAAGACCAGGGCTATCGAAAGAAATACTAAAATACTAGAACCCTGTAGAGATAGACAGACAGACAGACAAAATAATATTAGAAGCGGGATAGTTTTTTTCCTTCTATCCTCCTCCTATCAAAAATAATCAAAGGTGGGACAATCTTGAGTTTTTCTTACAAAGTCCTGTTTTCCCAGGCTAAAGTTATGTTTTATCAATGGTTGACATGTATTTTTTTAGGACTCTTACATATTTCTATACAGGTTAGAATCTGAACTCCAAAATAGCTATTTTAAAAAAAAAAAGTTCAGTTACCCGATGCACTTTAGAAAGTTGAGATGGCTTTTTCTTATTATAATCTGATGTGTGAATCTGTGTGTTTTATTAGTGTAAAATATACGTGTGCAGGGGTGGGATTCTACCAGTTCGCACCTATTCGCTAGAACCGGTTGTTAGCATTCTAAGCAGTTCAGAAAGCCGGTTGTTAGAAGAAATTACTGGCCTAATCCTGTAAGGAAGGCAGGAAGGAAACATTCTGGTGTTGCTTACAGAAACTGCCTCTCTGTTAACCCTTATTACTTTCTTGGCAGGACTAGACTTCCTGTCTCAGGAACTTCTCTGGAGTTTTTTTCCCCTTCTTTGCTGGTACTTTGCTTGTGTGGAGTGACCATTCAGAGTTATAATGGCACTGAAAAAAGTGACTTATGACCATTTTTCACACTTACGACTGTTGCAGCATCCCCACAGTCATGAGAAGCCAGGCGAGGAGATGCATGCCTTGATGTGAGTGATATTGAGTTGGCCACACACAGCCAATAACATGAGCACCAAGCCACGTCCACCCAGTCACATGACCACCAAGCCACGCCCACAGAACCAGTTGTTAAAAAATTTGAATCCCACCCCTGTATGTGTGGTTACTCAGGCATTCCGTCCAATGGCAAGCAGCATTAAAATCTTATTTTGGTAGTGTTGCTTTTATCCACAATCCCCAGTTGGAAGGTTTGATAGAACTTATTTGAAGTAGAAGTTTGGTGTCGCTCAGAACTCAGCTCTGATATACACTTTACTAGACCGGGATGAAAAAAGATACTTGTATTTGCTTGCTTTCTCACAGAAAGACTTTTAGCAGTACTCAGTTGTTCCCTCATTTTTGAATTGGGAAGATACTCTAAAATGTTCTGTTGTGGAGACTGGTAAATTGTTTTTGTAGCACTTCCATATTTTTGGTAATTCAGAAAAAAAAAAGAATTCACAGATCTTTATCCATGGAGTTTATATAATTTAAAATTAAATATAAGGAAATGATTTCAAGAAAGGATGAGGGAAGTAAAAGCAGGGGTAAATAAGATCTTTTTATTCCAGGTTCCAATAAAATCACTTCAAGAATAATTTATAGAGTCAAACTTTATGTTGCGCTCAGAATTTTCAGAGTTTGTTCCTAGAAGAATAACTGGTTGTGGAGAAGTGTTACAACATCATACTGTTAACTGTAATCTTTTGTTTTGCCAAGAATAGTTCACAAGGTAGGAACTCATACAAAGAATTAACCTATAGACTGCCCGTCTACAAATTACCTTGAATCTAGAAGAATAGAATAGAATAGAATAGAATAGAATAGAATAGAATAGAATTCTTTATTAGCCAACTGTGATTGGACACAAGGAATTTGTCTTGGTGCAAATGCTCTCAGTGTACATAAAAGAAAAGATACATTTGTCAAGACTCAAGAATCAAAAGGAACAACACTTAATAATAGTTATAGGGTACAATAAGCAGTCAAATCATACTAGGAAACAATCAATATAAATTGTAAGGATACAAGCAACAAAGTTACAGTCATATTGCCACCAGTGGGAGGGGGTGGGTGATAAGGAGCATACAGAAAAAAAATCTTAAATTCTTAGAAACAAAATATCCCTGTTCAAAACAAACAAATTATATTTGGTCATTTTTGTCCATACCTCAAGAACCAAACAAAGCAACACAACTTTTGCATTTGGCAATTTGAAAATTCAGGAATCTCTCAATACATATTCACTTAATAAGCACCGCAATGCTCACTCACTGATTAGTCAGTGAACAACAGTGTGGGTTTCCTACTGTGCTGTGAAAATGGCAAGGTGAGACAAAGGTGTTGGCAACCAAGTGTAAAATATAGCCCTATTCAGGTTGAAAATATTTTTTCCTCTTTGTAAGCTTAAAAAAGTGATAGAATGTGATTCTAAACAATCAAAAGTGCCTGTGTTCATATAAACAAAAATTTGTTCACATTGAAATTAAGCAATACAAACAACCTGTCCCAACATAATTTCCTGAGTTATGCAAAGACATTTTTGCATTTATTATTCTCTTGGCCTAGTTTCTTGAGAACAAGGTATTTTTGTTCAGGTAGGCATTGAAGCTGTTAGTTTGGTTGTTTTAGTTGGCTATTCCTTTATTTCATAATATTTCAGTATGTTGTTTCTCTCCATTTTATTCAGATATTATTTATTTTTATGCTTTCTGTGGTTCTTTTAAAATTGTTGCCCTTGATGGAGTATAAAATGAATACACTGAATATTAACTAAAATGTTGGTGAATAATATATCACTTCATCCAGTTATTATTTCCTTAAATTAAATGGCAATTTCAACATTATAAATGCAGTCCAATCTACAGGTTTTCTGTTTTGTGCAGTTAAACCATTAAAATATAAACCATCATTACATTTTGTTTAGATAAAGATGCCTTTTGAATGCAACTATGCTTTGCTTCACACTGGACAAAGAATGCCTTTTGTTGGATTAGGTACTTGGAAGAGTGAGGCTGGACAAGTAAGTAGTTCACTATTAAGCTGAAGAAGTTAGTTAAAGTATTTAAGATCTTAAATTCTGTGTGTTAATAGAAAGCTATGTTTTCATTTTCTGTTAATTAAAAGATTGGGTAAAGAAAAGGTTTCTTCCACGATCGCGTTATATTCTGCATTTCCATCCTTCCTAGCCCCTTTTGACTTCAGCGTAAATCATAAGTGGTGTTATATTTACTCTAAAATTCAGGCTTGATTAGTGGTTGTCAAAAGAAAAAAAATCCCAGTGTTCCTATTGAACAAAACATATAGCCATGATATTTTTCAAGCATAGAAACTTTATAAATTCCTACAAAATACTCAATTTTCATAAAAGAGAATGGAATCACTTGATGAAATTATGTCCTGGGTTCTACTTAGTGTTATTGCTTTTGAAAAGCTGGGCAAATATTTTAAATAACTAGAGATTATAATGACCTTCAGTTTCAGTCTGTAAGCATGTATATAGTATTGCCAATTTACTATAATGGCTATGTTCCCATACTTCCAAATCAGGGGTAAAAATAGCAGTCTGGGAGGGTTCAGGTGACCACTAGCATCCATTTTGTAATCCTCAGATGCTTTTCAAGTAGCTGCAGCCAAAAGTTGCATCTTCAAAAGTGGCTGGGGCTAGAACCTGTTGGGTTTATATAAGAGATGCTGCTCTTAAGATGCCCAAATTCCAAAATGTACAAAAAATCTAGATAATAGAAACTAATAACATATAAGGGGAAAAAGAAATTAAATAAAAATTAATGAACAGAGAAAAATACTTCTGTATGCAGCATAACAATAATAGCTCCATTTCTATATATATTACTACACCTCAGATAAAACAAAGTAAACCTTCTCCATATGGATTCATATTGCCCAATATTTTCTTTCTTTCTTTTTAGTACTGTAAAGCCAATTGAAAGGCTGAGAGTTAACCAATTTCCTTTAGTTGACCTTTAGAATGTAATATGCGCTGGTTCTTCCAGGATCACTGTTTTTGTGATGGTCCATCCATCTTGATATATACAGAGATCTTCATAAATTGACAAGTTCCGTACTTTGGCGTATAATTTAACAAACATTTGAAATCATTGAAACTCCTCCCAAGAATCTGGTTCACCATAACAATGACGTCTAACCCAGGGTTGTCTGGTCTTGGCAATTTTAAAACTTATGGATTTCAACTCCCAGAATTTCCCAGCCAGCAGGTCTTAAAGTTGCCAATGTTGGATACCATTGGTCTAACCAAACAAATTACCAAGGGGCATGTCTAAAGAATATGTAATAATGTACTGGAATCTGGGAAGAGACAAGGTTGGCCACACAAGCACTACCAAGACACTGAAAGAAATTTTGTGCCACTGTGACATCCAGCCAAAGGAACAAATGTATCAAAGCATGACTAAGTATGAAATATGACCAATCCAAAGTAATTTAGCATATTTTGTAGCTAGAAGAAATTTGAAGCTAGAGTCAATAGTATATACTTGTTTGAGATTGCATCAACTCTGTATTTATGAACTAGTCTGACCACTAGGCTAAATGATGACACACAGGTTTCCACACATAAAGCCTTATATCTATATTCATATGAACTCGAGTTAGTTAAGTAAGTCTCTGTTTAAAAGAGAATGGGAATTTCCTATTTCTCTGTCTTCAAGACAGAGGTTGGGCGAAGGTAAAATTTTTCTGTCTTCTTACTAAATTATTTTGTTGTTACTATTGTTATTTAAATACTCAGTATTATTTCTGAACTTTGCTTATGTTCAAAAGCATATCTGCTAAATTCAGCTTTCTAGCAATAGTGCAGTGAATAGAAATCAAGGCAAGATACTACTGTGTGAAGCAGAGAGCACTGAAATATAATAAGAAACCAAAGTAGGGTTACAGAGGCACAGCTGTAAGCTAAGGAAATTTGCAGAATCAAGGTTTCAAATTAGCTATTATTCAACCTGTCTGCAGCAAGTAGTAACTCACTTTGGCTGATCTTGAAAAAGCTGAGGAGTGGGACGTGGTAATATTTGAATGGGAGAGCATGTAGAAATTCCAGCCGTGTGAAGTTTTAAAAATCACTTTTCCAGTGTCACCAGGAAAACTGTATTCATGAAATCATCAGGAGCCAAACTCAATTCAAGAGGGATCTTTTCTTTTTGCATGATTGAACAAGAGTCTCCCTAGAGTCATTTTCCAATTCTTACAATTTGTTGCTATTTATTAAGGCAACAAAGCTGGTGAAATAATCAAATGCACGGCAATATAATAGATGAGGAAAATCTCTTTTTAAAAAATGCCATCAGTTTTTGTCAAAAGACAGAAATCTGTGGCAATTCTAACAATTGTGGTGACATAATAATCTCCTAAGAATGCACCAATTCTCCTGAGAATGCAGTGAGGGTTACAGATTTTCCTCCCTTCTGTCATTCTTTTGTCTTTCTTTTGGGCATATGTACATGCCCCACCCCATACAACATATCTTAAACAACTCTTTTATTTGTCTTAGCATTACTTATTAAATTAGAGTAGCCTTTGGAATATGCTTCCTCTCATTGTAATCCACTGTTCTTTTCATTTTTCTGTTCTAGGTAAAAGAGGCTGTAAAGTATTCCCTTAGTGTGGGCTATCGCCACATTGACTGTGCTACAGCTTATAGCAACGAAGCAGAAATAGGTGAAGCTCTCCGGGAGACTGTTGGGGCTGACAAGGTAAAAGAAGGAATTTATCTGGGTTCCTGTTAAAAAGGAAAGGCAGAAAGGCCAGCTTTGCAAAGCCATGTCTATTTCATATTAGTTCTACTTACTGAACAATTGTAATTGTACATCTCTTTATGTACTGTAATATGACCATCAAAAGCAATGTTCTACTGTGATTCTGTGTTGTAAATTCTGCCTGGTTCTGTTTGTTTTTCTGAGCTTGGGAATTAAGCTGCTTGAATGGGAGATGTGGGGAAATTCTGGGCTATAGGTTACCCGAGTCTAGACGGTTGAAAAAAAAATCTTAAAAGGCAAGGGCAAACCATTTTAGTACTGGCAGCATGAAATCATGGACATGTTCTTCAACTCGTCAGAAGATGAACTCATCTTGGAGGAAGGAACAGTAAGGTAGATTATGACTAAATAAAGAAGGAATGGACATGAAATAAAAAGATGAACCCTTAATATGTAAAAAATAGTTATTTTTCAGGATAGCATCTAATTGTCAATTTGATCGTGTTTCTGCTACAAAAACCTCTGGAAGTAAATGTATGAATTGGAAGTGAAAATATGCAAAACATGATTTAGACAGAATAAAAGTTTGCTTGTTATGTCTGCATAAAGTGAACTTTATTATGTTAAATGTGGCATGGTAATATGTTAAAACTTTGAAACACAGCACCTTTTCATAGAAATTGTTTTGTTTGGATGTCTTAACAATCTCATAAGAATTTTAGAACTTATTTGTACTTTGAAGTGAAGTATCTCCCATTCTACTCAGATTTGCCCATTCATTTCCTTCTCCTTGGCCAAAAATAGAATCTGAAATATAATACAGAGATATTGAATTCAGCAATATATAAGTTAGTGTTCTTCTTTGGTGCTTTTCTTTGGTGAGGTGTCTTCACTTGTATTAAGAAATACTTGAAACTATAATGATTTATTGTTCATTGTTCTTTTTAAAGGCTGTTAAAAGGGAAGAACTATTTGTTACATCAAAGTTATGGAACACCAAACACCATCCAGAAGATGTGGAGCCAGCTTTAAGGAAGACTCTGCAAGATCTAAAGCTGGATTACCTAGACCTCTACCTTATGCACTGGCCACATGCTTTCGAGTGCGTTTTAATAAGAGAAACATTAAGAGACTAAATCCCAATTTGTTATTTATTTAAACCTGGGGCACAGGGCAGGGGAACAGAGAGGGAGAGAGGCTGAAATTTACTCCTTTTTAAAAAATAGGCGGGGGGAATGAACATTGTGGAAATTATGTATGATCCAACTCCTATCACAAGGTTGATGTTCTATTACCGTATTTGCCGGCGTATAAGACGACTTTTTGCCCTGAAAAACCTGCCTCCAATTGGGGGTCGTCTTATACGCCGGGTCATCTTACGGTACTTGTTTCAGCATAGTGCTAAGACTCTAAGAAAAACTACATATGACTCCTGAAAGTATTTTGTTTTGTGTGTTCATTCTGGAGGGCTACTATTAATTTGTATAGTTCACAATATTATGAAAAATTATATAGTTCATATTTTATTTATTTTATTTATATTGCCGCCTATTCGCCAAAGGCTACTCGAGGCGCTTACACAATGTAAAAACCATATTTAAAACAAAAAATAAAAATAAAAAACAATAAAAACTAACAAAAAGAATCAAATAAATTCATAAAGTACAATAGAACAAAATCTGGAAAAATAAATAAATTAAAAAATCACCCAACTCCCACCACCCCCTCCCCGACGACAGCAGATCACTCTAGCTATTTGATGGGCTCTATCCCACTCTGGGTTCCCCAGGCCCGCTGGCAAAACCAGGTCTTCAGTGCCTTTCGAAAGAGTGCTAGAGTGGGGGCCATTCTAATCTCTGGGGGAATGATGTTCCAGAGAGAGGGAGCCACCACAGAGAGGGCCTTCTTTTGGGTCCCACCAGGTGTATCTCCCTCAGGGATGGGACCCGCAACATTCCCTGCCTGCCCACTCTAATGGGTCAGGTAGATGTGACCGGCAAGAGACGTTCGCTCCGATAACCTGGTCCCAAGCTATGAAGGGCTTTAAAGGTGACAACCAGCACTATTACAATTACATATTGCTATATGTAAGCTAGTAAAATAGTTGTTAAGTAATTATTTTGAAGTGTATTTGTTCTTAATAGTGTTTCCAATGGATTTGCTATCTATCTTTTTATAATAGGCGAGGAAATAATCTCTTCCCCAAGAATCCTGATGGTACAATGCGTTATGATTATATTGACTACAAAGATACATGGAAAGCTATGGAAAAATTGGTGGAAAAAGACTTGGTGAAAAATATTGGGCTCTCAAATTTCAATAGTCGACAGATTGACGATGTTCTCAGCATAGCTTCTGTCAAGCCAGCAGTTCTACAGGTAAGATAGAAGAAGAAAAAGAGGATGTGATTGATTCTTAAGATTATGATTAGAGTAAAGGAAGTGCAGTGTAAAAGAAATAAGTTGTGTTTCTTTTGAGAGGCATGTCAACATACCTGGGCCAAAAGTTGCTTCTTAAGGAAGCACCACACCTTCCTGTTTCAATGCTTCCAACGCCACCACTCCTCTCAAGGATTCATTCATCACTCCTGTATCCAACCTGTTATCCCCTCTCTGGTCACATGTACCAGCCAGGAGGAGTGTGGATCTAAATGCAGATGATGAAGTTCATCCAAGAGAGGACTCTATTCCTGTCTTCAAGCTGTCATAGGCTTGAAAAAGTCCCAGATGACCTTGCAAGATGCTACAAGACTTTATATAGATTTAATCTGAACAGATAAGAATTATTTTGTCTGCAAAATATCTAGTAAAGTGGTCATAGTGGCCTATTAGAGGACCCAACAATGATTTAGGTCACATTAAATAAGATTTCTGGATGGCATTCTGCCACTAGACTAACTGTTTAAAAAAGGGGGCAGGGGGGGGGCAAATATTGCGGTAAGGCTTTTCATCGGGGGACCCTTGCTACCGTTTGGCACGTTAAATATTTCTGATGGCATTCTGCTACCTGTGTTCAGTCACCTTCCCTTTTTATTTTTCACCACTATTGCTGCAGGTGTCTCCCGTATTACCTTCTGAAGCATCTCTCTAAACCAAGAGGACTCCCCCACCCCCTGATCAATGCACAGGGAGAGGATGCTTAGGCATTCTGTCAAGTATCTTCCTCAGTTCTGTGTTTCTGAATTCAAATAAGAGTGTCAATTAAACACTCCTCAGTAGACTGATAAGAAAATCCCCGTGTTGTCCCTTGAATCCAAGCAGACTCATAAGTGACTGGGGGCCAACCCTTTAATGCTTCTTTTCTCTACAAGGTTGCTAGTGGCCATTGAATATCAAGGATATCAGAAAGTGATCTGACCATTATAAAGGATTGGTATTAATGTCTTTGAGATGATCTGAGGTAAAAGCCAATCTAATATGTAACTCCAGTCTGAGTAGGGACTGTGGTAACGTAGGGCAAACCATGGCTTCATGGTGATCATAAAATATAAACAAAACAAACATGCAGCTATAAACTTCTAAGTTGTCCTATAACATATTTCCAATAGGTTGAAATTGTCTGAGTGAGTCCACCACCAGCTAGGCAATCTTAAGCAGTTCTAGAAGGCAGCATGCTGGCCAGCAGGGATAATACTACATTAACAGTTCCTCTGCTTGTCATTGATACCCAGTTTCATATACAGGACCTTAGATGTAGTGATTACTACAAGAGTACATCTGTTTACATCACCCTCTCATTGAATGTTATTGCCTCTCCTCTTTCCCAGCCTTGGTATCAAAGTTGGCATAGCTCCTGAAACCTAACCAGTCAGATCTTAGGCAGAAGCAATTCTTCATTCTCACGTAATCCAGTCTAAAAGGTACATGTCCATGCATGTCTGCTGCCTCCTCCATCCCGAGGCCATGTAGGGACATGCTCTTACTCCAAATAAACTGGCATTGAAAAGAATCAACTGGATTCTTTTCAACTGGCATTGAAAAGAATCAAATGAATCTAGGATCTTAGTTGGGGCTTGGGGACAGAAGTGGGGATTGGTATTAAATATCCAATTTATTTTTGCCTGCAACAGTTTGTCTTCACTATGCCCTATGCCCTCTTTGCCCATCATTACTTTGATCCTTTCCCATTCTGTCCTCTCCTGTGTCTCCTCTCAATACAGGGCATCACCAGCCTTTCAATCCAGTTACCACCCTGTTTGTATTTCTGAAAATCATTCTGCCATTTAGAATATAGCTACCTTAGCAGAATGGGCCATGGTCAACCTCCAGCTATTCCTCCCCTTCTCCCACTAGGCCTTCTCCCACTCATCCCCTTCCCCATTAAAATCAGTGTAACCTTCCATTCCAATTCCACCCTTAGGGGTTTTTTTCCCCCACTCTACTCTTCCTGGCTCTCCTCTAAGAAAAAGAGTGCTTCCTCATGCTGTAAATTTCCTTTTCCTCCTTTGGAAGTTGGCCCTCTATTCCACCTGCTTTTGCCATGTCCCAGAGCTGGGCCAGATTTCCCATAGATACAATGAAGTTTGCTACTCTTTCAGCATACCATCTCTCAGCTATTTGAGTCCGTCCAGAAATGGCAGTGAAGAAACCACTTCTTCCATGGAGCTTTGATGATGCAGAAACTTGCTATTTATCACTGGCCTTTCTTTCTTCAAGTCAACCTTATCCATCTTTTCCACCAACATAAATCTGTCAGTTAATGTCACTTTGTCTCTGTCCACTCGGTCTTTTTTGCAACATTCCACAATCCTTCAAAAAACTCAGGCCACTCCAATTCTCTAGCCCAAGTTCTCCTTTCCCCATTGTTATTAGCACTCCCTTCTCTTTTCATGTTCTGCACTTCCTCACATTATCTTCAACTCATAGTAAAGCTTAGAGTCTGCTACCATGTCCTATCTCAGTGCTTTCCTTCCTGCATGAGGAGTTTCTCTTCTCTTGTATCCTATCAAGATTGGACCACTTCAGAGCCGGCTCTATATTGCAGGAAATCAACAGGTCAGTCAGTCCTCAGCCTTAATTCCACTCCAGGAAAAGGGACTGAGAAATTAGCTAAATTAGTGTTATTTACACAGTGCATCATTCTCTCTGTATCACCTCCCTCCTGCCCGTAGCTTGCAGGATTAGTGACTAGCACTCAACCTACTTCTGCTGTCTCATCCCTATTCCTTATTCTGTTCTGCCAGTTTCCCCAACTCCTGCTTTCCAGGGTTTTTTCTTTCTTTCTCCCTCCTTCATCATATATCCTCCACATTATAGTTTTAAGTTAAAACAAATCTGAAAGAGGCAGAAAGCACAAAAAAGTGTCCTTTGTTTGTGATGTTAATGTCTCATTTCCAAGATGTGGGGAAGGCGCACCTTTTCATCCTCCTACAAAGTAATTTGAGTATGCAACTTTGTGTTAACAGTGTAGAAGCAGAGACAGAATGTTTTACCTTGTAGCATATGTAGAAGAAGGAATCCCATCACTCGTTAGTTCCTTTGTTTCCATTTGAACCGCTGGAGAGCCAAAAGTGTGTTTTTTTTATTAACAATGGAGCCACTTAGTTTTACAGAAGCAATTTAAAATCCAGTAAAACAGGAATTGGAGGATTTATGAACCTTCAAATCTTGCTTAATGCAGCTCCTTTGATCCCTGGCCATTGGCAAAGCTGGCTGGGTATTAGGAGGGTCAGAAATGTCCAACTCCAGCCATAGCGAATGAAGGTATAGGAAGAAGAGTGATTTTCATGTTTATTTGTTTTCCTCTGATGCCTTCTGTTTCACAGCTTGTATTATTCTGAAGGTTACCCCTTACGGACCAGGATATGGATGTAATTATGGTACTGGAGGGAAAAATGTAATCAGCAAAGTGAAGATAATGCAGTTGGTGAAGTTATTTTACTTCTAGTTGTAAGCACAACTTACAAGCCACACACAGTTTCTACCACAGCCATTTCTACACTTTGCCATTACATTTTTAACATTAAAATTAAGAGACTTTTCTTCAAAAGAAGATATAGGTTGAAAATGCTTTAGTGATCTCTGTTTATATACTGTAGTTCATCTGTCATGGCATATTCATCTAAGCTAGAAAAAAATATAGAGTGCAGTATAGACTCTAACTCAATACAATGTGCCAGAATGTTAGCTGCACATTTGCCACCAACCTGCAGATCATGGTGGACTTAATTTCCCCTAAATTTTCAATGATTGAAACTTATTATTCTAAAATCTACTCTTTCAGCAAAGTGATATTAGTTTTTTGGTACCCGCCTGCTCACTATTGTATTTTGCTTTTAATAGGTGGAATGTCATCCTTACCTAGTCCAGAGAGAACTAATAGCTCATTGCCATCAGCGAGGCCTGGTAGTAACTGCTTACAGTCCTCTTGGTTCACCTGACCGGATGTGGAAGCACCCAGATGAGCCAGTATTGCTGGAAGAACCTGGGATAAAGAAACTGGCAGAAAAGTACAATAAATCTCCTGCTCAGATTCTTCTCAGGTATTAATAAATTAGCCTCTTGAGAGATCAACATTAAAGATCTGAAAGAACAGAGTGCTAGACCCTAAAACTCTTTATGTTACCTATGAATACATTTAGTTAAACACTGTATAGTACAAATTGGTGTTACAGTGTTATGATGTGATGGCAAAAGGATTTCAACCACTCCCGATTTTGTAAACATTTGAATTTTGGTTGTGTAAATGCTGAAATATTGCAGTGATTGTGATGACTAAGTGAATTTAGTATCCTCTTAAAAGGACAGAGTGTAGAAATATAATTCCAATACCAAGTCAGGCCATTGGTCTACTAGCCCTAGGGCTTAGTCCATTCTGAAGAGTTGCAGAGGCATTCCAGTTTTCAAACAAACATCGTTAAAGTTTTCAAACAAACATTGTGTCAGGGATTGAATCTGAGGCTTTTCTAATGCAAAGTTTTTTAGAATCAAAAATTTCCTAAGTGAGAAATGAAGCTGGTTTAATGGTTAAGCTGGTAGCCGACAAACTGGCAGACTCTGAGTTTTAGTCTCACCTTAGACATGAAAAGCCAGCTAAGTGACCTTGGACAACTCATTCTCTCTTAATCCAACTCATCTTACAGGGTTGTTGTTGTTGTGGCAAAAATAGGAGGAAGGAGCATGAGACATGTTTTCTACCCCGAAGTTATTTATAAAAATAATAAAGGAGGGATATAAATAAATAAGAAAGAGGAAAAAGAATGTTAATTTTTGCTTTGGAAATAAACATTATTATATTTTGTTAAAAGTGCAGTATTATTTTATTATACAGTATTCATGCTTTTATTCTTCCGTTGAAAACAACTTCGTAATTTAAAATGGAGATTTGCAATAGAAGGTTCTTTACAAACATTTTAATTAAATTAGCAAAACCAAGGTAGCAGCTTACTTTTTGAAAAAAGAACCTTGGATTCTAGGAATACACTTTGAAGTTCCATTCAAAGAACCCTGATTAGTATTCTATATTCTATGTTACAATGGTATTATATTTAACTTTGAGCCCAAAGTTTTGTAGCCTTGTAGAGAAAATATTATTTTCCCTGTCAGAATAGAACACTTTGGATTTTGTTTATCCTGAATGAGAAAAATCACAGCTTGTTGTTTAATTCTGTGATAGATGGCAAGTTCAGCGGAAAGTAGTTGTTATTCCCAAGAGTGTTACCCCTGCACGCATACTCCAAAATCTTCAGGTAAGCGGGACTTCTGACTGACTTGCGAGACAAAGCCATTACTGTAGGCAGCTTTGGTCAGCAATACTGAAGCTTCAGCTGTGTTTTTTGCCTTGGTAATACACTGTACAGGTAGTCTTTGCTTACTGGTTGCTTATTTAGCAACCATTTGAAGTTACAATGGCACTGAAAATAGTGATTTACAGCTGATCCTTGCATTAGCCATCTTAGTGTCTCTGCAATTTCATAGTCATGGTTTACGTGCTTGGCAACTGGTATACACTTTTGACAGTCCCAGCATCCCATGTTCATGTAATCTCTATTTGCGACCTTCAGAGCTGGCTTCCAACAACCAGAGTCAATGGAAAAGCCAGTCCCAAGTCATAGTCACATACATTATGTTTAATGATTTGCATAATGATTGCAACCAGAACTGATATTGAAAGGTGTGACTGGTGTTTTATTGTTACCGTGTCACTTAGTGATAGAGTTGCTGGTCCCAATACAGTTAGTAACTGAGGACTACCTCCATAGGAAAAATATAATCCTCAGCTGATGTGTCCTGATATCATTTTACTAGAGCCAATGAAGGCACACAAGCACATTCTGATTTGTTTGAAGCTCCAGCCGATCAACTAATTTAGTATTGAATCTTACTACCACAGATTCTAGGCTTGTTTATGAGGCTATATTTTTTTTACCTGCTACACTGTACTGATTTAATATATCTAGTGCTTCCAGTCTGTGCATTCAATATATTTAACTGATCTTCACTTGTAAGCTTCTACCTCCCAGACTTTAAAGAAAATCTTTTTGCCTTTGGTCTTGATGGGTCCAGTAGAATCCAACATTTCTGTGTAGTATCATATTACTGTATTGCTTTAAACTGCACTTCAAACATTATTTTAATGTCACAATTTCCTTTTGAAGTTGTTATAAGCTTTAAAGCTTTAGAAAAAGCTTTAGAAAAAAAGCTTTAGAAAAAAAGCTTTAGAAAAAATCAGATAAATATAAATCCCTTCTCTATCAGCCCTCTTATGTAAAAATCATTAAATAACAGATGGCTATCCAGAAAGTGTTACAATTAATGCTATCTTATTTGCATATTCTTGAAGAGCTCAGAGATATTAATTTTGAATAATTTGCACATTTTTGCTTGTTTACCTTTTTATGTTATTTCTACGTATTACTTGGAGAGGTATTACATCTGTAGATGATTGGAAAGTTACTTTTTTTGCAATGATGGGAAGCAGAATTGATATCAATGCTTTTCTTTCCAAAGAATTATTGTTGAGTTTGTTTCTGAAAAATATCCTTTTTGCTTGAAAATTGCTCCTGCATCTTTTAGTCAGTTAAATTTGGTAGGTTAATCCAGAGGAATAAATCAGTAATAGTCACTTTGGCATCTTATCAACCAAGGAAGGTGGCTGTAAGTTGGGCAGCACTAGCCTCACTCGGGAAGCTGATTCTGTAGGACATGGCCTTACCTTACCATGATGAATCACCAGCTACTTTGATTTTGCAAAAATTCATGATGATGAAATCCCAAGTGGAAGTCAAATTTCTATGGTCATGAACAATATCGTCTCACTGTTGTGTTGTGACCCAGTTTTCCTGAACAACTATGGCATATTAGGCATGTTGAGAAAGTTTCAGACTCCATGGTACTTACTTGGTTGGATCTTTACAAAAGCTTCTACAATAGTATGCCTGAATATATTGTAACTCATTCAGCTATAAGCATACCATGGAACACCTTCCGTGTAACTGTTCAACCTTGTTGCAATATTAATAAAGCTACTACAGCAGGAGTCATGAATCTGATGTTAGTGAGCTCCAATTTCCAATGAATTCAGCCACTATAGACAATAGAGTGAGATGCTGAGATTATAATAACAGTAATATCTGAAAGGTCACACATTTCCCAACTCATTACAATAGTCACTAGTTGCTTTTTTGTGATGAAAGTTTTGCAAGGAATAAACAAATTTTATTAATATGAACTCCTACTAAGGGATTTGCTTCTCTGAATTCAGAGATAGCTGCTTTTCTGGCACTTGTTTTTCTGCTGTATATCTCTGTGAGGATAAAACTCTAACTTTTCTGCAATCTACACTGCAAATCAGTGGTGGGATTCAATTTTTTTTACTACCGGTTCTGTGGGCATGGCTTGGTGGGTGTGGCAGGGGGAGGATACTGTAAAATCTCCAGTCAGAGGTGGTATTTTCCGGTTCTCTGAACTACTCAAAATTTCCGCTACCGGTTCTCCAGAACTGATCAGAACCTGCTGAATACCACCTCTGCTCCAAATGTAGAGTATATAGCACTGCCTAGTAGAAAGTGTGAGTTTAAGGTTGTCTCCAGTATCAGTTTCCTTGCAAGATGTCCTGTATTAATAGTTTTGCCAAGTTTCTGAAGTTTGGGTCTATTTCAATACAGTGCTAGAAACAGCTTTTCTTATATAATGAAAGTTATCATAAAGGAGATAACTTCACAATTTTAGAATAATGAAACTTTACAGATGAGGATTTTTTTCACACTTAGATCTTTTACAAAGTGTAAGAAACACTGAAAAAGATTGTTTCTATATACCAGGCATACTTGCTGACAAAAAAAGCTATGTTTTCTTTAGATGGTTAGGATGTGCAATACTTTAGATCTGCAGCCAAAAATATGCTTCAGAGCGGGCAGGTGCATTCATACCACACCTATCTGCACCACCTTAAAGAAGCTGCATCTTTAAGGAGATGCAGTGTGCACACCCATTCCCACTTTAAAGCATGTTTTGGCTTTGGTACTAAAGCCTTGTATATCTCTTAGTAGATAGCTCTCATTACTTAGTTATGTTCTCCACCTGTTTGCATTTACATGTGTTCTACAAGCAGAATTTTTAAGTGATTAAGACAACTCATGAAGTAGCAACAGTGAAAATCATAGCCTAAATTAACAGTAAATGTATTTATATGTTTCAGGTGTTTGACTTCAGCCTGACCATTGAAGAGATGAGCTTTATTGAAAGCCTGAATAAAAACTGGCGATACATTGTGCCAATGGTCACGGTAAATGTTGTTTCTGTTCATACAAAATAAATGAATAAATAGATAACTAAATAAAATGAAACTGAAATTTGTAAAACACCCACTGAATGTGTTTACTCTGTATCCCCTCAACAACTTGTCTATCCTGTTTTGTCAAAAAACAAATGCATGTTTTAAACTTTATATTTCTTAATGTGTTCAATTAAAAGTTGCAGTTAAGAAATGGATTAAAGTACAAATAAATCCATAACATCCAGTAACAATGTTTTCATGCTTAATTCTCAAAGTAAAAATCTGTGTGCCCTCTAGCGGCTTGTGAGCTATAGAACAAAATTATACAGTAACCTGTTGCCAGTTTACATAGTTTCCTTTTCAAAACTCTCACAATTTGATAAACCTAAGACCATATGAGGAAAAGTACGATTAAAGGAATGAAATCATGTTTCATCCTATTAAAATATTTCAAATATTAAAATAAAACTAACAAGAAACAATATTAAGAAAACCTCAGAATATATTTTTTTGAGAGTAGTATAAATTTAGATACAACCCTTACCTTTGTTGCTCTGGTCATATTAATATACTGTACTGTAGATAATATAGATAATTATAATTATAGATATTATATAATGTACAGTAGGTAAAATTATAATGGTAATATAGAGAATGATGATGATGACGATGGCGATGACGACTGTTCACATCTACAGTGTTTCTCAACCTTGACAATTTTCAGAGAGGTGGACTTCAATTTCCAGAATTCCCCAGACAACTTGCTGACTGCTGGCTGGAAAAATGCAAGTCTGCATTCTGACTGGGGAATTCTAGGAGTTGAAGTCCACATACAGTATCTTAAAGTTGCTAAGGTTGAGATACACTGTACTAGTAAATGGTTGAAGATCAAGTTTGACTGTTGGTTTTGCTGATGTTTTTGAAGAAAACATGACTAGCTGGCTAAATATGTTTATATCTTAATTTTTTTTTGCATTGTTCTATAGTATTACATTGTAATACTCAGTGACTTTCATGGGTATTACATGAATTTCATCATCTTATCTGTCATCTCGGTTGCATACTGCAATAGTTTATTTAAATCTTTCTCCTGTTTTCCTTTATAAGCTACTTGATGAACCAGTCTGTTCTTGGAAATTCTCGGTGATGTTAATCAGTTTATGGATTCTTATAAATGGCTTAAAAGAGTGATATGTGTCAATATTTAAATAAGTAATGAGAATTTGACCTTGGGATAATAAGGAGCATTATTAAGAATCAGCCATAGCTTGAAAGCTGCAGTTTTATTTTTCAAATAAAATTTCTTTCATGGGTGAAAGAGATTTTGAATCATTCCATGAAAAGTGCACCAGTTACCCATGCCTTTCTACCCTCTAGAAAAGAGGAAGATGGGTCCTGTTCTTATCCCTATAAGCATGTGGATGAAGGGCCTGATATAAAAACATAGAATCTTGACCATTAAATCTCTGAAGCACTGCCAGGTGTCAGAATTTTTCATCTAAGACCATCACAAACCTAAAACACTGAGCAATTTTACTTCTGATTGCATGTTTAGGAATCCTTTTAATCATATTTATTAATATTATTTATCATTTTTATTTAGGAAACTGTATAAGGTATATGTCTTTGCCCCTTTTGGATATCAGTAATTAATAAGACCGATGCATATATAGGTAGTCCTCAACTTACGACCACAATTGAGCCTAAAAATTATGTTGCTAAGCAAGAAATTTGTTATGAGTATTCCCCCATTTTATGACTTTTCTTGCCACATTTGTTAACTGAAAACACTGCAGCACAAGGTTGTTAAGTGAATCTGGATTTCCCATTAATTTGCTTGTCAGAAGGTTGCAAACGATGATCACATCACATCACGCCACAACACTGTAGCTGATATAAATGTGAGTCAGTTATCAAGAATCCGAATATAAATCATGCAATGAGATCATGGAGATGCTGCAGTGGTCATACGTGTGAAAAATTGTCATATTTTCAGTGCCATTGTAACTTTGAATGGTCACTAAATGAACTGTGGTAAGTAGAGGACTACCTGTATGCACTCATGTGTATAGAACACTTAATGAATGTGAGATACTTTCAACAGAGGTCCTCTGAGAAAGAATGTGATTGGCCTTCCGGCCTTCCTGCACCAGGACACCTCAACTTTCTCTTGCCAATACTCAGATTCTGAGAGTTATGAATGGCAAATTGATGTACAGAAAATCTCCCATGGAGATCAAATTTGTATGATTGTCTGGTTATGGCAAAAGATCACTGTGGTGTCAATTGGACTGAAAGCCTTTTTAAAATCCTAAATGTTAGTTAAGGTCATCTGCAGAAGTGCAGTGTCTCCTTCCCATTCTCTTAAGAGTTACCACTGGGGTAGGTGTTTTCAAACATGTGTCTTTTAAGTGTTCTTTTCAAAACTATACTTTGAAAATCTGATACAGCAAATGTAAATATTTAAAATGTTTATAGTTCTCACCAAGTTTTTGTTTGTATTCTGATTTCTTAACTCTATATTAAAAAAAAAAAAAACCAAGCTGGAAGCTGTGCTGCTTCAGATGCCTAAAGCTGTAGTTAGTTTAGTGACATATTTGCTATCTTTGCATATCTAATGTAGTATTGTGCTGATTTTAGGTTACAATTGATACAGAAGTGTCAATTTTTTCAGAGAAGTAAAAATGATGATTTTGTTATTAAATAATGTCAAATTTCAGACAATGCTATATTCACTTTGAAATAATAGAAACAATTGTGCTTTCTTTTAACTAATACTTTGCTTTATCTTTTGCAGGTGGGAGACAAAATGATAGCAAGGGATGCTGGACACCCTCTATATCCCTTCAATGAACCATATTAATTCATAAAGCTACCAAAATGAAAGATGTATTTCCGATTCATGACTGCTACTGCCATCAATTACTAGATTTTAAAAAATAAACCTAAATAAAGTTTTATATCTGTAGGATTGCATTTAATCTGGAAGAGTTAACAATGGTTTTAGAGAAATAACTGTTTATAACAATATAAATTGTACAACCTGAAATTTTTTAAATAAGATCTTAACTAACATGTTTCTGCATCTTTTTTTAAATATCTGGACCAAAATATTTGCTCAAAATCTAATGGGTGCAAAGAGGAATAAATGCAAGAAGTATATGCTTTACACATACCAAAATTTAAATTTTGGATCTCCTGCCATAATTTCTAATAGTTACATAAATATTGTGACCACAGGTTTCATGACTATCCCAATATATATTTGGTAGCACAGACCAGAAGAGTACAATATGCATGGTATTGCTGCTGACTTTAGAACTGAATGAAAATATGTTGCTACCTCAGCTTATATTTAGCTAAATTACTTCTATCACATAGTAGGATTATTTTCCAGACAAAGATCTGTAATTCTCTGGTTATGTTGGCATGTTTGATTTTATATATCACAAAATGGCTGCCATGGTGAGAGCATGTCACAGAACATTGGAAAGCGAACTAGTAAAATTCCAATGCATACTACTATCTCAATTTATTTTTGTACCTTAGTGCACCTGTCATCCTGGAATTTATGACAACTGAAATTTAAAGAGGTCTCCAGTGGCTCAAGCCCTACTCGTTCACAAGAAGTGAAATCCCATCTAAAACAGTTTGATGTAATGGTTAAGGTGCTGGCCTAGAAACCAGGAGACAAGTTTTAGTCCTACCTCAGGCATGAAAGTTAGCTGGATAACTTAGAGCCAGTCACTTCATAGGGTGGTTGTTGTGGGAAAATAAGAGGAGGAAGGAGTGTTATGTATGTTCACCATCTTCAGTTGCTTGTAATAAAGATGGGATAAAAATAAATAAGTAAATAAGTAAAACAGGCTGCCCAGAATCAATCTGTCTATACAGTTAGGTGGTGTTAGGATATTGACGGTATCTCATCATGGTTCTATACAGATTTGAGATCTAATTTCATAGGGAATTTATTTTATTTATTGAATTTATATTGCTGCCTATTCACCCATGGCAACTCAAGGCAGGTTACAGAATATAAAACCTCATTTAAAACAATAAAACTAATAAAAAGAATAAAATATAGTATAATATAATAAAATCACCCCCACCCCCACCCCAGTGACAGCAGATCACACGAGCCATTTAATGGGCTCCATCCCGCTCTGGGTTCCCCAGGCCCACTGGCAGAACCAGGTCTTCAGTGCCTTCCAGAAGAGTATTAGAGTGAGGGCTGTTGGGGAATGATGTTCCAGAGAGAGGGAGCAACCACGGAGAAGGTCCTTCTGGGTCCCACAGCATTCCCTGCCTCCCCACTCTGATGGGTTGGGTAGATGTGACCGTCAAGAGATGGTCCCTCAGATAACCTGGTCCCAAGCCCTGAAGGGCTTTAAAGGTGACAACCAGAACTTTGAATTGCACCCAGAAGCAAATTGGCAGCCAATGCAGCTTCGCAGGAGAGGTGATATATGTGCACACTGGGATCTGCATGAAACCATGAGGGCCGCTGCATTTTGCACCAACTGGAGCTTCCGGATGTTCTTCAAGGGCAGCCCCATGTTGAGCGCGTTGCAATAGTCAAGACAGGAAGTGACTAGGGCATGAGTGACCATGAGTAGGGATTGTTGGTCCAAGAAAGGGCGTAACTGGCACACAACCCGCAGTTGCGCAAAGGCTCTCCTGGCCACGATCACCACCTGCTCTTCGAGCAGAAGTCGTGAGTCCAGGAGAATCTCCAGATTACGCACAGGGTCTGTTTGAGGAAGTGCCACCCCACCCAAGACTAAAGGTGACAGTTGTCCCACTCGGTCTTGCCAGGGTTCAATTTTCAACTTCATTGTACACATAATGTGTATTGACAATACATATTTGATTTTATTTTAGTTTCAACCTGTTGCTTCCCATCCAGCCCCTAACAGCCTCCAGGCACTGCGAGAGGGAGGACACAGCATCATTTAACTCTCCACGGGCCAAGACATACAGAATAGAATAGAATTCTTTATTGGCCAACTGTGATTGGGCACACAAGGAATTTGTCTTGGTGCAAATGCTCTCAGTGTACGTAAAAGAAAAGATACATTAATTAGGAGTCAAGAATCCTACTGTACAACACTTAATAGTCATAGGGTACAGCTGAGTTTCATCAGCAAATTGGTGATACCTCAGTCCATGGTGATGGATGATCTCACCCAGCGGCTTCATATAAATGTTGAACAGGAGCGGAGAGAGTACCAAGCCCTGCGGAACCCTGCAAAGCAGTAGGTGAGGGCTGGATCTCTCCCTTCCTATCAACATTGACTGAGAGTGGCCACAGAGAAAGGAAGTGAACATGATAGCACAAGGCCTCCTACTTCCATCCCCAGAAGCCGCTCCGGGAGAATACCATGGTCGATGGTATCGAAAGCTGCCGAGAGTTCAAGTAGAGCAAGGATGGATATACCACCCCCATCCCATTCCCACCAGAGATCATTCAAAAGTGTGACCAATGCCATTTCTGTCCCAAATCCAGGCCTGAATCCTGACTGGTAAGGGTCGATATAATCTGTTTTATCCAGGAACCTCTGGAGCTGCTGGGCAACCACCTTCCCCAAAAAGGGAAGATCGGAGACAGATCAGAAATTATCCAACAGGGTGGAGTCTAGCAAGGGCTTCTTAAGAAGAGGGTGGACACTTTATTGACTTAACATGTGAAAATCCACTTAGCAGTTTTAATGATCATAACATTTAACTTATTTATTTGTATTCCATCTTTATTATTTATGAGTCATGATAGTGCAGTGGTTAGAATGTAGGCTAATTCTGCTGACTGCCAGGTGTTTAATCCTCACCGGCTCAAGGTTGACTCAGCCTTCCTTCCTTCTGAGGTTGCTAAAATGAGGACCCAGATTGTTGGGAGCAATATGCTGACTCCGTAAACTGTAAAGGGCTGTAAAGCACTACTAAGCTAAGTGCTATTGCTATTTTTACAAATAAATCGTGTATACAGGGTTTCTGCTTATTTATGAGATTTGTTCATGGACTGGATTTTTTTTACATCATACAGTAATGTATGATTGGCTATTTTGTGTGGACACTGAAAAGGTGGTTAGTTTATGGTTCAAGTATTATGCAGACCATAGCAATCAGATTAATTCGGTGAACAATGATTCTTTAAATGAAGGATTAGAGGTATGTGGAAACAGTCTCCAACTACTGCTCCCCAAAATGCAACACTTCTTCCCTTCAGAAAGATTTCATAGTGACTAGAACGGTATGCACTTAGTTGCATAAAAGATTAAAGATTTGTCCTCTCCCTCTGGTTACACCTGTTAGAGGAGGATCAATTAAGTTGCACTTCATCCTACTTATACCGATTGGGAGCATCTTCGAGTACTATGCTTTTTCGGGATTATTTCGGGATAGACTACTAGTTGATCCTAGTCAAAGCAATAACGTAAGGCGGGACAAAAGCCCTGGAAACAAGACATTTAGAGACAAATATATTGCACTACAAATTCTTTTTAATGCCTCCAAATCGCGTCTAATGCGTTCAACCCACAACTACTATGTTGTAAAATTATATTTTCCAGCACGCTGAGGTGGTGAGCTTTATTTACTCCGATTTTGGGACTACCTTTCCCAAAATGCCGATCGCATTGCCGAGGCAACCACACAGTCCTATTAGAATGGTAGCTAGTCACTTGTCAAGAGATTCGTTTATTGACTCGTCGAAAGTCCCTTTGCAAGCCACCTCAAGGCATTCTGGGAAATGTAGTTCCTTTTCCGTGAGAGCGTGCTTCGCGCCACCGGGGCGTGTCTTCAAGGACTATATAAGCATCCGGAGGGGCGGTGGGCTGCGTTTGTCTGCTGGTTATTGCTTCGCTTTTGATTTTCTGTGGCGGGTCGTTGGTTGCCAATCGCCTTTTAAGGTACAAAGGACTTGAGGCAGGATTTCTTTGTTCCAGAGCTGGATAAGCAGGAAGGGTGGGGGAGTTGAGCTGCTGGATAAGCAGGAAGGGGGTTCGTGTAATGAGGGGGCGACCGTGGCCGCGATACCAAGCAGCCTTTCCGGAGGTTTTGAGCGTTTATTTTCCGGGTAGTAATCGGCTATGTCTGGTTTTTGACCTGGTTTTTCCCTCCTATAATTTTTCTTCATTTCTTTGAAACCTTACCGATTTCCCCTTCGACCCCCCCCCCCTTTGAGTGGGTTCGTACGTGCCGTCCTCGGCGTGATGGAGACACCACGTGACCTGACTGGCGTTTATGCCGCCATTTTTAATAGCTATCATTCTGGCGCGCGCCAAAGTGAGGGAGGGGAGGGGGTGGAAGGAAGGAATTGAGTCACGTGGCTAGCCGTCTTGGCCCATCAAAAGTGGCCGTTGAGATTTGGCGCCGAAAGCGCTCACAGGAGAGGCAAGAAGGTGTCCCTTCAGGTGAAGGGTTCCGTGGGAAGTGAGATCCATCCTCTTGCAGAAGAAATGGCTTTAAATCACTTACTGGTGCCAATTTGAAGCCTCTTGATACATTTGGGCGTATTAAAGGGCTGGGATGTATTTATTGGCTGGTTCTTGTCAGTTGGTGAAGTTTAACCTGCTGTGGTTTCTTTTAGGACAGGAAATGAAACATACTAGTACTTGAGAAACTAAAGCTTCAAATGCAGTTGCCCAAAATATTTAATTGTTTTCCAATAATTATTCACAGGCTTCTGTAGGAATTTCAAAGGGCCATATGATATTTCTTCTTTGGTATAACTTGTCATTTAAAGCTACAGGAAGTAGCAAGTTACAGTTGTCTATGCTGGCTTTTTGTCACTGGGATATATCAAATCACAAAGGTTTCCCATATATTTAAATATATAGAAATCCTTTTTAAAGCTTCTTATAAATGAAGGGGTTTTTCATTTTTAATACTGTTCATTTATTGCTCTCTGGGCAAAATGAAAAAGCTACTGATTTGCCACTGCATGAGAACTGAAGAAAATAGCCAACTTATCCAAAGTAGCAAGTTTTTTTACAACATACTTAATAATTTAGGTCAGGGGTGTCAAACTCCTGGCCAGCAGGCTGGATGTGTCACGCACTGCCCATGCTTGGTTTAGCAAAGGGGGAAAAGTCTGGGTATGTCATGTGACACTGCTGGGACAATGAGTTTGACACCCCTGGTCAGAGGTATTCAGCAGGTTCTGACCAGTTCTGGAGAACCGGTAGCAGAAATCTTGAGTAGTTTGGAGAACCGGCAAATACCACCTCTGACTGGAGATTTTACAATATCCTTCCCCTGCCATGCCCACCAAGCCATGCCCACAAAACCAGTAGTAAAATTTTTTTGAATCCCATTGTTTAGGTGGTAGCCTAAATAGTTGAAAATGTGATAAATGCTTAATGTTTATGTTCCAAATGCCTTCTGGCTAAACTTAGAAATCTTCCTAGTTTGCCTAACTTAAATTTTCAGTTTCAGGATGACAGAAGAGGCTTCTGCTCCCTCTACTTCTGCTGACAAAACAGAGAGGTAAGAAAATAATTGGATAAAAAACATGTGAGAGCCAGAATAATGAACTAATTGAGCTCTTCACTCACTTAAGCTGATAAAGGTGACATATTGTATTTTGAGCATTTGTGGTGCTATTGATTTTGGAGTTGGTGTGATACAGTACTCTTTTTTTGTGAAAACTTAACAAGGTAACTGGAGATGTATTATTGGGCCAAGCATAGTAAGTATAAAAAGTGATATAAATTGGTAATACAGAGGAACATGCCTCTGCTCTGCTAGCTGCATTGATTACTGATCTGTTTTTGGTTCCAATCCAAGGTGCTAATTATAGCAATAGCACTTAGACTTATATACCGCTTTATAGTGCTTTACAGCCCTCTCTAAGCAGTTTCAGTATCAGCATATTGCCCCCAACAATCCGGGTCCTCATTTTACCCACCTTGGAAAGATGGAAGGCTGAGTCAACCTTGAGCCTGGTGGGATTTGAACTGCCAAACTGTAGGCAGCTGGCTGCAGAGGTGGCTTGCAGTACTGCACTCTTAACCACTGGGCCACAGAGGCTCTTAATTATGACCCTTAAAACCCTAAATGGCATGGGACTGGGTTACCTTTCCCCTATTAACATCTATTTCTTCCACCAGATCTAGCAGGATATGCTGGGGGTCCCATCGACTAGGACATTTCACTTGGCAGGTCCTAGGTTGATAGGCCTCTTGGGCTATGCCCCCTCCCTTTAATGAACATCCTTCCCTTCAGCTTTCTGGAGGTTTCTCAAGACCTGGTTGGAATCAGGGACTGGCAAAATATTTAGGGGGCTCTTGAATAATAGTTCTGTATCTAATGTTTTTATTCTGCTTTGTGCTTTATATAATGTTAAAGTTTTCAAGATTAACTATTCTAGTTTGTATATTTTGTTTTTAAATTTTGTTGTATTGAACATTGTTATGTGAAAAGCTATGCAAAAAGCTTTATTATGGGAAACCAATATATATTTTCATACTTACAGTATTGATGTGGATGGGGAAGCCAAGAGACTACTCGGCTTGGGACAAAAGAATCTGGTAATGGGAGATGTTCCATCTGCTGTTAATGCATTTCAGGAAGCTGCTAGCCTTTTGTAAGTATTTAGAGTATTCTATAAATCTGCTTTTAAATGGGAGTAGCATGTTGAAGATTTTAGATTATATATAATGGGAGGATATATTTTTAATACTTGAACATTTTTAGTCTTCACTGTTTTAGCTTATTTTTGATATGTTCTACATACCATGTCTCCCCTAAAATAAGACCAAAAAAAGGCATCAGGTCTTTCTACTGACTTACCTCACAGTGGCAGCACCAAGAGCTCTACCCAGCAGGAGCCCGCTGCCGGCCCACTTCGCAAGCGGCCATAGAAGAAGTAGGCCAGCAAAGTGAGGCATGGCTGCAACTGTCTGAAGGTAGTAGGGCAGCTCCCCCCCCCCCATCCCCACCCTAGCTTAATTTTTACTGGTGTGTCTTTCCCCACCCCATGTACCCCGGAGTGGACGGGGGTCTTAACTAGGGCTTACTTTGGTGGTAGGGCTTATATTGAGCGCACATGTAAATATCAAGCCAGATCTTAGGTTGGGGAAACATGGTAGTTTTAAGATTAAGACGCTAACCAAAAATAAATTAACCGCAAATAAACAGGAGAATGGGTTTTGTCTGTTGAGCTACAGTTTTATCATGGTCTTCACATTCCAATTCTGTCATGCTGTAACAAAACCTTTATATAGTCAAGATTAATGCATTACAGTCAAGGAATGAATCCTTCAGCACAAATCTTATTTACTTAGGCCTCTGCTATCTAGTTCTTTACTAGATTATTTTTTACCCACATGGCACTATGATTTAATATTCAGTACAGGTAGTTCTCGACTTAAGATCACAATTTATTGCAAAATTTCTGTTGCTAAGTGAAATACTTATTGAGTGAGTTTTGCCTATTTTATGACCTTTCTTGCCATAATTGTTACGTGAACCACTGCAGTTGTTAAGTTAGTAATATTGTTAAATGAATCTGGCTTCCCCATTGACTTTGCTTGTCAAAAGGTGATCACATGATCCTGAGAGTGCAACTGTCATAAATATATGCCAGTTGCCAAGTTCTGAAATTTGATCACATGACCATAGGGATGTTGCAACGGTCATAAGTAAAACTGTCATGTCACTTTTTTGAGTGCTGTTAATTTGAACAGTCACTAGATGAACTGTTGTAAATCAGTTACCTGTAGTTTGGAGAGTATGTTAATGAGTTAATTTGAAATAACTTGTTATTCCATAATACAATTAGTTCAGTTAAAGTAATTCTCAAAAAATGAGTGTTTATGTCTAATTTTTCTTTAGGGGCAAAAAGTATGGTGAAACAGCAAATGAATGTGCTGAAGCTTTCTTTTTTTATGGAAAATCACTTCTGGAGTTGGCAAGGTAAGTTGATATGTCCTATCACTTGGCCAAGTGAACTTAAGTATATTAATTTAAAACTTGACAAGTCAGTAGTTCATACAATTCTACTTATTGCTACTGTTAGTTCTATGTGCAAGGCTTCTATGCCACTTTATTTTCCAAGAAAGATCCCATACTAAAGATTTGCACAAATCTTCCAATAAGTCTCAAGATACCAGAATAGATATTAAAAATCAGAAAGGGTATGGTTTAGTTTATTTGGGTTGATTAATCTTGGATACCTCCATTCCAAGCTGTTTGTTTTAATGAGCCATGGATACTTTCCAGAGTAAAAGTATGCAACATAAAAAAATGGGCCAGTTTATGTGTTATGCTATATCATGGCACTGAATTCTTCAAAGTGTTCCTAAAATAAATATGTAATTTATTAGACTTGCATCAAATTACCTGAATGAAATATTAAAGTTTCCATTAAACACTGGTTAATGACACAATAGCATTACATAGCCTGTAAATCACTTCATCAATTAATATTGTTGTCCTAGAATGGAAAATGGGGTGCTGGGAAATGCTTTGGAAGGAGTGCAGGTGGAAGAGGAAGAAGAAAAAACAGAAGACTCAACGGTAGAAAGTGCTGATAATGTAGATGGTATGTAGAGCTGTGTTAATGCATTAGAGAGATGCCAAGCTGTATGTAATCTGAATGAATATGAGGCATGAATTAAGATTAAATAGCACAAGTTGATTTAGTAAGGTCACTTAAGTAAAAATTGCAATACTTAATTATTTTTTGCTAAATCAATGCTTCTATTAAAATCCTTCCACTTGTTCTTCATGGGAGATGGGTATCTACTGTTTTTTCTTTATGAAAACCTTGATTCATATACTTGTTTGAGAAGTGATTGGAAGTAAACCTTAAAAGAAAATTTTGAGGCTTAACCAGATAAAAATTCCAACACTTGGGCTTGCAACCAACTTATGTATGGTGCGCTGATATCTGGTCTTATTATATAAGATTTGAAGTATAAATTCTGTTGTAACCATAAATGAAATTTACTTCAGAGAGTGAATACTTGCTTGTCAAATTTGCTTAAGCCCCTCAATTTATAGTGGCTTCCTCTGCAATGTTTGGTGTCTCAGTTAAAAGAAGCTTGGCATCTCTTGCTTGGCTGTTAATTCTTGCTAGCACACAACTCATTGCTTAAGCTCAACTGCTTGCATAGGTGCTTGTTCTTAAATTAAAAATAAGTATTTGGTATTTTGGCAGCAAGGTGTTAGTGGGAAATAGGGTGGAATGTGAAGATCATAAATGCTTATCACTAAATTCGAAGATTTCTTTGTGCTTCATCTTCATGTAGAAGAAGCAAGGGAGGAATTAAGAGATCAGGTATATAATGCCATGGGGGAAAACGAATCCAGAAAAACTTCAGAAGAATCTCTGATAGAAACTAGAGTGCAAGTGAAAAATAAAGATGCAGAAGTAGAAGAAGTTAGAGAAGAAAAGGCAGCTGTGAATATAGACAACAATCTTGGAGAAGAAGAAAAACCAAGCAAGCAAGTAGAAGATATGCAAGAAAAACAGATCAGTGAAAAAACTGTGGAAGATTCATTAGAAAGTAGTGTTGCTGCAGAAGAAAAGCCTGAAGACCTAGCTGGAGGAGAAAAACCAGCAGAAGAAATCCAGGAAGACATTGTACTTAAGAAAGTTTTGGTTGTAGATAAGACTCCTGGGGAAGAAAAGCTAGAAGTAGAAGAGGCTGCAGAAGCAGCCAGTGGAGACACTATAGAAAAAGAAATGACTGCAGAAGAAAAGCTAGCTTCACAAAAGATGGAACAGAAGGCAGAAAAGCTTATAGTTTTGACTGCTGAAAAGCACACAAATGCAAAGCTAGAAAATTCAATAGAGACACCAGTAAAAACTTCACAAGAGATATTAGAGGAAAAAGAATTGGTGTCTGCTGTTGATAAAGTAGAATTGCAGGCAGAGAAGGCAGAACAGACAACTGTGGCTATTATTCAAGAAACAGACGTTGCTGGACAAAAAAACCTGGATTTGAAAGAAGAAAAATTGAATGAACCTATGTCTTCAGGGAAAGTGTTACCTACAGCTCCAAATGAAATTACTTCTCCAAGGGTTGTTGAACAGTCGTGTGAAATAGAAATTGAAGAAAAAGCTGAAGCTGCTGCTAAGGTAGAAAAGGAAGAAGAAAAGGATCACGAGATGGGAGAGGGAGAAGGTAACAGGGATAGAAAATACTTGTGGGTGGTTTTTGTTAGAATGCTAACCCAAGTAAAACATTAATCCATTCAGAATTCTCTGCCTCGAGCGTGGGAAGGGATATAGCTACAGAGAAATATAAAAAAGGACACAAAGTATAGTGTAATTAGTATAATTAAAATAGTATAATCCCCCCCCCCCCCTTTTCCCCTCCAAACAGTTAACTGGAGGTAGATAGCAAAATGTGGCTGATTTGGGGTTATTGTTAGTCTAAGTAGTAAATCTAAAAAGCAATGGCCATTAGAGAATGCTGAATGGATGTTCATTGCATGCTCTGATATTGCAAGATTAACTCAAAGTATAGCTTTCCTCCTGTCATTGTATATATACCAAAGCAATGGGATTGACCAGAGTACTATTACATTAAGATGTCAAGGTTATAGATTTATGCTTAAAAATAACAATTTGCTATCATATCTAGAAATATAACAGTGCAACTAGCATATTCATAATTCTCATGCTTTATTTTCTGTCTTATAACATGATTTTGGAAGTTTATCTGTTCAGTTTTTAAGCAGTTAAATGTCTTAATTGCAGCTATTTGCAAAATATAATTGACATTAAAAGGGACCTGCTGGCAAGCATATTTCAGACCTTGCAGAAACTTCAGATTCTATCTCCTAAATGTTTTTACAAAGATTGTATTTAGACATTTAAATGAAAAGAACCAATAAAGATACTGTTTACTTGCTCTGTAAACAGCATGTTTTCTTAAAAATTGCAAACTAACTGTTTGAACTATCCCACTTGAATCCTTTTGGAATGGGATCCATTGTAAATAATCCTCACTAGAGAAACTGACCAATGCACTAAAGTATTCTAAAAGTTAATTTTTATTTAGTGGAGGCAAGTACCTTTAACTATTTTCAGTTTATGCATTGGAAAAACTTACATAAATAACAAGTAAATCAATATCAATAAGTAAATGAGTTGCTTCGGTTAAAAAAAGTGGAAGTATTCTTCAAATTGAATCTTTAATTTGCAGATATTCTTAAAATTGTATGAATGTTTCATGAATGTCTTTACAATTATAAAACTGAATAATGTGCAGTTGAGTTTAGAAAGACTGTTAAATAATGATTCTGTAAGAATAGCACTGAATAAAATAAATAGCCAAGTAAATAACACACCAGTAGTGTATATAAACAGGAAACTCCTCTTACAGAGACAGAAGGGTCAGAAGAAGATGATAAAACTGAAGAGGAGAAAGAAAATTATTCTACAGCTGAAGAAAAGGTGAAGTATAAATCAGTATTCAGATCTATTAAAAGCTATTAGTGTTATGCAGGAGAAAATTTATGTCCTATTAGTACAGGTATTCCTCGACTTGCAACTGTTCGTTTAGTGACCAAAGTTACAACAGCACTGAAAAAAGTGACATGACCATTTTTCACACTTATAATCATTGCAGCATCCCCATGGTCATGTGGTTTACATTCAGATGCTTGACAACTGACTCAAATTGATGACAGTTTGCACTGTCCCGGAGGTCACATGATCACCTTTTGCAACCATCTGAGAAGCAAAGTCAATGGGGAAGCCAAATTCACTTCACTGTTATTATTTTAACAACAGTGATTCACTTAACAAATGTGACAAAAAAAGTCCTAAAACGGAGCAAAACTCACTTAGCTAATTTCCCACTTAACAGCATAAACGTTGGGCTCAATTGTGGTCGTAAGTTGAGGACTACCTTCAGATAAAGAGATGGCTGCTTCTAGTTCTGCGAAAAAAGATAATCTGTTCTAAAGCTGTGTGAAATCTTCTCTTAATGAGAATATTTTTATGAGAAAAACTACAATTTTCATAGTACTCAGTGCTAGAGTCCAATATTTATGATTGCTATTAAGGCATAAGAAATTGGTACTGTCTAATATGACTATCATATTGCTTTAGGAGAGTGAAGAAGATGAAGTTGGAAACTTAGAACTGGCTTGGGATATGCTGGAATTGGCAAAAGTAATATATAAAAGGTATCTCTTAGGAATTCTAATAAAATAATATCCTTAACCATACTACTGATGAATGTTTTTACAGTGTATTTTCTGATTTGCTTTTTTGGTCTAGGCAGGACACTAAAGAAGCACAGCTCCATGCTGCTCAGGCTCATCTAAAACTAGGAGAAGTTAGCATTGAATCTGGTAATTGACTTAAAGTTGTCCAGACATGCTGTTTCTAATGGGTTTTGCATGTTGTGACTACATGTCTGTTATGCATTGACTATCAACCTTTCAGTCATATTTTACATTAAAATTATATAAAATTGAAGTGGCATAAACTGAAGTATTTAATATACTGTGTTTTGACAAGTTGGATGTATGTTATGAATTGACAGTTGTATTTTTCTTTTTTTATTGTAATCTTTGCTTCCTAAATTACATTTGTATAGCTGGCATTTTTTTCACTGTTCTAGCACTTAATTCCTAATTAAACTGATATAGGTAGTCTTCAACTTACAACCATTATGGAATCTCCCCACTGTAGGCACAAGTTGTGACAGTCATAAAGTGAGTTGTCACATGACCAATCTGATTTTATGACGCTTTTTGCCATAGTTGTTAAATAATAATAAATAGTACAGTTGTGTGAATCCAGTTTTCTCCCTTGACTTGCTTGTTGGAAGCTGGGTGGGAAGATTGCAAATGGCGATCACATGACTCCAGGACACTGCAACGGTCATAAATACATGATGGTTCCCAAGTGCCCAAATTTTGATCCTGTGACCATGGGGAACACAGCAGTGATTGTAAGTGTGAAGACCAATTGTAAGTTGTCTTTTTTCAGTGCTGTTGTAACTTTGAATCATCACTAAATGAATTGTTTTGAGTTGAGGACTACCTGTAGGCTGAAGAAGGGGAAAAAGGATAATATGGAGGATGCATATTGCTTTGTTAGCTATTACTTTCCTGGTTTGCAAAACTATAGTTGTACTCTTGAACTGAGTCAAGTTGTCTCCAATATATGTTACAATTATTTTCCTAAACAAATGTGAATATTTTTCTATATTGCTTTTGGAATTGAGTTTGTCGGCTTTTAGGATAATGTTTGTTATGATTTTCTGGTGTCTTCTGCAGAAAATTACATGCAAGCTATAGAGGAGTTTCATTCCTGCTTGGCTCTTCAGCAGAAGTATTTAGAAGCCTATGACCGGTTGCTTGCAGAGACTCACTACCACCTTGGATTGGCGTATCACTACAACAATCAGTATGAGGAAGCAGTGCTGCAATTCAGTAAATCAATGGAAGTAATTGACAAAAGATTGGGTAAGTCAAAGCGGAAGTTCTGCATATTTTTAATTACGTTCCTCCATTACTGTTCGCTATTTGTTCCAAGTTTCAGATTTACATTGGTTGCAATTTGCCATTAGCTTCCTCGGACAACTTCCATAATTTCTTGTTTTGGGAGAGTGAGGAAGATTTTAGAGAAGTGGTTTTTCAACTACAAGAAGATTCTGGAAGGAATGTGTTGTCTAGATCAGTTCCAATCCAGTTTTATATCAATGTAGAAGACAGAAACATCTTGTTCTGGTGTATGACTGTTCCTACTCATAGGAACTTGAAGAGAAGAAAATTGTGAAGTACCATGAACATGATATTCCTCCTTTCTGAGTGGCTCAGCTCTGTCTGGGAAAGGAACAATTGATCCATTGGTTATTTCAGTATAGGGTGACACTGAACTTGCTGTCATCCTCTACTATTCAATGTCTGGTGAAATTTTGGAAGAAAGCCTTTAACCTGGGATGAAGTATCAATAGGTTGGTACATAGTTGCATATAGCCACTGTGCAATTGTTGGCTTGCTCTTTGGAGACTGTAAGGAGGGGACTGGATAGACCAGAACAAGCTTAAATTTCAGTAAGAGTTTGGTCTGGGATAGTGTCATTTTTTCCCTGAGGGAACAAAGTCCATGTCTTAAGAGGCTTCCTAGTCTGCTACGTAACTGAAAAGCAAGTGGAACCTGTGGCCAAGAGACAAGTTTTGCCAAGCTTCAGCTGGTGAACTAGCTGCAAGCCAATAACTTATGCTGTTACTGCTATGTATTTAGTTTACTGCAACACATTTACAGGGGACTTTCTTCAAAGATGACTCAACTACATTCAGTCCAAAATGCAGTGTCCCACCTGCATCTTTAGCAATATCTGTTATGGATTTTGGTTGCAGTGATGATTATTTCTCACATTCAGATTTAATCTATTGTGTGTGCTCATCCTGATAAGGGTTGCTGAGCTAATAGAGTATATTCTTGGTGTAACTTCAATGTATCCATACACTGGAATGCTTTGCCACCTGAGATTCAAGATCTTGCTCTTCCTCTCCCTGCTTTTACAATGCATTTGTTTTGTGACAATTCTGGCATAGTGAGTTTGGGCCTGAATTTTGTTTGCAGCAGTTCAATAGTCAAGTGGCACCTAACCCTTTTGCACCAGGGACCAGTTTCATGGAAAACTATTTTTTCACTGACTGTTGGGGGAGAAGGAGTGCACAACTAGACCCCACCCATATGTGCAATTTACAATAGGGATTGCTCACCCACTGCTCACCTCCAGCTGTGTGACCCGGTTCTTAACAGGCCATGGAGTGGTATTGGTCCAGGAATTGGGGACCTCTGCCTTAGTGGATTGTTCCATTGGATTGGCTTTATATTCTTATAAATTGCTCAGACAAATTACAGGTAGTCCTTGATTTATAATAGCAATTAAGCTGTCAGTCACCTGGAACATATCCTTCACCATGGGCCAGTTTTTGCCAGAAACTGGAAGTAAGCATAAGCTTCTGGGAAAGCAATAATAAATTGTGGTTACATGGCTACAGAGTGTGCAAACCGCTATAAATGCAGGCTCATTGCTGGCCAAAATATGGTCATGTGACTATGGAGACAGGAGCTTTGAAATTGGGTTGTGAGTCCCGGTTTGGGGGGGGGGTGTCTGTCATAACTTTAAGTGACCAATTGTAAGTAGAGGACTACCTATAATAAATATAAGGTATTGGTCTGTGAACCATGAGCCAAGTTCTTCCTGGTTTTGTTGTGGTGATTGAAGTTGTTGAGGTTTGTTTGTACAGGTGTTGGAAAAATCTAATTAGATCAAAATTTGCATTCTGCCTTTCTTGAGCCTATAGTTGGTTTAAAATTTGGGTTTTCATTATGAAGTTGTGTTCAAAGAGTCAGTGGGTCACAGAAAATTGAATAGTTACTGCTCTCTGATTTTGTTCGGGTAGATTGTGTTTCATTATTCTGTACCAAGTGAATGATATGGGCAAATTAAATGAATTGTTTCTACAAA
Source organism: Notechis scutatus (assembly GCF_049901735.1). Classification (NCBI taxonomy): domain Eukaryota; kingdom Metazoa; phylum Chordata; class Lepidosauria; order Squamata; family Elapidae; genus Notechis; species Notechis scutatus. The sequence continues at coordinate 57,867,770 of NC_142011.1, read as the reverse complement.
AAGTACTAATGGCTCCTGTTCCTTTTTCAGTTATGTTGGCTGAGCGACTAAAAGCAAAGGGAGAGGGGCCAGCTGAAGATGAAAAAGAAATAGAGGAACTAAAGGGCCTGCTTCCTGAAATCAAAGAAAAGATAGAGGATTCAAAAGAGTCTCAAAACAGTGCAAGGGTGACTGAACTGGCTCTGAAAGCAACTCTAGTGAGTTCCATCATTGATTGTGTTGGAATAAACTGATTTAAAAATGTATCAAGGCAAATAAATATGTGCCTGCAGGATGTACTTTACTATGAAAAGTGATTAATAGAAACCTAAAATCTGAAACCTAAAATCTGAGCAGAGCATCTTTAATATCATAGCAACATACCATTGATTTTGACATTTGAACGCAATAGGAGATAACTGTTTCTCTAGATCTTTTTTATAATTGTCACTGAAAACAAGATTAGTTTGCTTAAACTGAGGATTTAAAGATCAAGCTTTTAACCAACCTCACAATGTTTATTTTTAAAACTATTCAGATGTGTTCAACAAGTCAAGAGGTAGATTTCAGAAAATGCATTTTTGTCCTGATCTGTTTATTTTCAGTAGCTAGAGGCTTTTTAATAGTATCTTAACAGGATTTATTTCTTTCCAGGTTGGTGGATCTTCTAGCTTTTCACAAGGGTCTGAAAGTAGTGCAACTTCAACAGTAAGTGACATTAGCAATAGCAAGCAGCTTTATGCCATTATAGTTAATATTTCATAGAAACTTCTACTGTTTCTTTAATAGATTCCAGTTGGACACAAAACTGATGGCGCTACAGACATCTCCCATCTTGTTAGGAAAAAGGTGTGTAATAATAATTAACCTACTTCTTACTGGCTTGTAGGTAATTCTGCAATTAAAAGGTTAAGTCATATTATTTCTAACAATTTTTATATATTCTACATAAAATCCTTTCCATTAGGATCCAGTCAGTCTGGGAACCATATAGTTTCCTTGATAGCTTTGATGTTATTGTGCTGCACAGCACCCACCTTATTAACTCTAGTTTAATTTCAAAATTTGATTTTGTGAGTTCTCCGGGCATTTCAGCTTGGCTGTGTTAAGGTCCTGCAGAAGCATCCATGGTAGTCCTTCAGAATACAAAGGCGATGTAATATCTGTAGAAACTGAACTTCACAACCAAACATTCAGGCTGAATTGGGTTCCCTAATTTAAAATGGAAATGAAGAACTATTCACTAGCATTATTCAATCTGGAATAATATGCTTATCTATCTTTGTATTGTGGAGTCTGGTTCTCTGAGCTTGGTTGTTTGCTTGCAAATGTTTTATTTTGTTTCCTAGACACTTAATAAAATATCTGCAAGTAAACAATCAAGGACTCTACAGTTCAACACTGAGCTATATATGTTCTATTGTATGTTAGGACTAATATGAGTTGCTCAGCAATATATCAATATTGTCCTTTAAATCAATTGATTATTCTCAATGAAATAATGATTATCTCCTTTGTTTGAACTGCTGGTTTACTGTTAGGGTTCTAGTCCTAAATTTGATCTTTAGAGTAATACACAGGCGAAGTAACTTGAAGGTAATTAACCTTCTTAATGTTTAAACAGTTGAAGAGGATCAAATAGATGTTGCATGTTGTTTGTAATCTTACTTAATTTAAAGCAGTTGGCCATTGCTATTTAATAGCATATGCATAATGATACTAAATATTCTTAAGATTCACATTTAGAGTTCTACTTGATGAAGACTAAACAATTTTGTCTTCAGAGGAAACCAGAGGAAGAAACTCAAAAGGAAGACAATGAAGCTAAGAAATGTAAATCAGAACCGGCTGTCAATGGTGGTGGTGATGCAGCTCCCAATGCAAATGAGGCTGCAGAGAAAATGGAACAGGAGGTGGGCAGTTCAGTCAGGAGTCATATAAATTGAAGTAAAGAAAAATAATTTTCCCAGTCATTTTTCCCCCAAACAATATATCCATGCTAAAACACATATTGATGTATCAAATCTAAACAGAAAACCTAATTTGTCTGACGCAAACAGTCAGACCCACACATGCAGAGTTTAGGCTAACTACTTTACTGTGTCCTGCCTATAAGGAATCTCTCAGTCTGGCAGCCTACCCTTTGAAATAATTAGATACAACTCCCAAGAAATGTAGGAATCCTAGCCCTTTTGTGCTTAACTGCACTTGATCCCGTCTCCATGCCAGGCTTCGTGCTTCCCAACAAAATTATAGCAACCTATACTTCTGGATAATTGCATACAGTTTATACATGGACTAAATAGTGAGCTTATTTAAGTGCTATTATGCAAGCATATCTATATTTTATGTGCAGAAAGCTACTAAAACATAATTATTAATCACTATTAGATATTAATAGCTTCTATCAAATTGCCCATCATGTTAGTCTTACAAACTATACCAAATCCTTTAATGATACATAAATTAATTAGCCTTGCAAAAGAAATATATTTATTAAACTTTTTTTTCTTTTTAGACAGGGGGAAGACCACAAGTTGAAACTGTTCAAAGTACTGTATGATAGTTCTGTAATATTGGATATGCTGCCTCCCAAGGATTGTGGGTTTTGTATATAATGTATTTTTTCACTACGACAACTTTTTGTATTCAATAAAGATTGTACTCAAATATTAACACTGTCATTTTAAGATATGTAAAATTAAATATTAAAATTTATTGGGTTAGTGTTCTGGCTTCAAAATATGGTTATCTGCCTTACATGCAATCAGCGTGGTAGTTACTTATTGTCTGGGTACAGTATGTTTCTCAAGATTAACGTGAGATAAATATTTCCAGAAGTCTCAGACCAGAATAAATAGGAAATGAAAAATGTATGGAAAAGCTGTAGTGTAAGTATGTTTTTAAAATTGTCTAGTCTAGAATGTGAGGCTTCTGTTTATTTTTGAATTGTAGTTTTGAAATTTCATGGAGACAAAGTATCAAGATTAAGACAAAACCCCAGTTTAAGAAATCATAAGAAAGCATAAGATGACTATCTAAGGAAAACCCAGGTGGGGTCAGAAAGTTTGACCATAGTCCATTTTGTAAGATTACTACTGTACGCTCAATAAAATAAATTGTCAAAGCAGAAAAACCACTCCGTAATATTGAATCTTGATCCAAGCAGAAATATAGCTTCTTGGATTTTAGATAGAACAAAATCACTGGCTTTAAAACTTTAGGAATTAAATGTGAGACAAGTAATAGTATAAAATCTGAAATGTAATTTTAACAAAATGCCTAGCTAGCAAGAATTAAGGGAAAGATTCCCTCAAGAAAGCTCTTCTATATTTTTATCATGCCCAGATGACAAGCTTTTGAAGAGAAATACCTGCAGATAGTTGTTTTACACGGGACTTGTCATTGTCTCTCCCCATAGATTTGCAAACTAAGCACGCACAATATGCTTTTCTGTGTTTAATCTGCATGCAAATCCAATTTGTTGATTCTTCCCTGACATTAAAAATATTTTTCATAACTAGCCTTATTGGTAAACATTTTACCAGTGTACCATTACATGATACGTTTTTAGCTTCTTGTTTCTACTAAGGTAAAGTAGAGCTTGAGATGCATAAGAAAGTAGCATTTGATGAGAATATAAGAATTTAGAAAATTTACCAATATAATGATGGCATTTTACTAATGTCAGATAGAGACTGAGACATGTATCCATTTGAAACTTCTAATTTGAACTGACATGGACTTCAATTTCAGACTATACTGTAAAGTATACTGATATAATGGATTTCTGATTTGAGATTTTCCTGGCTTTACATTTACTTTTACCAAGAAAAAAGTTCAGCCAGAATGTAATGGTGTAATGTAGGGATTAAGCACATTTATGCTCTGACATATTTGGGATTAGACTTCATTGATCCAGGAGTTATAAATTACAGAATATTTTGGCAATTGCAGTATACATACATAAAGAGAAGAACATGTGTCTTAGTAATCTAGTACATCATAAGTTTTTGAGCTGAGCTACTTCACAAAATACAGGTGTACAGATGTTTTGCACCTAATTGTTCTGGCTAGGACTGCTGTGGAAAATACATTGTTTTCATTGTAATTTGAGAAATTTCTCTCTTAGAATATACTTAAACTTTATTCTCTGGGAGAAACATTCTTGAACCTGTTATTTTGCACTTCTCTCTGATAAACAGAGATTATGAAAAATCAGTCTTGAATATACATTCCTGTGGAATTTAAAACAGCTGTGATGATTCTCTGTTCAAGAATAAAAATACTCTTAACACTAATACTGAGCTCATTAAATGTTATTTTCAAAAAAGGATGGGTTCTAAGAAGTTGGGCTTCACAGACCTTAAGGTACAAATCTACTGAAATAGTATCTGTTTAGTTACCTTAATATATATTGGTGTGCAAAACATTTCACTTTAAATTGGTTCGATGCTGAAACTGCTGATTTGAGTATAAATGAATCTCCAAGTGTCTTCGAAGTTTTCCAAGTTGAAAACAGCTGGTTCATAACTTAAAAACTCAAATATACTTGGAGCGGGGTGATCAGTATAGTTTTGAACTAACCACGTTTCTAAATATTTTGGGCACTCTTAAATACAGCTGACTATAGCAAAAGAGAGTGGTTATGTATGGGCACCAATTTATCCATGCAAGAATACAAACACCGGTGACTGAATTAGCAAAACTAAGTTTAGGGTCTGGTAACAAGGAGTTATTACTGTGCCTTCAACATTGATAGAGAATTGCAATGTTCGCTATTTAATTACAATTTTAAGATAAGACAAATTTTTGTATCTTTAACTGTTAATAAAAATTATTTAGGTCTTTCTTACTTCCACCCATCAAAGTATCAGCATATCTGAAGTTGCTGGTATTTTTTCCAGGAATTAGCACAATAAGTCTCATATTCTTTTTCATATAAATTAAATTAGGTAATTTATGTAAACCTTTGAACTATGAACAGTGTAGCTGTTTTTAAGAGCTGTAGATATCTGGCCGTTCTATGTGCAACTGAAGCCAAAATACAAACTTGAGCCTTGTTTTACATGTGAGACTGATTGTTAGATAATTTGAGCATCCTTTAGCATATTTTTTAGTAGTGGAATATAAATTGATATTTTCAAATCCCTTGGCCGGCTAGTGAATTCTGGGAGTTGAAGTTCACAAGTTGCTATAGTTGGGAAGTACTGCTCTTATAGCCATAATGGCGAATCTATGGCACGCATGCCACAAGTGACATGCATGCGAGCCTCAGGGAAACTTACCTCGATGCACATGTGTGTCCCTCACAGCTGATTTTTTTTGGTTGGTTTGAGGCCTTTTTCAGCCTCCCAGAGGCTTGGAAAAAGCCTTTGCAAGGCGCTTCAGGCCAAAAGGCATGTTTTGTCACTTCCTGTAATACCAGAAGTGACAAAATGGGGCTATAATTTGGCCTGAAAAGCCTTGCAGAGGCTTTTTCCAAGCTTCTGGGAGGCCGAAAAAGGCCTCAAACCAGCCGAAAAATCAGCTGTGAGGCACAGTGCAGGTAAGGGTGGGAGAATTGAGCATGCATGCGCAGGGGTTGTGGGGAGGGGGCACATTGCATTCTGAGTGCTGGCACACAAGTGTGTGTGCTGTGCACAATTTTTGGCACAGGAGCCCAAAAAGGTTAGCCACCACTATCTTATAGCAACAGCATTTAGATTTATATACTGCTTCACAGTGCTTTACAGCCCCCTCTAAGTGATTTACAGTCAGCCTATTGCCCCCCAAAATCTGGGTCCTTATTTTACCAACCTCTGAAGGATGGAAGGCTGAGTCAACCTTGAGCCTGGTGAGATTCGAACTGCTGAACTGGCAGCCAGCAATCAGAAGTAGTCTGCAGTACTGCATTCTAATCACTGCACGGCCATGGCTTATGCTTTATTGCAAAATTTTATGTGACTCAGCTTTCCCTTGATTTCTGTAATTTTCTTAAATAGGTTTTTTATTCTTTCTTATTAGCCTGTATGTCTTTGCAACACTTATTTAAATATACAGTATCTCTTGTTACTATTTCTTCAGCTATTTTCTACTCATTGAATACTTTTCTATGCCAGCCAAGACCAGAACCACTTTGGGTATCTTCACAGTGGAAATCGAGTGAACAAGTATAGGAAGAAGCTTCTTTTTCTTCTAACTTTTAGGCTACTTTTGTTTGCTTTGTGCTGATAAAGCATATCTTGAGTTTTTCAGGTACTATTGTATCTTGTTTGTCTTATTTTGCTTATTTTTTAAAGTTAATATAAGAAGTTTGAGAAAGCTAAAATCATCTGATCTTTTGCTGATGGAATGCAAAAGTGGGGGAATCAGGGAAAAAACTTTTAAAACACTACCTTGATCACATAGAATGATATACATCAGTCTTTTTATTACATTATTTAGTGCAGATCTAGTTCCTAAGCGGAATGAACAGTATCATTTATAAATCATATATATGAATATAAATCTGGATTGATAACTTTCCAAATTAAGAGTTATTTATTTTTGGCTATGTTCTTTTCTCAATAGCTAGTTATTCATATAATGATAGATTATTAATCCTAGATCAATAAACTTACTTATCTGTAACTTCCAATCAGAAAATGTATTCATCCAAGAAGGTCGCAAAACACAACAAATAAATCACTGCAAAAACAAAACCCTCAAAGATGAATAAAAATAAAACCCTTTTAATTGTCAGACGAACTGAATACACGTGAACACAGCATGTGTTTGATTAGTTCCTATACTGGGGAGGCAGAACTGGAGAAAAACACCAACTTCTTTCCATGTTATTTGAAAGATGTTTTGCCAAAAAGAAAACTTTTGGGTTCTTCCAGTTTTGTTTCGGATATATGAATCCCAACCATTCTAGTTTACAACAGCAAACTATTCTTCCTCTAGCACCTGCACAAGATCAGGCTTCTGTAGGATCAAGTATGGCTGGTGACTCTGGCGGGAAAGGCAGCTCAGGTTTTTGGGTGCTAAAGATGTGTAGTCTCAAAGTAGCATTGCCATACATCTTGTGTTCTGCTGGCTAAAGTGAAGACAGAAATGTTAAGGCTTGACTAAAAGCATTCCCATAGAGTAGAATGAAAGCTAAATCAACTGATTTTTATACATATGACATTGCTTCTATGGCTTGTAAAACATGGGTTTTAAAATGGTTTAAAATAGGCCAATTAAGAATGTTGAAATAATAAGAATAGGATTTGGAGTCATCTCGATTTTTACAACTGACTGCCATATTGTGTACATGTTTGCTCAATCTGCTGTTTACTGACTAAATCATACTAGGCTTATGTAATACACAAGTTGTAAATCATGCTGATAAACAATGGCTTGGTTTAGCAATAAGCACTTAGTACAGTACAGCCCTCTCTAATTGGTTTACAGAGTCTGTATATTGCCCCCAACAATCTGGGGTCCTCATTTTACTGACCTCGGAAGGATGGAAATCTGAGACAACCTTGAGCTGGTCAGGCTCAAACTGTTGGCAGTCGGCAGAATTAGCCTGCAATAGTGCAATCCTGCATTCTAACCATTGTGCCACCATGGCTCTTAATTTAGTTTATATTAAGCTAAAAGCAAACCAGGTTGTTGCATTGTACAATGTGAATGCTACATTTTCTTACCTGGATGAATGGAGGAACTATCTTAACTTTAATGTTTTTATACTGTATTTCCTAAACTAAACCTTGGCATGCTACATTAGAGGGAATTTACCACAGTGGGCAAAACTGTTATAGATGGCACAGGACATTGATACAGAGGTGATGTATGGGTGCCAATATTCCACGTAGTCATTCTGGATTCCTCTTCCTTCTTTGCACCTATAGAGGCAGAGCGGAAATAATTGTATTACTGTATAAGAGAGGAGCATTCCTGAAGAGAATCATAACTTCAAGATATCTAAAACACCAGCCACATACCTGCAAACATCACTTCACAGGAGTCAAACCGCTTGGTTAGTCTGAACACAGCCCAGGCAGCTAACCATTGTTCACTCCCTAATGCTGGATAATGAGAGGTGAATTTGTTGTCCCAGAATGCAGATGCTTCCCTTCCTTTGGGGCAGTGATAAAAGCGAGCAATAAGGATCATATCTTCTTGTGGCTTAACATCCCAAAATATTACCTGAGAGGAGATAAAAACAAATCTACAATGTCCAGTAGAAAAATGTTAGGCTCTAATGTTTCTGCCATTATCCAACCTTTCCTTCTATCATTTCTTTAAATAGATATTTGTTACCACAAAATCTATACTGGTAGTCCTTGACTTACGACCACAATTGAGGCCAAAATTCATGTTGCTAAGTGAGACATTTGTTAAGTGAGTTTTACCCATTTTACACCTTTTCTCGCCATAGTTGTTAAAACAATTTGGGTGCTTCAAAACAATTTGGTTTATGATTGCCTTCACTGCTACAGACCTAGAAACACTCAGTGTTCTCTCCAACTCACAATATCCTACTAATATCCCTTCCCTTTTCACATATTGTACATGGTGATGACTTGCAAATAAATGCAAGCAATTGCTAGAAGAGAGCTGTACAACCATTGACACACCTGTAAAGGAATCTCTTAACACGATGGGGAATGGAGATCTGAGAACTGAGAGACAAAATTGGAAATACTCACCCAATGGGAAAATGCCCACCAACAATCTCAACATTGCAGACTAAGAAGAAATGCCTTTAGCAAGAGTAGGGAATTAACTGGGGCAGCTGTTACAGAGGAGATAGCGTAAATTTGGTGTAATGGTTAAGGTGCAGGCCTAGAGATCAGGCGATTATGAGTTCTAGTCCTGCATTAGGCATGAAAGCCAGCTGGGTAACTTTGGGCCAGTCACTCACTCTCATCCCAGCTCACCTGACAGGGGTGTTGTGGGGAAAATAGGAAGAGAAAGGAACATTATTTATGTTCACCACCTTGAGTTACTTCTAAAGTAATGAAGGCAGGATGAAAATCGAATAAGTAATAAGATCTTTCAAGCACAAAGCTGATTCTGGAGCAGTGTAAAGATTTCCTGTAGAAATATAATCTGAATCTTCTGCATACCTGTTCCTCTCCAAATACAAAATAACTGTGTTTGATGTCTGATCTGATGAAATTAGTGCAATAATTAAATCCTGAATTGCTGGTGCAAATCACCTGAGAGGATTAAGAAAAATACTTAAGTCATTTAATACATTTCTTATATTTGAGTCAAATCCTTGGCTAATTCTATTCCATTAAAGCTTAATAACATGAATGGCAGACTACAAAACATAAGGGATGCTGTAGTCCAAATATACATTATGGATTTGGGATAACCAATTCAGCTGATCTGAATTCACTTACATATAGATCCTTGTTAGCTCTAAGTTTATGATTTACTGTATAGAAAAGTCTTGATAAGGTCATATTAGATTACAATAATTCTTAGCCCTTGTTTTTGGCTAGACTTCAGGCACGGCACAAGCTGCAAGTGACAATATATTCTTCTGCATCTAATGGGTGCCAATGTAAGAAATGATCAATGTAAGAAATTAACAAATGGGTGCCAATTGTTTCATCTATTCAATACAATATGTCTATTGTCTGGCAAAAGATCTCAGGATTTTAGACACATCTTTTTCAGTTCATAAAGATACCAAGGACTGTGTGTGCCCTTTGAATGCATAAAATATGCTTTTTTCCCATAGAAAAATTAGAATGTAGGAGTATTTGAGCCAAATCTCCTAGGTATGCATAAACGCAACAAGAATTCAAATATGCCTAAACTATACAGAAAAGAATAAATTTGACTTAATAAGAAATACTGTAGAAATTATATTTACACATCATAATGGCTACCTAAATTAACTATTCCTTTATACCTAGACATAAAATACAGGTGTATGAACATATTTAACTTGCATGCTCTTGCATCTTCTAACTGAATGTTATGCCACATTAAAATTCATTTTGTAGAAAATATAAAATGTGGTTGGCAGTGTGTTGAGTAAATTTGGGCATTTAGGCTAATTCAGTAAGCCACAGTTTAGTAAACTAAGGGCTAATCAGTTCCAATGATAAAGTCACATATTGGCTACCTACCTGACCAGTTTTCTGATGGTAACCTGTCAGCCGGATGGCCCCATTGCCTGGTGGGGCACCTTTCACTTTATCAAGAATGATTCCCAGTCGTATATCTTTTGGCTGCCTATACTTTCTTTGCTCGGCAATTGGACTTGGAGGTATTTTTTCACCTCTGTTGGAATTATTAGATGCTGATTAGTTCAGATATTCTTCCACATCTCATGAAATAACATGTACCATCTTCATCATGCTCCAGGGGAAAAATAGTTTTCCACCAAAAAAAAAAAAAACTAAGAAAGAAATCTTCCTTCACACACAGAGAGAAGAAAATCAATCTGAAAACCAAATCACGCTGAATTTTTACCTGGAATAGGCTGGAGAAACCTCTCTGTTTCTAGGTGCTGCCAATGCCACAGCCAGGGAAATAGTGTAGTGGAAGAAGGGGGACATGAAGGAGGAAGGAGGGCTTTGTGTATGCTTAATGTGAACAGAGTGTAACATTTAAGTCCAGAAGATTCTATAAGAAGCCCAGTTTTCATACCCGTTTGGATGTTAGAGAACAGAAAGGAAAGTTAAAGGTAATTGATAATGTGAGTGATGGGAAAGAACAGGAAGAAAAAACAAGTAATTGATCAATTAATCGCTGCATTCATTTGGGAAACTATTGGGCACAGCAAAACAAACCACAAAGCAATAACAAAGAGTAAATCACATACAGTAACCAAGGTAAACTCAGAGTAATCTAGAATGAACTAACATTAGAAAGTTATAATTTAAATCATCAGGAATTCAGCTATGTATTTTTTGTTTGTATATCACTGTGATGCCTCTTTCAGTCAGACAACTTATAACACTGGTGACTGATCATAATCACAGCTATGGATATTAAATGGCAAGCTTTTCAATAGGGAGATTATTTATATAAATTTGCTTGTAAGCCACCCAGAGTTACCTCTAGATATTTGGGCAGCAAACAAATCAAATAAATAAGTAAATTTCACTAGTACAATAGGGGCATTTAAAAAAAATAAATTTTGCTTGATAGTTTAAAAAGTTTTATACAGCAATTATCTCTTCAAAAAACAGAGCTAATTATAGCCTATTTATCTGAAAGTGAGCTCCACATAATTTGATGGGACTTAGTACTTGATAGTTAGATATAAAAAGTGAGGTGAAGAATCTTAACAATGGGTTTTTCACATACCACAGTTCTGAATTGAAAAGGTGCTTGTAATCTGTGTAGCAGCCAATTTGCATCATTACCTTGTCTTCCCCATCACATCTCTACTTAAGTTATATATGCCTCTGATGGTGTGCTGTAGCGCACCAAGGTTGATGCACTCTTGTTAATCTGAAAAGAAGTATTACTTCACCAGACTGCCTGATTTTTAGCTTAATGGGTGTGCCATTAAGAGTTGAAATGTCAATAATGCTTATTTACTTTTGATGTGTATTAACTAGTTGCCAAACTGCTGAATACAAAGTGAAATATATGTCTTACTAGAAAGCATTTTTAAAATGTATATGTAACAGCTTTTTAAATAAACCATAAACATGGCAGGGAGCTATGTTTTGATGCTGATTTGTTTTAAAGTTGAAAGGAAAGACAATCTTGGAGGGAGAAAAGAGTTTTATCCTCCTTTTTCACCTTTCATTAGATTTAAGCTGGACAGACTGTTCCTGGTTAGGAGGAGGGTCAACTAAACCAGTGTAAGGAGAAGCAGAAAAGGACAGACTGGTTGGGGCAGGATGGAAAGAATGCTGGGTTGGAAGGAAATCAATAGGAGGCACTGTGGAACTGGATGCCTGTGTAGGAGAGAAGAGAGCACAAGAGGGTTATTATTGTAAGCAGCAGGTCAATTGGAGAGCACACTGCAAATATTCTGGAGCTGGTCTCCTTCTCTCAAAGTATTGTATATCGGTTATCTTTGCTGTCACAGACCAATGCACCTTAACTCTGAAGATTTCAACTCTGCTCGAGAGCTTACATCTTTATTGTTTCAAATATGAATGTGAAGTTGCTGTTTTTTTTTTCAAGCTTAAGTTTGTTAACATTTCTTCCCTTGGAAAGTGATAAAAAAATAATAATACAGTAGAGAGGTTATTTTTAGAGTAGATGCTTCCTAGACATCCTCATTGCTGAATACAGCCATGATCTAACGTAATGATAATTTGAGTTTTCTCATTTCATGCTAACAACTGCCAAGTTTGCTGTCTCAGCACACACTTTTTATATTTTCGAAACAAAGGTACAGTCATGCTCGTTGTTGCCTTTTTGGAAAATGAGGAAGGGCCCACTGTCTAAAGAGCTTTCAATCTTCTCCTAGCACAGAAATTTGCAGTACCAGTTAGGAAGAATTAGAGGATTTGAATGGCTCTTCTGTATTCTCCAAAATGGCAGTTCTTGAGCCATTTCTTGGGATTGTGTGATGCTAGATCCAGTAGAAAGTAGGACTGGGATAGTTGTTAAAAATATTGGGTCAATCTGACTCTCTTGACACTTTGAATTGACAAGCATGTCTGGAAAGTGCTCCCCTATCTGTCCCATGAATGGATGTGTGTGTGTATTTTTTCTCAGATAAGTTCTGCTTTCAAGCTAGGATTAGACTCACATCCACACATGCTTAAAATGCCAAAAAATGGGTTAGAGTTACAATATTAGGACATGGCAACATTGATAATTATAGGGTCCAACTCACTGTAGAAGGATATTTATATAAGGAAGCTCTGCCAGGTTGGATATCAGCCATTGATTGCATATCAGCATCTCTTGCGTTCACCAGCCGCAAATAAAGCTCAGCTTTGCCAATCTGAGAAGTTAAAGGAAATATTACATGGTTAGAACAGACAGATGAATGCAAACACGATGAATTGAGCAAGTTGAATATTGCCATAGATCAGGTATTGTAAGAATGAATTTGAGAATCAGTGGTAGATGAGATCTGGCATGAGAGCTGAGGTTGAAACTGTGGAGCATGTCCTTTTATATTGCCCTATGTATAACGCAGGCAGATCTAAGTTACTGTCTCTCCTTGAAACAGGCCCTTCTAGACCCAATGTTCTTATATTATCTAGGGGATGGCTCCTCATATATCACTTCTTTGGTTTCCAAAAAATTTTTAAGAGCTGTAACCATCAGAGGAGAACACTGTAATTCCCTTTAGTCAAGTTTTTGGTGACCAATTGTTCATGATTAATTTCCCCATGTTCTTCTTTTGTTGTACTTGTGTTTTGGTCTGTGACCGCAAATAAAGTATTATTATTATTATTATTATTATTATTATTATTATTATTATTATTATTATTAGAATTTGAGAATCAGTAGTAGATGAGATCTGGCAAAGAATCTGTATAAAATCACAAACACAATAAATAAATATTAAGAGGCTGGCTATGAACAACTACTGGAATACCTTTTTTATAAATAATAATTGTTTGAGTAGGAAGGCTGCTGCTCTGCTCTGCTCTATTCCTTCTTACCTGGGGCACACCATTCAACTGTTCTTCAGTAAGACTTGGCTTTACAGGAAGCACTCGTATAGGAACTTTCCAATGCCCACTCATCACTTGATGCAGGTGGTCAAAAATGTTGATTTTAGCCCATCCTCTGGGGGACAAATTCTGGATTTCCTGCCCATAAACATCAAAACCTCCAGAGGCCTGAAGCTCAGCTACAAGGCTGATGGAGGTTGAAGGAAGGATTCTGAAAAACACAGGAAATCCACAGTAATATGCCTTCTTTTGATGACGGATCTGCTGTATTATTGTTTCATAATGTGCTTTTGCATAGACCATAGCTTTTATATAAAATATAAAGTTAAAGTTATCCCCTGAATAGGAAGAAGCAGAATCTAGCAAACCTGAAATTGGATGAAAACAAGCCATTTTGTGCAAATTTAGACTTCATATATTGTTCCCAGTGCAAATGCACCAAGGTTGTAAAAAGGTCTTAGAATAAATCTGACATGTTAAAATAATAGCTCACAAAGGGCCGCCTCAAAGCCTCCCTTCTTTTCCCTCCTACTGGGCGAGCGGCTCAGTTGCCTAGCAGCATCTAGCCGGAAAGCCCAGAAATTACTACAAGGTATACTAACAATCCATGGTACCTCATGAATATAGCCATGGAACAGAAATGACAGTAGTTGGCACTCAGTTGGAGGTATAGAAATATTAAATAGCAATACTATATTGTTCTATATTTTAGTTTGACAACTTTTAACCTTACTTTGTATTGCTATTAAGTCCCAAAAGTGCTTGTTTTCAGGAGGCAACTGGACTTACTTGTTTTGCTTTGAGGATATTTCGCTTCTCATCCAAGAAGCTTCTTCAGCTCTGACTGGATGGTGGGGAATGGAAGGATTTATATTCCTTGCAGACAGCTGGAATATAAATCCTTCCATTCAGTCAGAGCTGAAGAAGCTTCATGGATGAGAAGCGAAATGTCCTCAAAGCAAAACCATGACCTGGATGACTGAGAATCTTCATAGTCATACTGCTATTAAGAAAATATTTTTCCAGAATTTAGAAATGACGTATACAGTTACAACACCATAGTAGAACTGCCAACTGAATGGCTGCCCACACAATGACTGGTTAGGAAAGGTGTGACATGATAGCCTGGTGGAAGCTCACCTTGGGACTGGCTGTCTAGCTGCTAAGATGGCACAGCATGCTCTTTGCCTCTCCATCAGAGACTGTGGAGAGTGGCCCATATCAGAAGAGACAATAGGAAGAGGTGTGGACTTCCCTAGTTGCTGCCCATTACGATATAAGCCAGAGACCAGGCGAACATGGTAGAACATAGGATCCAACCCCAAAAGAAAATCATAGAATATTACAAAACCAGATCTGCAGAGAGAGAATAGAGTTAGTTAAATTAATAGTATTCCATGCTGCTACTTTTTCTGTAGGGCTGGATGAGAACCGTCTTACCCAAATAGTTTGATCGAAATCACTATATGCTTGGATGGAGAAAGAATAGAAGGATTAATATATTTACTTTATGAAAGTGAAAGTGGCCACTTGATTTTTTTTAAACAAATATTTTATGATGCAGTGAATTCTAACTGCAACTAATTTAGAAAGGACTGTCTGTCTGCACATGTGCATGAATGCCTCTCAGGGCTGAATATTATAGGATACAGTACTACATACACTGGATCATACGGAGCTGGTCCTAGTGTGTCAGAAGGATCCAGAAAGTATTGGTTTGCTCCCGTAGCAGATGATCCCATGGGATCCTATAACAAAGAGGACATTTATGAATTTTATCAGCAAAATCCAAGTAATTATTTAACAGCATAACCTAAACTTATCCACCAAGACCATCTTCCAACATGCTGCTGTCTGGAAAGATTAAGTGGAGACAAATTGTGGTGGTAAAATATACCCCACCATGCACTTGTGATCACTATCAGACCTCTGCGATGCTCACTCCATAGATATGAACTGTTTAAAGTGCCGTTGTAAAAAAAAAAGCATTAATGGCAAGTTGTGTCCTTTTATTCCCTACATATAGAAGCAGAAATCCACCCCACCCACCCCGGTGCATGTGTGCACACAAACACACACAACCTACAGTGCAACCTACAACCTTGATAATACCTGTTTGAAAGAATGCCTGGCTGTAAAATTAGGGCGTTATACCATAATTCAAATGGAAATTATATGCAGAAATATTGATATCTTCACATCTGAGTAGCTCAGCTGTTTTTCTGGAAAGACTAAGGATCAGGATATTTTTCCCCACATGGAGACTGAAGCTGAGAGAAATATTTGTGATTACAATTGACTGAATTTTTTGCACTTTGCTTTACTTGGCAGGAAACAACAGTTATCGGCTCATAGAGGGCCATGCCTATTCTTAATGTTCTGAAATTAACAGGATTTAAGATGATTAGATGATTTCATTTGAGATGCTCGGCAAGGAATGGAAAGGAAGTATCATGCCATGTGGAAGAGTTCTTAAATGCAAGACCAGTTCTGAGACATTGAAATTTGGCACCATAATACTTTTCAAGGTGATCGTATAAATGCAGAAATGTCTTACTATATTCTTTTTCCTCTTCCAGTAGCTAGTAAGTGTATTTTTCAATACTAGTAAGTGTATTTTTCAATACAATGTTGCACACGTTTTATGGCATGTCATCACTTGAATCAAAAATTTCTGTAAATATAGATCTGTAATTGTGAATAGTTGTGGCCGCTAATTTTTCCACTCAGTGACCCATGGTCAGCAGATACTAGAGCAAATTTGTTGGAAATAGAAACTGCAAGATGTAGTCCTTGAGGCAAAATATTGAAATAAGGGAAGAAAGAAGGAATACATGGGCAAAACTGCACTACACCCACTCATTGTATAGATTGTGTGCCCTGCTCATTTTTCCAGAACACTCTTTCCTTACAACACACTAACAGAGTTATCATCACAAATATGAAAGAAAATTATTGTCATAAAAGCTAGAGGCCAAAATTTGAATTTCATCCAAAAGTTAGATTCACGATCCATCCAATGGACATGAGCTGGATTTAGAGAAAAACAAGTCCCATCCTTGAGAATGCTCTACCTACTTTCTCTGTGCTTTCAGGAGCAATGTTTTCTTGCCTTTTTTTTGTTAGAAAATATGTAATATAAACAAAAGCACATCCTACAGATCAAAGAGTTCTATATACCTTTATAAAAACCTCTATCAAATTTGTCCAAGGCAAAAGGCACTCACCATATTTCTAGTCAGAATGGTGGGATCAAGGAGCCCAAGGTGAGGAGGAGGAGGAGGTGGGAGAGGTGGTGCTATAGGAGGTGGAAGAAGGGGTGGTGATCTCCTTCTATCCCACTGAACTTTCCTCCTTTCAGTATTCTGTCTCAGCCTTCCAATCTCAGCATATAAATGAGCCATTTCTGCCATATGTACTTGTTGCAACTTGTCCAGCTCTAAGTCCAAAGAACCTAATAAAAACGAACAACACACAAAAACTCATTAATGTAGCATTGTATCCAATGAGAGCACTTCCAAATATCAATAAAGAAGTAGAGATGGTGGGTCTAATTGTAGAGTAAATGAATAGATAGACCAGCAGAAAATGACAATGTTTATTCTTTTGGTGTTTTATATACAGCTTTTCATAAAAGTTAGTTCACAGCCCTATTTTGTTTTTGCTGGATTGACATCAATCAACATTTAGTTACACCTTCAACAGGACATAGCTTCCTATAGGTAATATTAAACTAACACCTCCCAAAAATTCTTGCTGTGCAATCTCATTGGGGTAGCATGTTTCTGGGAGAGATGACTGATGATACTTGGAGAGAATGCCAAGACTACATAATCGCAGCAGATTCATACCCCAAGCATAAAGGTCATGCTATCTGCCAAAATCAATCAGAAGATCGCCAAACTAATCAGAGTGGTGAAAACTGAAAATGATTACAAAGACTTTTAAAAGGATATTTTTAAACTGGGTGCATAGCAAAAACAATCTGGTTTAATAAGTATAAAATAATCCACATACGGGCACCTCCCCACCTCCCAGCGCCCTGTATACAGTTGATGATTCTGAGCTGTCTATAACTAATTAACAAAAAGATCTTGGGGTCCTAGTAAGTAGCTCAGTGTAGATGTGCGGTAACTGTGGAAAAGGTGAACGCTAGGGATTGTTATAAAAGGGATTAAAATATGCTGTATGTACAGTTTTGGTTGCCGCACTTGAAAAAGAATATAATGAATCTGAGAAATTGCAGAACAGAACTTCCAGAATGATTGGGAAGTTTCCACACTTCTGAGAAAAGGCTATAACATTTGGGATTCTTTAGGTTGGAAAAAAGGTGATTGAGACAGACATGACTGAAACCAGTAAATCTTGCATGGCATAAAGGAGGTGAATGAAGATAAGTTTTTCTGTCTCTAACATTGAAAGGAAACCAATGACGTGTAGGTCAGTTCTACTTTTATTGTAAAGCTATAATATAGTAATAGAAGTTTGGAAGTCTGAATTAACACACACACACCCCTTTATATTCCTGTGAACTAGGGAAGGGCTTATCTGAGATGTTTACACCTGTTATGCTCTTGTCCTGGATTCAGGCCCCTTTTATCTGATAGTTGCCTTGGTATCAGTTCTTCCACCTGTCCCTTAAGGCTATTCCAGGGGTGTCCAACCTTGGCAACTTTAAGACTTGTGGACTTCAACTCCCAGAATTCCTCAGCCAGCTTTGCTGGCTGAGGAATTCTGGGAGTTGAAGTCCACAAGTCTTAAAGTTACCAAGGTTGGACACCCCTGGGCTATTCCTTTTTCCCTCTTCAGGCCTTCTGGTGAATTTGATAAACCTCAAGAATAGTTCAGCTCTTAAGGGGCTGAAGGACAGCCAGGGCCTTTCTTTTACATCCCTTCTCTGCCCTACTGATCTAACAATTGAGCTATTTTTGGACAAAGGCTTACCAATCTCAAGAATACTGGTGGACTGGTAAACATGTTTAGCATTTCTTTTGTGACCTATGATCAACAGACCTGTGATGATCAACAGACCTGTGTTCAAAAAAGAGTGTCATGCAGCACTGGCAACACAGGAATCAAAGGAGATATATCCCTCTGCCTTTTTTTCTTCTTCCATTTTATGCACAGACAGACCCTGTTTTGTTTCATTTCAAGGCAGAAAAGCATTAAATGTGCAGTCAACGTTTCTCTAAGCTAGCATATTTAACTTGGTTCCCACACTTTACTGCCACCATGTGTAAATGCAAACTATAAACCAGGGATTTCCAACCCTGGTAACTTTAAGACCTGTGGACTTCAACTCCCTGAATTCCCCAGGCAGCCACTTCTGCTATAAACCAAAACTTCTAATTATAAAAGTGACTTCTTAACTCTTGTGAAAGTAATTTGCCCTGTAGCTTCTTGTGGACTACTTTGAAATGCAGGCTTTGTGGACACTATCTTTACTCAATTAAGAAAAAAGGCTATGAACTCTACCATTTTCCATTCTCCTTCTGTCCTTCAGAATTTTCATTTTTAATATCTCATCTTCCAAACGTTGATTCTCTAACTCAACAGACAAGAGTTCTGCATCCAAAGTCTTTGAGTTGAGCCCATCTTCATATTCTGCAGAGATAGGAAGGAGAGTGAATCAGAAGCAAGTTGTGACTGAAGAAAGAAACATTTGCTAAGGTTTTAGATTTACAGGATCTATCAATAGTTCAGCTTAAAGATTCACACATGCATAATAAATTAGTTTTCATGGGTACGGTCATATTATCCAGTGAAAGACAGTTTCCTCATACTGGGTTAACACTTCACATTAATTTCACTGCAATTTATTTGGTTTTGGCTTACTGTCTTGGATGAACCCAACCACTGAAGATATAAATTATAGTTTAAGTTTGGGCATGTGGTAGAAATCTAGTGATTATCTGTTAATAGTTTTCTGAGCTCAAGAGAGATACAAACATTCTTGGCTTAAGTGTAGGATCAACATCCAAATTTAGGGTAAAGTTGATTGGGAAAACATAACTCACTTTTCTTTCTACCCCTTTGTTCAGGCTTTGTGCCATTTTTTTCCAATGCTGTGGCCTCCAGCTGCAGTTCATACATCTGACGGATGATGTGATGGTCACTGCCTCCACTCTGCAAGTAAGTCAGGTACAGCATCCTGTCAGGGATGTGAAGAAAAATCATTAAGAATTGTTACAATTTCCCCCCAACTAGTTAAATAGTTAATAGTTGCATTCCAAAAAAATTAAACTTTTAATGGGATGTAGATAATTTGATGAAAAAGGGTGCATTTGTTGAGTTACTGCATTTTATACAGCTGCTATAGGATTTTCACTGGTCTTACTGGGAGGAAAGTTAAGACTTCTCAAATTAGTAAAAAGTTAGTGTTTTAAATTTTTGGAGACCACATTTTGTGTAGAAAATCAATTTAGGACATTTCCCCACTAGCAATTGATGATATTTTATTTTATTATTCAGCCATCATAATGTCAAGAAACATGAAGAGTTTTATATTGCCACAAGGCAGCTGAGTGATGCTAGAGGAAATGGCCTTAAGAGTTGCAGATACATGTTTGCTAAGTGGTGGGAAAGTTTCATAGGCAGAAACAATTAAAGATATAATAATCTCTATATATTCTAAGTTTATAGAAACTATTACATTACTTGTCTTTACAACTCTGTCTTCCAACTCACTGTATCTCAGAAGAAAGCGGTCCAATAGCTGCTGGAAACACTATAGACTTGAAGATGGCATTCTCGTCCATTTTATTTACAGTGCTATCTGTCTTTCTGTTGGTGGCAGAATCCAGATTGCTTCTAAAAATGAAAAAGAAGGCTCTGGGTGGCTTACAGGTTAGAAAACAAATAGAAAAATAATAAAAATATATTAACTATACTAACTATACTAAAACAATCCAAAAATCAAAACTGAGACAGATGGCACAGAGATGAGATCTTTTTACTCTGTCAACACCTCCAGCGGTGAGCAACCCAGGCCCCAAGCCAACCCAGGCCCCAAGCCAACCCAGGCCCCAAGCCAACTGGCAAAACCAAAATTTAATGCCCTTCCAGAAGGCTAAAAGGGTGGGAGTTCTCATGTCTGGTGATAAGAGTATTGAGAGGAGACCACAATGAAAAAGGCTCCTCTCCTTGACCCCACCTGCCAGAATTCCTTAGCAAAAAAATTGGGTGTTATTCAAGAGTCTTTTTGCTATCTCCATTCATTGGTAATGCATATTTATGTCCTCAAGAACACTATAACACTCATGTTATAGATGTCCAGATAAGTCTTATTAATATGGTCTGGACTATCTTTAATGTGCCATATAGTATGGACTAAAACATTGTCATATAGATCTTGAAAAAAATGTGATTTCCAGAAATCTCTGTCCTGGAGTCTTACCTGTTCCCTTTTGCTACCTGCAGAAGTTTAACCTGTTCCGTCAGTGCATTCAAAGTCAACTTGTTCTTTTTTTCTTGGGTATTCAGCTCCATCAACAACTCTTCTATCTGAGATGAAGATGAGTTCCCTAATTTCAGCTCTGATAAGCGGGTACGAATTTCTAGGTAAATACAAAATGGAACAAATTGTATTCAGCAATTCTGCAGCTGGGGTTTTCTATAGTGGCTAAGGTTTTGGTGCCTAGCCACTACAGAAAACCTCAGCTACAGAATTATCAGAGAAGCCATAGAGATTGAAAAAAGACCTGAAAGCATGAATAGAAGAGATGACTCCACCAGACTGTCAATTATTTGGAAGCCTGCACTCACAAACAAAAAAATCTCCACACCACAAGCCAGGCAAACACCTGGGCACAAACAGACTCCCCCGATACCTCCAGCTCAAACACACCCCAACCAGGCACCCAGATAAAACCTAGCTTCCTAATAAATGATAGCCGTCTGTTTACTTGGAGCCATGCTGCACTAAAAGCCTCCAATACAGGAAACACAATGTTGCCAGCCAATCAAGACAAAAAAAAAAGCTACAAAACAGACAGAAGATATTAGAAACACCAATCAAGCAGAACACACCAAACTCCAAGACCAATAAACACAGACCAAGACTCCCAACCAATCAGGATGAAGAAAAAACCATTCTGGCACAGCAGTAGGCTAGCACCAAATTTAAAACAGAAACGGCTGTGAAAGTCTGACTCACAGACGAACACAATACAGAAGCCTGATGATGGCAGATGAGATTCTGCCGAAACGTTGCTACAACTTTAAAAGCACAACTATAATGACGTGGGAAATTCCCGAACAAAGCTGAATACCATACATATATATATTCGTAGATTTTCACGGGTATAGGTGTACAGGTCTTGGCATGTTCGGGTCTTTTCCCATGTAAGATCAAGCTACACACACACACCATTTTGCCTTAAATATATTGGAATCCTAATCCATTTGGCTCAGGAACACTTTATACATGTTTCATTAATATATGTTCTTCTGACATGTTTCTCAGAAGGAGTAGATTGTCAAACGCCAGGAAAATCAGGAGATTCTGACAGTTCAAATGGGTACAAAGATTTATTGTAAGCTTGAGCTCTCTCTCTACAAGAATCTGAACTACTAAAGGCCAAGGGAAATTAGCAGAAGATAAAGTAGAAGTAATTCGAGGTGAACTATACTCAGATCTCTTGTGTGAAGAGATTCATAACTGATGACACGTTTGACCCCTCCCTTGGGGCTCAGCCTGGTTATCTGCTACACAGATGAGAGATATATACATTTTTTTACATTTCATTTGATTTGTCAATCGCTTACAAGATACAGGTATAAGAATAAATATAGTTTTGAATACATGAGATAGATACTTATAAGAAAAATAAAAAAACTAATACGACAGGGATGGTAGGCACGATTGGTGCGCTTATGCATGCCCCCTACAGGTCTCTTAGGAAGGGGGTGAGGTCAATAGTAGACAGTCTAAGGTTAAAGTTTTTGGGGTTTTGGGAAGAAACCACAGAGTCAGGTAGACTATTCCAAACATTGACCACTCTGTTGCTGAAGTCGTATTTTCTGCAGTCAAGTTTGGTGCGGTTAACCTTGAGTTTGCATGTATTGTGTGCTCTTGTATTGTTATGATTGAAGCTGAAGTATTCATTTGCAGGTAGGGCATTGCAATGTATGATTTTATATACTATATTTAGATTGGACCGGAGGCGGCGTAGTTCTAGATTATCTAGGTCTAGAGTTTCAAGTCTGGTGGCATAAGGTATTCTGCAATGAGTAGAGGAGCGGAGAACTCTTCTTGTGAAATATTTCTGTACTTTTTCAATTGTGTTAATATCAGATACATGATATGGGTTCCAGACTGATGAGCTGTATTCAAGTATAGGTCTAGCAAATGTTTTGTATGCTCTAGTTAGTAGTGTGATATTACCAGAGAAGAAGCTACGTAGGATTAGATTAACAACTCTTAATGCCTTTTTGGCTATGTAGTTACAGTGGGCTCTAGCACTTAGATCATTGGAGATGAGTACTCCAAGGTCCTTGACAGAGTTTGGATCCTCAACAAGGTCTTGACTATTTAGCTTGTATTTTATTTTCTGATTTTTTCTGCCAATATGTAAGACAGAGCATTTATTTGTTGAGATTTGAAGTTGCCATTTGATTGACAATTCTGATACATACTCAAGGTCTTTTTGGAGGGTAGTAATATTATCTGTGGTGTTGAATAGCTTTACATCATCAGCGAAGAGAACGCAGTTGCTCTTAATATGATCACAGAGGTCATTTATGTAGATTATGAAGAGAGTTGGTCCTAAAACACTGCCTTGGGGGACACCACTGTTGACAGGTACAGAATTTGATAGGACGCTCCCAATTTTGACCATTCGTTGTCTGTTTGACAGGAATGCTTCTTTCCAGTTATGTAGGTGTCCAGAGATACCATAAGATTTTAGTTTTAGTAGTATTTGTTGTGTACCACTGAACCAAAGGCTTTACAGAAGTCTATGTAGATTGCTTCTATTACTTTGCCCTAATTGAGTTGTGTAGTCCATATGTTTTTGCAGTGTAAGAGTTGCAGATTACAGGATAGTTTTTTCTGAAACTAAATTGTTTATTAGAGAGTAGTAGTAGAGTAGTAGTACCTGTGTTTTAATCATATGACAACACTACAAGTAATTATTCAAATGATAAAATAGTTCTCCATAAAAAAGGCTACAGAAATGTAATCTAATATGCTAGGGTGAAAGTTAGATTTGAATTTTTCTTCCTGAAATTATAATTTATACATGTATAGACCATTATAATTTATACATGTATAGACCATTTATTGCCTTTGGACTAAACAACTCTGACACACTACACCCAAACCTGCTCTTGATGAGAACCAGGTCTCCTCTATGTTTTGAGTTGGGAAATTCCATACATAAAATATCAGGTACCAGAACCGTTGAGGTAGTATTCTTTCACTAATTGCTTCCTTCTCTTAGCTGGTATACATGGCATAATTACCCTGGTGTGCTAGGATTTCGAACACTTTTGGCTAAATGAAAGCTCATTTATCCTTCTTTGTTACTTTTTCCTCCAATTCAGCTATCTCCTTAACCTGAATCAGGAACAAAAGGGTGACAATTCAGCAAAATATCTAATTTTCAACTTACCATCTTTTTGCTGTTCCAGGTGTTGGTTGCTAGCTTGGATTTCAGCCAACTGGCGCTCATGTGCTTCTACTATTTGCCGTTGACGTTGACAGAATTCTTGCTGGTGCACTATTTGGTTTTCATTCTAAGAGTCAAGGAAAGATGCCAGATTCAAATAGCTGTTTCTCCTATAGCAAGAACAAAGAATTGTAGTTCTCCAAAGGTAGATTCTGAACTTTAAGTTCCAACCTCCATCAACACTGATCATGTTGGGTGGAATGTCTAGGAATTATAATACAGCAACATTTGAAGCATAGCACCATGGATACCTAACACTAAAATTATTTAGTTACTTGCTATTATTCATTGTGTAATCGGGCAAGCTAATTATCAATCACAGAAAGGGGAGAGTAAGATCAATATCTCAACATGCACTGAAAACCTACTTCTATTTATTTTATTAGTAAATTTATATTCTGGTCTTTCTGTTTATCCCAACACTACTAAGCTTACAGTATACAAAGAATAAAATATAACCAAATTAATACAAAATCTGTATCAACATTAAATATTAATTAAAATAATTGGCAGTTAATCACTAGACAAAGGTGGTGTATTTTACTAAATACTAAAAAAGTGAGAGTGAAACACATCTTCCTATTCAGTATAGAGTACCTCATTAGAGGTGAGTGCATTTGATTATCATTATGTTCTTACTTCCTACTATACTTGGCAAAGAAAAGCAATTAGAAAAAAATGTTAACTACATTAGCAGCATGAATGCTATATATCTGTCTCCTGGGCAAATATGTACCCAAGAAAAAAGTGGCACGCATGAAAACCAGATCTTTTTAGTGGTAGCTCTATAGGGAACTAAGCCCTTCCATTGCATTGTACTAATTATTTCAATACCACCTGTTCAGATTAGCTTTTAAATCTTTACTGCAGTGTTAAGAATGCAAATGTTTTATTAAGAATCACTTTACTACCGTGTTTCTCCAACAATACGGCCTCCACCATTAGGAAGCCCCACCATGTTTTATTGGCATAAAATCAAATTAAGCCCCTCCCCCAAATTAAGCCCCATATTAAACATGCGAAATGGGGGGATGGGGGGGAGGAGGGTCCGCGGGAGGCCGCGCCCGCCAGGGGCAGGGTAAGGGCTGGGCGTGGGAAGTGAGCCGCGGGGCGGCCTCCCCGCCCTCGTCCCCCGCCGGGGGGCGACCCGGTTTTCCGCCGGGGGGGGCTGTAAGATAGCCACGGGGGGGGGGTCAGATAGCTAAGGGGGGGTCTTGGGGGGGGGGGGGGGGGGGGGGGGGGGGGGGGGGGGGGGGGGGGGGGGGGGGGGGGGGGGGGGGGGGGGGGGGGGGGGGGGGGGGGGGGGGGGGGGGGGGGGGGGGGGGGGGGGGGGGAATGAGGGGGGGGGGGGGGTGGCCGGGGGGGGGGGGGGGGGGGGGGGGGGGGGGGGGGGGAGGGTGCAAGGGGAGTGCACCCCGAAGCGCCCCAGTGTTGGTAAAAATAGGCCGGCCTTATATGTGTATTTAAGTATGTTTAATATTCCTCTTTATGGTTACTGTTATTCTTTTTAAGGCCCACACATAAAGAAAAGTTTGTTTTTATAATTATAAATTTTATTACAGATTTTTGACTCTTTTAATTTGTGTGCAGTACAGATTTATACACACACACACACACACATTTGTAATTTGTAATTAGTAATTTGTGTTTAACTGAAGCCACAATATAAACTGAATATTCATAATACTTACAAAATTGAGTTTGGAGTAATTCCTCAAGAAACCAGAACAACATGCTATGTGAATTATGGTTCTGTATTACACAGTTAATTATAAATATAATTATAATTAAATTACAAGTTTATCACCATAATTTAACACCATCAAACATCCACCTCTGCCTATTCCACATTCTTGGGAAGGTGAAAAAAAATGTCAAATCCTGTATAAACATCTGTCTGACGGTGCAAGGAATCATAATGATAATAAGTTACAAAATAAACTGTAGCCCTACTAACAAGACAGAAAAGTCTCTTCATGGACAGACCAAAACCGTGATCGTGCGCAGTTTCGGTCCGTGCTTGCCACTGGAGCGCCCCGAGCCGGCTGGTTTCGGGGCTAAGCCACCCCGTAAAGGTGATGAAGAGGGGGGAGACTGCCAGCAGGGTTGAGGAGAGCCGCATCTCTCCTCCTCAGCTGGCCATTACTCCCTTTCCCAAAGGCGGTTGCAGCGGTGGTCAGAAATGGCCACCACAAAGAAGAACTCAACCGGAAAAGAATGTGCAGGAGGAAGATAAGAAGATAACGTTTTGGTTGACCAGGTTAAACTGCAAAAGCAACAACTAAGGTACCCTGGAATTTAAACTAAAAAAAAGTAACATTGTTCCCAAAGAAAACTTTGAAGCAGCGAAGGAGAGAGAAAAGGGAAAGGATTTGTTTTTTTCTTCTTCTCTCCCTTTCCCTATACTGACAGCTAAGAGATTTAAATAAGAAATTGAAAAAAAAATCCACTTTGACATCAATAGGCATTTAAGCTGAAAATAAAATGTCAAAGGGATTAATAAAGATTTCTGGATACTTAAAAGCTTTTAAAAGCAGGAGAGAAAAAGAATAAAAGGGCAGGATCTGGAAAAAAGGGAGGAGACTGCCTGGAATTAAAAGGAATTTACAGTAAAACCTCAACAAGACTTCTAAAAGATATATTTTAACTGAAACTTGGCAACAAAATAGTAGAACCCCAGGAAGAGAAAGTGAAAAAAGAAGCATGAAGAAACAGCTTGGGAGTATTTGGATTATTTGGTGATCTCTGGATTTTTGGTTATTGCATTTGAATGACTAAAATCAATCGGGTAGTTGTTTAAAAGTGTTTAAAATGGCACTACTTTTAGAAGAACTGAAAATGGAACTTAAAAAGTACAAAGAAGATGCACAAGAAGGGAGAGGTTCTTTTGGCTTTGTATTTCAATTCTTAGAAATGGAGATCTGGAACTATGAGAAACAACAAGAAATGCCTGCAGAATAAGAAGATTGGGACAAAGAAGAAGCCATCTTTAATGAACAAGTAATTTTATGTGGGGGGAAAAGGAAAGGGGGAAAAAAGAATGAAAAATTTAAGATTTGAAAAAACAACCAAGAAAAGGAAGAATAGTTTGAAAAATAAGTATAATATTAGAAAGCAACAGAAGAGGGGAATACAGAAGAGAGAATTAGAAGTAGAGAGACAAGGAGGTAAAAAGGGGAGGGAGAAGAAGAGAGGGAAGAAGGAAAGGAAAAGAAGTTATAAAGGACAGAAACAAGATATGGAGAAACAGGGCCTATTTAGAGATAATGGGTGAAAATTTAATTGAAAAAGGGATTCTGCAAAGGTACATAACATAGTATTGTTATATTAGAAATAGAAATAATTTTAGAAAATATGAAACAATGTATGATTAAAATGATGGATAAAATAGTTATTGTAATCTAGTGAACTGTTTGTTAATAAATAAAGGAAATAAAACGAATGAGAGAATTGAATTAGGAAAGGATGGGAACATTTTAATTATTTAATGTTTTATAAATATAAGGGAAGAGAAATAGGGGAAAAAAATAATTATGGAAAGCTTATCAGTGTTCCCAAGGAAGTATGATATTTAATTGAAAAGAAATGTTAAAGATGTTAAGATTTTAGTGAATATTAATGATAGAACTGAATTGGAATGGAATGAGTGTTTTAATTACATATATTTATAATCACTTTTTAAGAATATAGTGTGTATTTTAAGAATGTACCAAGCAGAATTTGATTGGAAGTTATGTATTATATTGAATGTTATAACCTCAAGGTATATATTGAAGCTTAAATAAGAGTTGAATGGATAAAATTAAAAGATATAAAGGTGTCATACTCCAATTAGTAACTACAGGAGAAAATTTGTTTAATGAGAAAAGAAAATATGAAATTGAAACAGGATAGACAAAAGTATAAATATAATGATTTGAATTGAGATGAGATAATTAAAATAAAATTGAGAAAATTAAGAGAGGAGAAAAACTATGTAGAAAATGTAAAACAGTAATAAGATATGGAATAGAACATAAAAGTGAGCATGAAATTGAGTTTGTGTCTGTATGAAGAAGTGTAACCCAGGACCATGCTATATTCAAAAAAAGATGTTTTATTTGTATTATGTTTTTTTTTGTGAAAACCCAAATAAAATTTTCAAAAAAAAAAAAAAAAAAGTCAGAAAAGCAGTACTGTATAGATTTTTCTAGGTTTATATTCCTGCATACGTGATACTATAAATCTCTGTTCGGCCCCCCAAAAGATGTTAAAATTTCTTATGTTCATTTATCCCTACCTGGAGTGTCCAAAATGTTGGAAGTGTGCCTTCAAGTGACATCCTCAATTTGTGGAACTGTGAAACAGAAAAATTACTAAATAGCATGCTTCCTTTCTAAAAGTTGCTAAAAAAAAAACCTGCTCACTAATCTATTGTTGTATCAAGATTCATACTTGAACACTATTAACTTATTTCATTTACCAAGAAATACCATGTAGTAGGAATATGTAGGAGAAATCTGAACTAGATACTGGACATTTGATATGCTAAAATTATCCAAAAGCTGAAGTACAGTTTAAAATGTCTAAATCCTAAATCAGTGGTTAATTACTCTGGTAGAGGTTGATGAGCTGAGAGGAGCAGAGTCATCTATGAGAAAGATTTACCTCTTCAGTCAGTTTCTTCAAGGCCTGGTTATCTGAAGCTCTTCCATTATCATCAGAGCTTCTAACATTATGGACTTGTTGCTCGTGTTCCCCATTTCCCTTGACATATCTGAAATTGTCTCTTTCTGGCTTTGACACATGAAGCTGATAATGTTGACCCATTAGATACCAGCAACCAAGAGAGAAAATAAATCATTACTGTATGACCAGAGTACATATTCAAGTCTTTTAAAAAGCTTATTTTACTTGATGACAAATTTAGCATTCCTATACTGAATAGCTGAAACATACAAATACTTCCACTTCTTACTCCACTGACTGTTCCTTTGGAGACTCTCAAATAGAAAATCTGAGTCCCTAGAATAAAGGTTTTATAAGAGTAGCTTCCAAGAAAATCCTAAATTAAACCCAAGTTTATTGACTGATTATTCTTAAAACATGACAAAGAAGAAAGGAGAGCAATAGAAAATATCAACAATATAAAGAAAATAGTTATCCCCAACATAAGAAAAACAAAACATTTTCATATAGGTGGTTATTTAGCATACAAAAACAAAACAATTTTATCTCCTACTGGTCTATCAGAAAAAAGTTGGTATAAAGTGCAGGATCATTATTAAACCCATCCACAATCACAGGAACTGTTTTTGAAGTGTACCTTTCTATTATATTTATCTATTCCTGGAATAGAAATCTTCTGTTCTCATCTTCAGACCAATCAAAAGTAACCTTCAAAATAATTTTCATTAATAAAAATCAAGTTGTCCCATTTACCATGGTGTCTGCCATTTCTGTTTTCTTGGGCTCTTTCCCTTTATGCTGTGTTTGCCTGTGCCGATATTTTATATTCATTGCCATTTCTCGTCCAATGCAAAATTTTTCCATGTGCTTCTCTAGCAGTTGTCTGGAGCGGAATCCCATCTCACAGTTACGACAATGGAAAAATGTTATATCTGTCATTTTGAAAAGTGTTTCCAGATATTTTCAAAGGATTATATTTATCAGTATCTGAAAGGTACTGGCTACTCATATTTCCTTGTAGGAAAGAACTGTAGTATCATTTGGAGTTTTCGGTTGCTATGCTGGTAGTTATGGGGTGTAACCAACCTGAAAAAATAATAGAAGATTGTTCACAATAGCTCGAAATATCACCATGTCAGTTATTACTGTTTATGTTTGCAGTACCAGGGTTACAATGAGCAATCTTCCCAATTTGTATTCTTTGACCAAGCTGGCTAGAATTCTAGAAGGTGCAAGTTCCAGTGTGCCTGAACATTATTAGTCTGCGGAAAGCTGACTCAGGAATTTATATGCGATTTCTTTTTTAATTGGATATTCTCTAGAAGATAACAATGGTCCACGTAAGCACTGGACAACTACCTGCTTTCACAGTCCTATTATTTTACATCTAGGATCTCTATATTTAATTCTTCAACACTGCAAGCTGGCATGTCTGGCGTAAGCATGGGACGACATCTATACTGATAAAATCTAAATCCTGAGGAAGAATAAATGTGATGTATAATATGAAAGAAAGTACATCTTTAGTGCTATTCAGTGTATTAGATAATAGTAAGCAATAATACTGTTTGTGTAGTTTTCATATAGAATGTTGCATGAACCCTGTTGAGTTTGCAAAATTATTCAGTTTAGTATGAATTCAGCCAATTGTGCTAAGCTATGATTGAACAAGTCATAGC
The DNA here is from genome assembly GCF_049901735.1 of Notechis scutatus. Classification (NCBI taxonomy): domain Eukaryota; kingdom Metazoa; phylum Chordata; class Lepidosauria; order Squamata; family Elapidae; genus Notechis; species Notechis scutatus. Next base: position 57,837,197 of record NC_142011.1, on the reverse strand, counting down.
TTAGCAGAATACATGGACTTGTCATGCCTATAAAATCAGCCATAGAACCTGAGAATAAGTGGAGAAGCAGAAGCAATGGAAAAAAAGCAAGTGTTTTACATAGACACATTTATTAACTATTAGAAGTATAGATGGTAACCATAGAGCTATGTGGCATTTGGTAGAAAGGCTAATAAAAAGGCTTTCTCCTATGTAGACATAACTCTAGTTCTGGTGGAACCAATTAAAGTGTCCCCAATGCTAAGGTGACTAACTGTCCTCCTTTAGGGAGGACAGTCCTCTTTTTGTAAGTTCTGTCCTCTCTCAAAAAGTGTCCTCCTACGTGTCCTCCTTTTTAATATTTGAAGACTAATCTGTAAATCTCCATATTTGAGCGATGCCGATCTGTTGTGTGTGATGTGACGTATTTGTATTTGACATGACGATTTGTCAAGGCTAGGTACAGTGCTGTGAGATGTGATTATGAGACGCATGCACTCTACACAGAATTGTTCTGAGAGAGTGTGCTGCTTGCAAGAGTGTGCCTTGCACAAGTGGCTGTTTTTTTTCTTCAATTTATTTGTTTCCTCCTTTTCATTGTAAAAAAGTTGGTCACCTTACCAATGCATTCAGGGTTCTCAGAATTATAGCTCAAACTTTCTTCTATTTGTTGAAACAATAGCAGGTAGATTCAAAAATCAGAAAAAGATTCTGCAAGAGCCACAACAGGCCAGCACAGGGACTTGTGAGCTAGGCAGCCAATTTTCTGATGACATTCTTTTATAGCAACAGACTGAATGCTGAATCTAATGTTAGGGCACGTTTGAAACCCACTTAATTAAAATAATGGAACTAAGTTTTTTATTTATTTCAAGAAAACTGAAAAACTTTTTCATAAATGTCAGACTTATGCATGCCTGGAAAGGAGTTATATGCATTTTAATAAATATTCTTTCCCCGAAAATGATACTAATTTTGATTCTTTATTTTTTTCTCTTGTTTAGGGGGCATAATAAAATATGACTAATATTGGTAAAAACCGGGATATTTCTATCAATATTTTAAAAGAAAAAAAAAACAAAATACAAAAGCCGCAATTTTTTTAAAGTTACAGACCACCAACCATCAAAATGCATCCCTTAAGAATACAGATGACACGATTTACAAATATCACGAGAACAATACATGATTTAATTTCTTAGGCTAGCTAGGGAGACTACCACTTCCAGTACTGCCGGCGTCAGATTTGAATCGACTTTAACCATTTTCTGCTCCCAAGTCTCTCTGGGAAATGTAGTTTTAAAGTGGACAACGCTGGGACCTTCCACACGACATGCTTAGGAGATGGAGTTCTGCAAACGTTGAAATCTCCCGACGGACGTCATTTCCCGGCATCCTTTTCGGCGCGCCTATTCAAAGCGGTGGCAGTTGGTTGAGTGCTCTTGCGGTGCCGGGTTTTGAAAGAGGGGTGTTGCTCTAATTTGCAGGCGTTTTCTCTGGCCGTGTAGAATGGACTCCAACATTTACAAGTGCCTTCAGCCCGGCTTAACGATTAATATTGAGCGTAGTGATGGTGAGTGCCGAGAAGAGAAAGGCGTTTTGCTTCGGAGGTCTTTTGCTGCTGGGGAATTCTGGGAGTTGAAGTCCGCCAGGCTTAAAGTTACCAAGGTTGGAGACCCCTGCTTTAAAGGAGAAGTCGGGCCATTCTCCCCCTTTGCCCAATGTTACTCGCTGGGACTGGCTAGAGGGGGTTGAGCGTGTGCTGAGCAAGTACCTCCATGGGGCTCGCTCCTTGGTGCTTTTTTTAGAACGGGATGGGGGGGGGAAAACTATGGCCCTTTTATGACATGTGGACTTCAACTCCCAGAATTCCCGAGGCAGCACGCAGAACATGCAAACACAGCCTTGGATAACATGGTTCAATATTTTTAATCTTTGGAGTGCATATTGTTTCAGCTGGAGATGATAGTAATATAGGTGCCCTGGATAATACCAGTAAATAACTGGCTTTTCCACAAGGAGATTCACTACATTGCCTGTGGGGTGAACTGAAAGCAACCATATCAATATTCTAGATTTCATCAAAAATGACTTAATAAACTAAGGGGTTAAAAATAGGAACGATTGATTCCATGGATAGGAATTCTGAGGGGAAATCCAATTTAGGAAGGTTGAGAAGTCATATGACTGCCCTTTGGCCGCTTGGCATCTTGGTCAATATTTATGGCCGTTTGCAGCATCCTGATCACAATTAATGAATATTTGGGCAGAAACCATCATTTACCTCCAGTTTCTAATTAAAAAAAGACCATTGTGGACAATTGATTCACTTACCATTGCAAAAAGGCTTGTAAAATGAGACTTGGTCAAGTGTTTAATGATTGACATGACTTGCTATCATCATTTTGAACTGAATTATGGTTGTAAGCCAAGGACTACCTATGGTATAATTAATTTTGCATATGTAAGTTGGAAGCTCTTGTCAGAAGAGGTGCATCCCTTTTCAAAAGCAGTTGGATTTTTAAAAAATCATCTTGGTTTATAGAATGTTTTTATTCTAGAAGTAGTGTTAGGGTGGTTGATTCAAGGCTTATAATCAGTTTCTAAAATTTCCAACAAACATAATAAAAGAGGGAAAATATACTGTGGAATATCATGCCTTGTAAGATAGTTACTCATTAGAGGCAAAGTTATGGTATAACATTAATACTTCATTTTTTGGGTATGATAAAAAGTAAGGTATGAACTTGTAGATGTTATTTTCTTCAAAAATAAAAACTATATATAATAATATTTTAGGTTCAGTTCATGGTGCAATTATCAAAGCTGTAAGTTTGGAAACAATGACTGTATATGTAGAATGGACAGAAAACAACATGAGCAAAGGAAAAGAGGTGAGAATTTGAAACTATGATCTATGTATAAAACAACATTTTAAAAACTATTTAGCACACATTTCTTAATTCTGAGTTGAAGCCTGCCTCAAATCATCTATAAAGCAGGCGTATGTAGATATTAGTAAGATAACTAACTGGAAATTATTAAATATATATTTCAGGGTTATTTTTTCCACAACTATTCTCTTCTTGGGTAAAGCATGTAAGCCATTTCCTCCTTTCAGTGGTCCATGAAAGTACAGTACGTAGATAATAAAGTCAAAAAAAGGTGAACAGCATTTTTACAGAACTATAAGTTGAGGCTAGGTGTGACAAGGAATGGCTGGGAGGGGAGGGGCCAGGCAAGGCACCCCTTGACATGAGTGACATTGAGTTGGACACACCTATCCAGACACATGACCACCAAGCCACACCCAGTCAGTCACATGACCAGCAAGCCACACCCAGTCACATGACCACCAAGCCATGCCCAGTCACATGACCACCAAACCATGCCGACAGCAAGCCACACCGCCCAGTTACATGACCAGCAAGCCACGCCCACAAATTAAGCCACACCCACAGAATGGGTTTTTAAGAAATGTGAATCCCAGCCCTGCTGTATATTTTGTAATATAGCAGGAAATCTGTACATATATTTCCTGCTGTATGTTATGTAATAGAGCAGGAAATCTAAAAGTAAAGGGTTAAATTAGTAAGTTGGCTATTTAGATTACGATTCTAATGTAGTAGTTGGGAACTGTTATACTTAATATGACAGGATAGATACAGCTGAATTAAATATCGTGTAACATGCATATTAAATATATATAAAGCTGCTTATTAATTTGATATAATGTACACATTAAAATCAGAACCTACTGCTTTGTTAAACAGTGGCAGTTTTTCAGAATCTGATATAATACCTGTAGAAGCTGAATTGTTATCTGGAAACTAAGATTTATGTGTTTGCTTTATGTGGCTTGCAGATCAAGAAAATGGCTGTTAGAATATTGCAGCAGTAGTAATAGGATTGTGATGTCATTCTAAGTTCAAGCAAGTAGACTAGGTGGTCATGACATTCACTGTACTTCTGTAAATCATAAAACTTGTGAAGAAGAGGTCACCTGCAGAACTTTATTCTTTTTGTCTTGGATAGTGAATACCCTTAACATTTCTTTCTTAAAATTAATGTTTGGTAAGTAATAATACTTGCACTGTCTTACAATAAATATTAAGAAATTAGGATGTACTAAGAGTTAAAGCTTTTATGGTAAATGGCTTTCTCACAATCTTTTGACATATACTACCTCTCATAGAATTGAGAATGATACTTGTGGATAGGTTGGTTAATGTCTTAATATTCAGTAACTGAAACAATAATTTTACTGTTTGAGTTTTAATTTGCCATGCCGAACAAATTATTGATTTGATTGAATTGATGATATTTGAGATTCATACTTAAGCATACTTTAGATTTTTCATCTGTTTTGTGTATTTTTTTTCTATTCGAAGATTGAGTTTGATGATGTGATAGCAATAAATCCAGAACTTTTCACAGCTGCAGTTGTTGCTGATGTAAAAGAGAGCATTCTAGGTCGGAACAATGTAACTATACAGGTATATTAATCTCAAGTTATTTCTTTGATTCTTGATTAAGTATCATGATATTTAAAATAGATGGATTCAAGTAGTGAATCTATATTTTATAAATATATTCAGACTCCTGGTTTTCATATGTCTCTGTTTTTGGAAACAATTTTTCTCCTACCTGCATTTAATTTTTTATACATTTTCTCAAATAATGTAGTAATTGAACCTGCGACATATGTTCTAATTGATCTACATTTTCTTGAATTATATGCCTAATCAGGCTTAATCACTTTTGATACAATAATTGTTATAGCTACTGTGAAATTTCTGTGTGAAATCACTAAGGATAATTGGTTTTGAACCTTTCTGATGCACGTCTATCATAGCTTCTCTCATTTTAACTGATAATCCTGAGTTGCTTATTTTATGTTTCAGCATGTGTTGAGTTTGTTAATCTGAATCACTAGTGAAGAGCTTGATGTAATAATTTGAGGTGTAATTCTTTACATACTGTCTTGAAGATTTTTTTGTGATTTTTTTGGACATATTGCTAATTCTCTCTCCCCCAAAAAAAAAAAAAAAGGAACTATTGATCTTCACAAACTCATTGTAATTGCAATATCCCAATTATTGTCAGAAGGATATGGGTCAGGTCGGCTTCTAATTGCTGATTGTTGTTGTAAGACAATCTGATTTGGAAATTTGTTTCAGAAAAAAAGCCTTTTAATGTATGCACAATAGACCATCAAATGTGGTCCAAATCGACAGTCCAATGGAAAATTGGTTGCAATCAGAGATTTTATCATATTAAATCTTGGAAATGTTTGTAGTACAGTTGTATTAAATACTAATATTTTCTGAGTACAAGATTTCTTAATGCATATCTTAACAATTGTTGCAAACTACTGTATATAAGTCTAGTTTTATGTAAAATGATCCAAAATTGGTGCCTTTTAATTTTACCAAAATTTCAGCATCATTATTTTTTTACCATATCAAATCCATGACCCGCTGGGGGTCATTCTTTCACAGATATTTACTTACATAACTTCTGCACCTCCTCTTCAACCCTTGCTTTCCTTCCCTTTCGTGCCTATACTCCTCAGTTCTCCAGAAACCTTCCCCAACCTGCACACCTGCCACGCTATCCCTTACACTTGCCATGTCTCCTTTGCTACATCTCTTCATGCACCCACTCACACCCCTACATACCCTCCCCAACCCATACTGAACCCCCCCATGCAACCCCCCCCCATTGGCACCTCTTCCACACTCCTGTGCATCCTGCCCAACCTGTGTGATACCTCTTGCACATCCTCGTGCACCCTCATTTATTTGCACAGCACCACTCTTGCATCCTTGTGCAACCTTCCTGACCCCATTTGGTACCTCTTATGTCCTCTCTTCAGTCCTGTGTGGTGCCGGCCCTGCATACTCCCTCACCTGGCAGCAGCCATTTATCTCCCTCCCAGTCTGGAACTTCTAAATTCCTGCCAGCTTCCCCATTGATTTTGTTGGTGGAAAGCTTGTAGGAAGCATTGGAAATACAGATCACATAACCTCGGCAGTATGGCAGTGTTGAAGAACCTACAATTTTGCCAAATTTCAATCCCATGGGAGTCATGGGCCCTGCAGTCTTTAAGTTAGCTCAAAAATTGATGCATTGTTTCATCCAATTGAAGGTTACAAACAGACAAACATGAGTAGTATACGGATGCCCAAAAAATACAAAGAAATCATAACCCTAGTAAATAAAAAGTATATTTTCATAAATAAGCCAAACATGTTTTCCAGCTGATACTACATTTGGAATACTATTTATGTTTTGCCAAATATGTAGAAAGAAAATAAATCAGCTGGATACATTTTTGCTCATCAGCAAGAAATCATATGATTTGTTCAGGAAAGTTTAAATATTTAAATAAATCTTGACAAATTGAATTGGCAAACATTTTTTGTAATTATAAAGTACCTACTGTAGTTAAATTTATGAATATTGGAAGAATAAATTTGTATCAGGATAGTCCACTAATTTAATGCTTTATTTAGTTTTAGTTTTTGTATTTATCCGAAAGGGGTATAAAACTGGCCTATGTGTATTAATTTCCAGTTTAGACTTCTTCTAAAGAGCAACTGTTGATTAAATTAAAATATAAACTATCTAGTGTAAGATTAGATAGTTTAGGGACAAAGAATAAGAAGACAGACTCTAAACACTTAATAATAAATCTAATTTATTATTAGCTGTGTAGATAAGCATTTAATACCAATAAGCATTTATATCGGTATTCAGTGTAAAGACAATCTGGGGCCTCCTTAGATTTTGCAGACTCCTTGGCTGTTTTATTCCTCCCTGGCTAGAAGTTTGTCTAAATGATATGGAGAGCACCAGATTCCATTCAAGTATTTTTTTTTATCAACTGCCTTATTCATTTAGATTACATTCAATTGTTTCTAAAGTTTCCGATCTATCTTCAAGACATAAATACTTTTTTTCTTGTGTTCAAGATCATGTACTTCAGCCATCATATCTGTTAGCTGTTGTAGATGATAAAGGAATTCTATGCAGGCTCAGAATTCCATACAGTTGTCTGAATGGGCCAATGGGAAAATAGTTAGCACTCCTTCCTCCTCCTCCTCCCCACAATCAGTTTCTTCACAACCAACACAAAAACATTACCAAGTAAAACAATTTTTCAAGAGAATAATTTTCATTGTTGGTGTATTTTCCATGTGTTTCCAGCAACGCACACATACTTTTGTTATTTACTAAATTGGAACTTTTTTTTAATTTTAGAGACAAAATCGCAGAACAGTTTCAAAAATACCTGGTCCCAGAGAAGGTAAAAGTATTTTAATTGTCATAAGTATTACAAATAGTTCCAGTCTTCTGTCCTGAAAATGATTTCTTGAAGCTAGTCATGTGGCACATGATCAGTAACAATAAAATATGTAAGCCTCTTACAATTTATTTATTACAATTTCAACATCTCAAAAATTTGTGCACATTAATTCTCTGTGCATATTCAAAATTTTTTTGAGAAGTTCTGATTAGCTGTGTCTATCTCCAAGCATGGATTTGGACAAGTATTTTATGTTTTGGATTCTTGCAAGTTTTCATAACTGCAATTTAGTATGACAGCAATGTCACTCCTACTGAATATGTGTAATAATAATAATATGATTGTTCAGTACTGCTTAAGTCATTGTTGTATTTTCTTATTACACTGTAGTATTTACTGTTTTTTTTAAGAGCTAGAACATTCTATAGATATAATACAGAACAATTAATCTTTTCAACAAATGATCTTAATGCCCAAATTCATATCCCTTGAGCAAATCTCCACTTGCTTAGGATTTTCCTTCTGTTTTATACCTCTATAATCTGTCAGCAGTGTTTGTTTTGCTGATGAAACAACCCAATAAATCTTCCAATTAAACATATTTTGTTTCTATCACATATTACATGAAGTGTGGAATTATATTCTGAGAGTTGAAAATACTTGTTTTATTACTTATTTGAATATTTATCAAAACAGTATGTTACTCTAAACTTGAAAGGTTCTGTGTAGACCATCCTTCTCTGCATTAAGGGACACTATATAAACCAGGAATGAATGTGCAAAAATTGAACAGTGAATTTTGAATGAAGAAGGAATTGATATTTTTTTTCTCATCAAAAAAGGCTGGTAAATGAACAGCATTATAAAATGATGATCAGAATACTAAAGGCGAACTGATAATTTTACCAAAAGAGTTTTATCAATCTGTGACTCTTGTGATATGATATGAACAAAATAAACAAGGAAAATTGTGTTTAGGAATTCTCCGTTGATTTGACCTTGATCAAAGGTTAATTCCATTTTGTCACCCCCACCCCCGCAAAGCATGCTACTATTAAGAGTATTTTATGGCTCTTAAACTTCATCTACTTCCAATTCTTGTCTTCAGGCGTAAAGTTGAGGACTTTTGCTCATTTTTTAAATTTTTAATTGATTAACCACCTCACATTTCTGGCTGATGTTTTAAATGTACATATAGTGTATTTCATAGTAAGCCATGTTTTCAACGCTCATAATTATCTTGTTATTGGAGCATTTTAAGTACAAAAGTAGGTTTTTAAATAGTTAAACGTATCTTCAGAAATGGAATAACAAAAATTTAACCCCCCCAAGACATGTGTGTTTCTGAGGTTTACAACTGTTGGTTATGGATCTTTAAATGCCAGTGCTCAGTTTGATTCAAGAACAACAATTCCCATAAAAATGACTTATAGGAAAATTAAATTGTTCCACATTTTTGCACACATGCATAGTTAATTGTCATTTGAATAGTGATTGTTAGATTGTTTAGCTCCCATTGACAACAGCTATATCCTCCCTTCTCACATTCACAATCTTAAATTGCTTCACTAAATCAAGTTCTAGCCTGGCTGCATACTGTTAAGTTGTTTCCTAATAATATTTTATTCTTACTTTGCTTAGCCCCAAGGTTCCAAAGTAGCAAAATGTCGGTCATAGCAGAACTACCAAACAGTCCTCTGGAGAATGATATGGAGGTAGAAACTTCTGCTTCTGTGTCAGCTCGAAGCCAGTCAGCTCTTCCTGGTGAGTCTGGATTAGTATAACATAATCTGACTATATACTTAATTTATGCAAGTAAACTGGAGAAAGGTATTGCTCATTTCTCAATATTGAAACATCCTATAAATCAGTATTTTTGAATGCTCCCCTAAATACTTGAAAATGGATTGACATTTTAATCTAATGCCAACTCTGTTTACATTGTAATTGCAAAACTAAACATTTCCTTCTATTGTCCTGATCAGATATATCAGGTACCGGTCCGCGGAACAAGTCCTACCGGGCCGCTGGCTTGCTGGGCGCTGCCATCTTTTTTTGATGAAAAAGTGCTTCCGGTGAGCTTTTCCGGGTAGAAAGCTCATCGGAAGCACGTTTTCATCAAAAAAAGATGGCGGCGCCAGCGCTTCCGGTGAGCTTTTCCGGGTAGAAAGCTCATCGGAAGCACGTTTTCATCAAAAAAAGATGGCGGCGCCCAGCTGATGCCGGTACCGGGCCGCGGCGTAAAAAAGGTTGGGGATCACTGAGATATATTATATCAAGTAGTTAGTCATAATTTTGTTTGTTGCTGGAAGGCTACAGAACACTGTTGCAACTACACAATTAACCTCTATGACAGATGTCATATGTTGGACACTTTCTCGTTATGCAGGATCACAAACACTAAAAAATAAACTTGTGCGTATGTGTATGGATAAATGCATAAATATACACAAATATATACATTACAAACTTGTGATATTGAACAAGGATTCAATTCTTCCAGGATTTGACTTGCAAATTTTTAAGTGAAAAAAGTTCAAATTTTAGGGTTTTAAAATGTTGAGCCCATGAGTGCCATTAGCTGTCACTTTGATTCAGAAGAACATTGAGAAAATATATAAATAAAAATGGTACCAGGAGAGTATTTTGGACTAAATTCTAGTGGCGTTAAGCAAATGCTTAAGTACTGTTTGGTTAATACCGTGTTTCTCCGACTATGCCCCCCCCCCATAGGAAGGCCCAGTACTGTTTTATTCGCATGAGTGAAATTAAGCCCTGCCCCAAAAATTTGGGCCTATTTAGGGGAAGGGCGGGGGGGGGGGGCAAACTTGCCATTAGAAGCGGTCCGCAGACAGCTAAGCCTCGCCACCAGGCCACTCCTAACGGTTGATCATGGCGGAGAGCTCCCTACCCCTGCCAAGCGCCTTTGCCGCAGACCCGGGTATGGTGCTGGCTGCAGGCCAGGTCAGCAGGCGGGCGGCGGCATGGATGGTGGTGGCGGGGGGGCACTTTGCGTTGCAGGACCTTTGTCAGCCACTGCTTCCTCCGCCACTGTTGCTTTCCCTTCTGCCCTCATCGCAGCTTATGCCGTGTTCGGAGTGCTGCCAGCAGCAGCTGGACACATCCTGCTGCTGATGAGAACCGCCTGCCCTTCTGCAGGGGCATTGCTTTGCTTGACGGCGGCTGCATCGACAACCTCCTGCAAGTCGGTGAGTCATTTGGGCTTTGGTGGTTGAAAGTGGTGGTGGGAGGGTGATGCCATTGTTTCTCTTCCCCCCCACACCCCGCTTTGCTTCCCATCCCAGAGCTTCGGGTCACGGTCTCGGAGTTTGTGCCTCCCGCCTGCATTCTTCAAGCGGACTGTCTTGGCTCATTCAGCTGTACCGCTGAACTTAGGGAAAGAATGATTGGGGGAGGGAGAGAGGGAAGAATATCTTTGGGATTTGCCAGGAGAAATCCAGGAGGTGGATTTCCATCCTATTTCTGTCCTTCAAGGAGATGAAGATGGGGAGTGCATTTAAGGGGGTGCTAAGGATCTGTAGGATGATTCCCTTTCTCTTATGTTTGGATTGGAAGGTTCATTCATTCACCCTTAGCACTCCCTTAAATGGAAGAAGTAACCACTCCCACCTTCATCTCCTTGAAGGACAGAAATAGGATGGAAATCCACCTCCTGAATTTCTCCTGACAAATCCCAAAGACACTCTTCCCTCTCTCCCCCCCTCTTCTTTCCCTAAACTTCTCAGAGGATTCTCCTGCTGATTCATTCATTCAGCTTCCTCCTCCCCCACCATTCTGTATTCTAAGGGAACTGGTGGAGGGAATGAAAATAAAGAAACTTAAAGAGGGGGGAAGGTCCACAAGGGAGGTTTCGGGCGGCTGGAGCAAGAGGAAAGCGCCTGACTGTACAGCTGAATGAGCCAAGAGAGTCCACTTGAAGAATGCAGGTGGGAGGGACAGACTCCGATGACACCGTGACCCAAAGTTCTGGGACAGGAAGCAAAGCAGGGCGTGGGGAGGAGAGAAATGATGGCATCACCCTCCTGCCACTGCTTCCATCCACCAAAGCCTGAATGACTCACCGACTTGCAGGATGTTGTCGACTCAGTCGCCGTCAAGCAAAGCTATGCCCCTGCGGAAGGGCCGGCGGTTCTCATCAGTGGGGTGTGTCCAGCTGCTGCTGGCAGCACTTCAAATGTGGCATAAGCCACGGCGAGGGCAGAAGGGAAAGCGATGGCGGCGGAGGAAGCAGCAGCTGACAGGTCCCGCGACGCAAAGTGCCCGCCCACCACCACCATCCCCACCGCCGCCCTTATGCTTGCTGACCCAGCCTGCAGCCAGCACCATACCCGGGTCTGCGGCAAAGGCGCTTGGCGGGACTAGGGAGCTCTCCACACTCTGCCATGATTGACCATTAGGAGCGGCCTGGTGGCGAGGCGTAGCTGCCCGCGGACCACTCTAGGCAAGGGTGCGTGTGGGGGGGAAATTTAAGTCACCCAAAAGACGGCCTAGCTATTTTTTCAGGGGTCCAAAAAAAAAAAAAAGGCCCGGCCTTATTTTGTGAGAAACACGGTATTTTTTTCTATAAAGATGGCACAGGAGAATTATTTTGATAAATTAATTAAATTCTGGAAATCAATTTGACAGTGAGTCAAGGGAGAAATTGGAGGCCCTTTAAATTTGTCTTTTCCTCTGAATTAAATATTATAAGTCATTGTGTTATTATTTTATGCTGCCTTGGCTATTGTTTTTAACCAATAGCTTCTTTCTTCAACAGTTGTACGACCTCGAACTAGAAATAATTATTCTTCTGATAGATTTAGTATACAACCTAATGGTCAAGAAGTGACAGAAGAAATTCCACAATCTCTCAGAATTGTATCTGCTGCCATTCAAGGTAGAAGAATGGTGTTCAGGTTCTTCATAATTCCTTAATTCTGCTTCTTTAGTTAACAGTATTCAATCTGACAGAGAGTGTCTGTTGCTGTCTTCTTTATTCAGCTGGTGAATTGATAAGCTTAGCTTTGAGTTGGATTAATTTTACCAGTCAAAAATGAAAATGAAATTCAGCTCTGAAATTTGGAGTATTGCCTCACATATTCGAAATATACTCAGCTGACCAATTCAGTCTGTTAAATGGTAGTAGTAAGTAGGGCTACTGGTCATGCTGTATGAATATATAAATTTTAACCTACATATCCTATATTAGAAGTTAACATTATTAACTCATATTTTCCTTAAGGGCAATAAAATGGTAAACTTTTCAGTTATTTAGGCTATCCTGAAAATGAATAAATAGAAGTTTTGAATTTAGTTTTTGTGTGTGTGTATGTTTTCTCTAGCTCGGAGGAAATCTAATATTGTAAAGGAGATGGAAAAAATGAAAAATAAGAGGGAAGAAAAAAGAGCCCAGTTTTCTGAAATAAGAAACAGGCGTGCACAGGTAAAAATATGTTGTTGTTTTTTTCAATTAAATGTTCTACATGATGTTTCATTTAACAGCTGGATGCTGTCAGTATCTCAGGTAACATAAAATATTTTTGCATTCATGCAAATATTTTGTGTTTCATGCATATTTTCAACAAAAAACAAATTTGCATTCAGTAACTAATGTCCAGTAATATAGTTCCACAAACAGAGGTAATTGCAACTGACAGGATATCTGTTCCCTAGCCATAAGGACTGTATAACACCAAACATTCTGGAAAATTAATCTTCTGTATTGGAAGTAGTATTTAGTGTTGTCAGGTGAAGAATTCAGTTGAGTTCAATTCAATTCACCACCCCATAGCATCAGAATTAGGGTGACAGGGGAAATGGAACATTCTACAGTACTTTGTAATACTTTCTGGAACATTTGGGTGTGTGTGTGTTGTCTTTTTGCATTGTACTGGCTATACTTCTGGAAAAAGTTTTATGGCTGATATATGTTGCAGTAAGATGTCTAGGAATGCTGACTTAGATTAGTCATTTCACAACTTTGACAGCTTCCAGATGAGTGGTCTTCATCTTCCAGAATTATCAGCAATGTGCTGGTTGTGAAAGTCTAGGAGTTGAAGTCCATACTTCTGGAAGTTGCCAGAGCTGAGAAATTCTAGGCCAAGATCTATAAAGTCCTGGCCTTCCAGATGGTGGTGCATTGTCATTCCAGGCATTGCTTATGATTAGCCAAACTGTTTAATGAGAACTGGGAGTCAGCAGCAGATTGAATTGTTACCTGATATAGCTTTTATAAAGAAGACTAAAGTACAAGTAGTACAACAAGTAACTTATAACTGGAATTTTTATTTAATTATTTACTTTTCTATATTTCCTCTATTTTCAAATTAGCACTTCATATAGTTAAGAGGAAAAAATTGGGTCCTTGGTTGTCAGTAATCCAAGATCACCTATTTTATTTTACAGGAATTTGACAGTAATTGTCCAAATTGGGATTTTGCACGAATGGTTAAAGAATATCGAAATACTATTAATTGCCAATCATTATCAATGAATGATCCAGTAAGTAAAGATATGTAAACTATCTTAAATGTCTTTATTATTCATTACATATACTTACAACGAATTAATTTAAAGAGGAAAAATTAGCAATTTAGATTTCACTAGTGTAGGAGATGACCAGACTGAGCCTGAGGGAAGGGTCAATCATCAGTCCCTTCGTGGCCACAAGAGATCTAAGTCCAGCCCACCTTGAATTCCTTTCTATTCATAACTTCCGCTAATTTCCCTTGATCGTTAGTAGTTCAGATTCTTGTAGAAAGCTTAAGCTTGCAATAAATCTTTATACTCATTTGAACTGCCTTAATCTCCTGGTTTCACCAGCACTTAACATTAGAGCTGTTTTTAATTTTCTTTACAATATTTGCTTATCTGCTTTGCCCAGATAACTTATGTGAGAGAGCAACTGAAATATTTGTAATTTTGGTTGCTCTGTTACATGTTTGTAGGAATAGGGGAAGCTAACAGAACCGTTAATATTCAGCATTCCTCAGATTTAAATTCCAGAAAAAGATTCTTGAACATATATTATCTGATGCTATATAGGGAGTTTTCTTAGATTTCATGATACTTTGAAATAGTATCATAGTATTTTAAGTTAAAATCTTCATTACAATGACACTACTGTTTTCAATCTCTATTCATAATAGTAATAATAAAATGTTTTCACCCTGATTTTTATATAAAACTCAAGGCACTTGAACATACCTTATATTCCTGCTTATTTTCCCCCACAACAACTTTGAGGTTCACATTTTGTGGTCATGTAGCGTTCTTAACGAAGTGTCTTTTCTGATGAGCTTTTTTATGCCTTTGTTCTTAAAATGTGCATGGATTCTGGGGTGCCACCACTGTGTGTGTCTGTGTGTGTGTGTGTGTGGTTTATCAAAAAAGTCAAGATGATGGCCACAACTACATAATCAAAACCCTGGCTCTTTTTTATGTGTGTCATAAAAAGATGGCAGACACAGCTGTGCCTACAATCTTAACTTTTTTGATATTCCCTTTCCTCATGTGGACAACCCTGAGGGATTAGTGAGAAAAGTTGTCTGACCTTATCTCTTAATGCAATCTGCAATCTTCTTTTAAGATAGAAGACCATAGAATTTGTGTCTGTGTGAGAAAACGACCCTTAAATAAGCAAGGTAAGATGACATTCAGTACTTAGCAATTCACATTTCATTTCACTATTGTTCCTCATAATGGGTTCTTTGTTTCTTTAGCTATTACGTGTTGGAAGCTAGCATACCATTACTGAGTTAAAAAATCATTTTAAAAAGCAATGTCAAATGAAAACAGGAAACCAGGGAAGAATACATTTCAGTACTAATAGATCTCTTGAACAAACCTTTGGGGGTGCAGTGGACAGGAGTTATAATTTATCACATCTTTTAATTATCCGATCACTTTGAACTGAAAAAAATTTCTCTGTTTAAATTTTTTTCTTACACTTCCCATAGCAACCACAATTTTGCCCCAAAAAATCTGTAATAAGGCAACAATCTTCTGCAACAATAATCGTGCACACTATTGTCTTCCTAGCATGTTTAAATGTTTGTGGGGTTCACAAAGTCCTATTTCATGGAACTTTTTTTCTACTTTTTTACTTGTAAACAGAACTTGGGAAGAAGGAATGTGATATAATCACTGTTGTTAGCAAGAACAACATCCTGGTGCATGAACCAAAGATGAAAGTGGATTTGACAAAATATCTTGAAAATCAGTCTTTTCGATTTGACTTCTCATTTGATGAAAAAGCTACCAATGAGATGGTTTACTGGTAATGCAATTTTTTTTCCTGGCAGAACAGCGACACTTTGCAAAGTTAACAATAGATATTGAGGATTACATCATACACGATGCTTTCTGAGTGCTATGCTGCCAAAGCGACTGTGGAATAAGAATTTTGCTCTTTGTATTTGCTGTTATATACAAATCGTTTCTTATCCCTATAGGTCCCAATTTCGGACTTGACAATAGGTGGCATGTCAGGTCCTCGACCAGATGCCTGGGAGTTTGAGAGTTCTGCACAGTATCTTAGCTGTTCCTAGCATTGCACTCTTCTGGACAGAGCTCTGATGTTGTTCTTGGGATCTGTTGAAGCCATTCCCCCAACTTAGGAGTCACAGCCCTTGAGTGCTTCTACTACCACTGGGACCATTTTAATCTTTTCTTTCCATGTTCTCTCTAGTTCTTCCATTAGGCCCTTTTCCACAGCCTTCTCCAGCTTCACATACTCCTTCCTTATGTTGCTGTCCCTTGGCACTGCTATAATCTATCACTTATCACCACTGCTATCTTTTGGTCTTTGCCTTGTACCACAATGACTGGTTGAATTGCCAGTCCTTGCCTGCCTGTCTGGATCTGGAAATCCCACTGGATCTTAGGCCTGTGATTCTCCACAACCTTCTGTGGAATCTCCAGTGTGGACCTGGGAAGTCTAGCCCATATACTGTGTAGATATTCCTGTACACAATGCCAACTACTTGGTTGTGCCATTCAATGTATTCTGTTCCTGCCTGCATCATACATCTTGCCACTATGTATTGCAGTATCTCTGAGATCTCTGTGCGCAGTCTTCACCTTGGATTCTACCTAGTGTGGTAGACTCCTGCTTTTATGGATCCTGGTGCTTAGTGCTTGTTCTTGTGCTGTTGTGGTCTTAGTGCAGCCTTTTACTGCTATAGTAGGATTCAGCTATCTGTTGATGCTACATCACTTGCAAGATCTTGTCTTGCTATGGCACTTCCTCTGCTTGATTTTCCATGTCTATTGTTGACTCAGGAATTGTCTCAGCAATTCTTTGGATGCCACCTTACTGATGTACTCCTGAATGCTGTGGGTTTTGTCCAGGACAGTGGCTTTGACAGTCCCTAGATCCCGCTGGACTTGGGATGGAAGCCTCCATATATTTTGAGGAGTTTCACATAAAAGTTTCTGTGTTCTTCTTTGGCCATCTTACTACACCAGCAGAGTATATGATAACAGGCAGCGCATACATGTTTATGATTGGATCTTGTACTTCCAATTGAGCTCACTCTTCAGGACCTCATTGTTTGGTGGCACTCGAATGTTGCTGTCTTCCTTGCCTCGTGTAGTTCTCGTATGACTGTGGGATACAAAGGTACTTGTAGCCGGTCGATGCAGCCGGTCTGGTAGTTTTACTCCTCTTGACTACATACAGCCACACTTCTACAGTCCAAATGACATCCCAGGGTATTCACTGTAGATTCATGTCAGCTGAATCAGCGAGTTAATTTCTCATTTACTCTTAGCATACAGCTTGGAAGTTGCTGATAGCAGTTATCCTCTTGAATGTGTATCCATATCCACTCCGTGTGATTATCTGGTTGAGGAAGTTCAAGCCTATGCAGAAAACCAGCAGGATCGGTGCATATCTTGTTATATGCCGCACTTGATGGCCACTTGTGTGAGTTGTCTTGAGATGATTTCCAGTGCTGTCTTCCACAGACTCATTGAGTTCTTGAGGAAGGTCCTTAGGGTCCTCTTGATTTTATATGGTCACAGATTTTGTAGGCTTTCTTTTAGTCAGTCTTGGCTGTGACTTGGTTTGTCTAAATCTTGAGTCTTGGACTCTATCTATGAGCAGCTGGTAATTTGAACTTCTGGTATTTCTGGGCTCTGCTCATATGCTAACCTGTATAGTCCTGTAGCCTGGCAGTTATGATGCCTGATTAGGACTTTCCATGTTGTGAGGAGGCAGATTATTGATTAGTAGTCGGACAGTGCTGTTCCCTAGTGGGAATCTTTCATGATCAGCACTGTCTTTCTTTGTGTTAGCCAGTCTGGGTGGGAGCCTGCTGCTAGCAGCTGGTTCATTTATGCTACTAGGCATTCATGCACTGCTATTCATTTCTTTAGCCAGTAAGTGTGGATCCATATGTTTTTCCAGTAGTGTTCAGTTTCAGCTATTACAGTGTTGTTGCATTGCAATTGGGAGTGTACTTTGCATGATTCTTTGAAGGCCTCTACTTCTCTAGTGTATCTCCTTAACCTGGTAACCAGTGCAGTGAGCTTGACTCAGATGGAGTCAGTTCCTTGAACTTTTTCAGTAGCTGAGTCTTATCCTTAATCTTACCTCCTTCTAGAATTCCACCTGCTGACTATCCTCTCTTAATCTTAGCCTCTAGCATCATTTTTTGGTGGGTGGAGGGAGTATGTACTACTGTTATTTTTGATTGTGTAGCCAAGCGTCTCTAGGATAAACGGCTGTAGTGTATATCAGTGTATATCAGTTTATATTTGAGTTATGGTAGTAGTGGGAATTATTGGCATACTTCACCTGATTGGCCAAGTATCTTGATCCTATGTACATTTAATCTGGAAGTTGTTAGCATTTTTATTATTTTACTTTTTAAAATATTTTTAATTGTTTTATATATATAAATATATGTTTTCTTAAGTTTTCGCGGGTATTTACATGTATGGTATTCAGCTTTGTTCGGGTATTTTTCCACGTCATTATAGTTGTGCTTTTAAAGTTGTAGCAACATTTCAGCAGAATCTCATCTCATCACACAGACGAACACAATACAGAAGCCTGATGATGGCAGATGAGATTCTGCCGAAACGTTGCTATAGAAATCGAATAAACAAGCAAACAAAGAAACATTCTAGCCTAATGTCCAATAGTCATAAATTCATATCAGTTGCCAAGTGTCCAAATTTTGATATATGATCATGGTGTTGCTGCAATGGTCATGTGAAAAATGGTCATAAGTCCCTTTTTTCAATGCTGTCAGGACTACTTGTATATATACGTATTTATTATGTGGGCTTTGCTGGTCAACGTAATAGAATGTTGCCTTTATACTCACATACATGAAAGAGACCAGATTAAACCAGATACTTCAATGTTTTGAAGAGGGGTGTTTCACCCGTGTTAATGTGTTTGCAAAGTTTTGTAAACATTTTGAATATTTCCACAGCTGCATTTTGCAATAAACTTCCCATTAAAATACAACTAATGTGTTTCAAGAAACCATATTTCCATAATCATGCTTTGACATAG